>NC_035161.2:17348636-17672417 GCF_001659605.2 Manihot esculenta
TTATTTTCACAGAAAATGTATGATCATGTATAAGGTTTACAGGTACACAGAGAGTATAGCAGGCTTGCTACGGGTTCTGGCGGCCTTAAGCCGACCTGAATCCTAGCGCCGGTGACGGTCCATTTTGGGGTCGTTACAGATTGGTATCAGAGCCCTAGGTTCATATGATCGGACCTCTAGAGACAGTGTTGGGCTCAGACAGGTTAGAGTGGTCAAGCACAATAGGCAATCATGTCCACTAGGATAGGGTCTTGAGTCCTATCTGTTATGAGTGTTGTATGTGTATGATTGATATGTGATGTTTATGTGCTAAAATGGTATGTTATATGTTGTGTTTCCAGAGTAAAGATGCGAGGAACTCGTCGATCAGCTCGATTGACTGGAGTCCCACCAGAGAATGAGAGACCAGCTGCTCGTCCTCCTGCATTGCCAAGGGCAAGGTCTCAGAGATCTAGCAGGGAAGGTACGTCAATAGATCCTAGAAGGTCTGTCGACGAGAGCAGAAGAGGAACAGCTAGGGGAGGAAGATCAGAGGAAAGGAGGGAAGCTATGGAGATTGATCAGTCTAGAGATGACAGCATGGGTATAGGCAGTTTTGAGGAAGGTATGGGAGAGTCGCAGGGAGGTGCTCAGACCTCAGGTTTTGGCTATCCAGAGTATCCGATGGGAGGTATGTCGGAGTACTCGAGTTTTGTGCCATACCCTCCTTATATGCCTTATATGCCTTATCCTTACTATCCACCATATCCTATGTATCCATCTTCCCCTACCCATCCAAGTGCAGCACACCTAGAGCCAAATGAACCAGTACTACCACAACCAGAACCAGTAGCCCCTGTTGTTGACAGACATGAACCTAGCTCATCTGGAGGTAAAGTCCAAATGACGGAGTACTTGAAATTGGATGCTCCTAAATATAACACGGGAGATGATCCATTTGATTACCTCAGAGCAGTTAGGATGATAACCAGTGAATTGGGAGCAGATGATAGGAGAGCCATTGAGATGGCAGGTTTCACATTAAAATGCAAGAAAGCCAGAGAATGGTTTAAGAATTATGTGGAGCCTAGAATGGACAGCATGTCATGGGGAGAGTTCGCCAATGAGTTTGCAGGGTGGGCTTTTCCTGACAGTTCGAGGGAGATGAAAGTAATAGAGTTTGAACAGTTGCGACAGACAGATGAGATGAGTGTTGATGAATTCACAGATAAGTTCCTGGATTTGCTTCAGTACGTGGGTCAAGCCTATGATACTGATCAGAAGAAAGCAAGGAGATATACTATGAGACTGCATCCCAGGTATGCTTCCTTGATTCTTCCAGCAGAAAAGGAGAGTTTTCATACGATAGTAGACGCAGCCAGGAAAATGGAGGCTAGTGCCAATATCCAGAAACAGTCAAAGGCACAGGCTTCGGGTTCTAAAGCCCCCACACCAAGCAGCAAAAGATGGGATAGAGCAAAAGGAACAAAAAGTAAGTTCTGGAGTAAAGTCAAGTCAGGTCTGGGAATAGGTAGTGGCTCAAGCTCTGGCACAGCTCCAGTCTGCAGACGATGCGGAAAACCACATGGCGGGGTTTGTCGGTTGGGATCTACAGCTTGTTTTAAATGTGGACAGGAAGGGCATATTGCTCGGGATTGTCCACAGATGACTTTTGCACCATCCCAGCAGATGAGTTCAGGCAGTGTGGTACAGCCAGTTGTACGGCCAGCAGCTCCAGTCATGCCTCAGACTAGTGGCAGAGGTAGAGGGAGAGGGGCAGCCTCTACTTCAGCAGCAGGTTCCCGAGGTGGAAATCCGGTAGCCCCAGCACGGATTTTCACAGTGACACAGGAGGAGGCTAACACGTCGAACACAGTGGTGTCAGGTAATCTCATCATTGGGTGTTCAGATGTGTATGCTTTGATGGACCCCGGTGCTTCTCATTCCTTTATTGCTTCGAGAGCCATAGAGCGATTGGGTTTGATCAGTTCTGAGTTAGAGTATCCTCTCTGGGTCAGTGGACCTAGATGTGACCCATCAGTGGCAGTGTCAGTCTGTCGTTTCAGTCCAGTGTTTATAGAGGGTAGATACCTTCCAGCTGACCTTGTGGTTCTAGACTTGACAGATTTTGATGTCATTCTAGGGATGGATTGGTTATCTACATTTAGTGCTACGTTGGACTGTAGAGAGAAGCTAGTAAGTCTCAGAGACCAGGATGGGTCAGAGTGTGTCTTCAGAGGAGACAGGAGAGGTACACCCAGAGGTATGATTTCAGCCCTTCAGGCTCGTCGTTTGCTTAGGAGGGGTTGTCAGGGGTTTCTAGCTCATTTGAGAGAGCTAGACAGTCAGGTGAGGGAACCAGCCACAGTACCAGTAGTCCGAGAGTTTCTCGATGTGTTCCCAGACGATTTGCCAGGACTACCACCTGATAGGGAGATAGGGTTTGAAATTGAATTACTGCCAGGTACTAGACCTATCTCTATTCCTCCCTACAGGATGGCGCCAGCTGAGTTAACAGAGTTGAAAGAACAGTTACAGGACTTGGTAGATAAGGGTTTCATCCGCCCTAGTACCTCACCTTGGGGTGCTCCAGTGCTTTTTGTCAGAAAGAAGGATGGATCCCTTAGACTTTGTATCGACTACAGACAGTTGAACAAGGTCACTATCAAGAATAGGTATCCCTTACCTCGGATTGATGATCTATTTGACCAGCTAGCTGGAGCAGGTTGTTTCTCGAAAATAGATCTGAGATCTGGGTATCATCAGTTGAGAGTCAGAGAGGCAGATGTGCCTAAGACAGCTTTTCGGACCAGATATGGGCATTATGAGTTCTTAGTAATGCCGTTCGGGTTGACTAACGCCCCTGCAGCATTTATGGATCTCATGAACAGGGTATTCAGTGAGTTTCTGGATCACTTTGTCATTGTGTTTATCGATGATATCTTAGTGTATTCCAGAGATGCAGAGGAGCATGCCCAGCATCTGAGGATCGTTCTGCAGACACTGAGAGAGCATGGTTTATATGCCAAGTTCTCGAAGTGTGAATTTTGGTTACGGAGCATTACCTTCTTGGGACATGTGGTATCAGCAGAGGGTATTGAAGTAGACCCCAAGAAGATAGAGGCTGTAGCTAACTGGCCCAGACCCACGACAGTGACTGAGATTAAAAGCTTTCTGGGACTGGCAGGTTACTACAGGAGGTTCGTTCAGAACTTCTCAAAGATAGCAGCTCCTATGACCCAATTGACTCAGAAGAACCAGAAGTTTATCTGGTCAGACCAGTGTGAAGAGAGCTTTGAGGAGCTCAAGAGGAGATTGACCACAGCACCAGTGTTAGCTCTGCCTGTGAGTAATGAGGACTTCACAGTGTTCTGTGATGCATCTCGAGTGGGATTGGGTTGTGTATTGATGCAGAGTGATAGAGTAATAGCTTATGCTTCTAGACAGTTGAAGAAGCACGAGTTGAATTACCCTACCCATGACCTAGAGATGGCAGCAGTTATCTTTGCACTTAAGATGTGGCGGCATTACCTCTACGGGGTTAAATGCGAGATCTTCACCGATCACAAGAGTTTACAGTACATCTTAAGTCAAAGAGAGCTGAATTTGCGGCAGAGAAGGTGGGTCGAATTGCTCAGTGATTATGATTGTAAAATCCAGTATCACCCGGGTAAGGCGAATGTTGTCGCAGACGCCTTAAGCCGGAAGTCACTAGGCAGTTTATCCCATATAGCAGCAGAGCGGAGACCAGTTGTGATGGAGCTTTATAAGCTCTTTGATGAGGGATTACAGCTAGAGTTATCTGGTACAGGTGCGTTGATAGCACAGATGAGAGTGACACCTGTGTTTCTAGAGCAGATAGCTCAGAGACAGCATGAGGACCCTGCATTGATGAAAATTGCCAGGACTGTTCAGTCAGGCAATAGTGTAGAGTTCAGATTTGACAGCAAAGGGATCCTTCGCTATGGGAGTCGCCTTTGTGTACCAGATAGGGGCAGTGTGAAGGAAGACATTATTAGGGAAGCTCATAATGCGAGGTATAGTGTTCACCCAGGAGCCACCAAGATGTATCAGGATCTGAAAAGGGTCTATTGGTGGCCAGCCATGAAGAAAGAAGTGGCGCAGTTCGTGACAGCCTGTGAGGTTTGTCAGAGGGTGAAATTAGAGCATCAGAAACCAGCCGGAATGCTTAACCCATTACCGATTCCAGAATGGAAATGGGAGAATATAGCCATGGATTTTGTAGTGGGTTTACCAATAGCGTCCAACAGGATAGACTCGATATGGGTGATTGTGGACAGACTCACGAAATCTGCTCATTTTCTTCCAGTACGGAGTAACTATTCTGTGGATAAGTTGGCACAGGTCTATTTGGATGAGATAGTGAGATTACATGGAGTTCCAGTGTCTATAGTTTCAGACAGAGGACCTCAGTTTACCTCCCGCTTTTGGCGGAGTCTGCAAAGTGCGATGGGCACGAGATTGGATTTTAGTACTGCTTTCCACCCACAGACTGATGGACAGTCAGAAAGGACCATCCAGACCATAGAGGATATGCTTCGACTATATGTGTTAGACTTTGGCGGTTCTTGGAGGCAGCATCTACCTTTGGTGGAGTTTGCCTACAATAACAGCCATCATGCGAGCATCGGGATGGCTCCTTATGAAGCTTTGTATGGGAGGAAGTGCAGATCCCCTGTTTGTTGGGAAGAGGTAGGAGAGAAGGCTCTTGCAGGGCCAGAGTTAGTAGACATTACCAGTAGAGTGGTGCCCATGATCAGAGAGAGAATCAGAACAGCTCAGAGTAGACAGAAAAGTTATGCAGATGTGCGCAGAAAGCAGTTAGAGTTTCAAGAGGGTACTTGGGTATTGCTGAAAGTGTCTCCACTGAAAGGCGTGGTTCGTTTTGGAAAGAAGGGTAAATTAGCTCCACGGTACATTGGACCCTTTGAGGTGTTGCAGAGGATCGGAAATGTGTCGTATAAGCTGGATTTACCTGCTTCTATGGAAAGGATTCACCCGGTCTTTCATGTTTCTATGCTACGGCAGTTTGTGTCAGATCCGAATCAGGTTCTGAGTGAGCCTGAGGTGGAGATTCACACAGATCTCACCTATGTAGAGCAGCCAGTGCGGATTGTGGACACACAGATCAGACAGCTAAGGAACAAGGAGATTCCGATGGTGAAAGTCCTATGGAACCACCATAATCTAGAAGAGTGCACCTGGGAGACGCGGGAGTCTATACCCCAGCAGTATCCATATTTGTTTTGAGGTTAGTTTTCTCCGTTTCATGTGTTCATTGTGTGTTTTAGGAACATCCGAGGATGAATGTTCTTAAGGAGGGGAGAATGTAATACCCGGCTTGAGTCCGGCACCGGAATTCCTGTAGTCCGGTGAAATTTGGGGTGTCGGAGTTCGAAAAAGGATAGGAGTTATGTGTTATTTCGTGTTATGATGTGTTTAAATGTTTTGAAGGGAAATAGAACTAAGTTGTGAGTTGCAATGACAGAGCCAAGTTCGGCCGCCGAAGATAAGTTCGGCCGCCGAAAGTGCTCAAGATTCGGCTTCCAAAGGTAAGTTCGGCCCCCGAATGTTGCATGGTTTTGCATGCGATTGGGCAGCCGAAATTGCGTTGGCCAGCTAGCTTTTGGGCATCCTTAGTCAGCATTTTGGACAGGTGTTATGTCCACCTTGTTGCCAGAAGCTTGGCCACGTCTCCCATGATTTATTTGCTGAGTTTGAGCAGATCATGTAGGCGTTTGCTAGTGTTCAAGAGATTGTGAGAGTGTTGAAGCAAAAGTTAAGCTTTTGAGAGTTAGCACGGTTGAAGACAAGTTGATCTGTTTTCTGACATTCATCTTCCTGTTTATAGAGTAAGGGAAGATCTAGAACCTGGTTATATGTTTTCTGAAGGTTTTATGGGGATAAAGGAAGGAGATGCATGCTTCGGGTTGTAATGGTAGTTTTAAAGCTTTATGCATGGCTACATGTTTCTGTGTTCTGTTTGAGTTGTTGTTTGGGGTTATTAGATAGTTTGGAACCCCTGTGATCATATACGTGCGTATATGTGTATTGACTAGTTGACGTATGCATGTTTGGAGAAGTTGAAGGGCAGAAGGAGATGGTTTGCCATTGAAACTGAGTTCTGGATGAACTCAGGTTCGGCAGCCGAAGGTTCATTCGGCCGCCGAACCTCTTGCATGGTGGCTTAGGCTGCCACAGCTTGTCCCCGAGTGTTTTTGCATGTTCGGCTCTGTCTGGGAGTTTCGGCCGCCGAAGGTGCCGCCGAAAGTGTCCTGTCCAGCTTTCTTTTGCATGCTTTGCATGAGTTTTATAGTGAGATTAAGGGGAGTTTTGGGAAGTTTCATAGAGTTATTTCTACGTTTGTTTGGTCCCTCATTTGAGTCCATCTGTATAGGTACAGACCAGAGGAACCAGAGAGAGCAGCAGTGAGTACTGCTCCAGAGGTTCAGAGCCTGCAGAGTCAGTCAGTCCAGATAGCCAGAGGTGAGTGGAACTAAACTTATGACTTTTAATTGAACCACAAACTGCTTTTAGCATATCTCATGCATCATGTTTATGCCATAGGTTGATTGCATTAGTATTCACGAATATGTTGCATTGCATTGTTATTTGATGATGTGAGTGAATGCTGAATGATCCAATAGTCTCAGACAGGAAGTCCAGGAGCCTTTGACTACGCCCTGGCAGGTATAGCAAAGTCCAGGAGCCTTTGACTACGCCCTGGCAGGTATAGCAAAGTCCAGGAGCCTTTGACTACGCCCTGGCAATGGTAAGTACAGAGGTGTTATATACACATATACATATATGACAGGAAGACCAGGTGCTCGATTCTACGCCCTGGCACAGAGTTACTGGGACTATGTGGTGACAGGTTTACTCTTGATGTGGCTTGTCTGTGCTATGGTGCATTCCATGAGATCATATTTTACTGAGATGTTTTACTGTTCTACTCACTGGGCTATAGAGCTCATCCCACTCCCTTAACCCCAGTTTTGCAGGTTCAGTGTACAGTGTACAGGGACAGTCCAGCAGAGTACAGGAAAAGTAAAGAGATTTGTAATAGCGTAGAGTGGACATGTAATAGTAACGAGATGTAATAGTTGTTGCTTGACCTAGTGATGTATGATTTGTACATGATCTGTATATGTATATATGTTTTCCTGTATGTGGAAACCAGGCTTAACAGGTATGAGTGAACCCATCTAGAGCAAGCTCTAGTCAGGGATACAGAGTACAGAGTACATGAGTACAGAGTACAGAGCTAGTGCATGCACAGGTTAAGCCTTGGTTCAGAAAAGAGTTTTATTTTCACAGAAAATGTATGATCATGTATAAGGTTTACAGGTACACAGAGAGTATAGCAGGCTTGCTACGGGTTCTGGCGGCCTTAAGCCGACCTGAATCCTAGCGCCGGTGACGGTCCATTTTGGGGTCGTTACACCCATGCAGTTTGACTATCTCATCAACGTACACCTGCGCCAACTTGTCCACAGAATAGCCACTCCTGATAGGGATGAAGTGAGCAGATTTGGTGATTCTGTCCACAATCACCCATATGGAGTCCAATCTGTTGGACGTTGTCGGTAACCCCACTACGAAGTCCATAGCTATATTCTCCCATTTCCATTCTGGAATAGGTAGCGGGTTAAGCATTCCAGCCGGCTTCTGATGTTCCAGCTTCACCCTCTGACACACTTCGCAGGCTGACACAAACTGTGCCACTTCTTTCTTCATAGCTGGCCACCAATAAACTTTCTTCAGATCTTGATACATCTTGGTGGCCCCGGGGTGAATGTTGTATCTTGCATTATGAGCCTCTCTCATAATGTCTCCTTTTAGCCCTATGTCATCTGGTACACATAAACGACTCCCATAGCGGAGGATCCCCTTATTGTCGAATCTGAACTCACTGTCCTTGCCTGACTGAACAGTCCTGGCAATCTTCACTAACTCTGGGTCCTCATGCTGTTTCTGAGCCACCTGCTCCAGAAACACGGGTGTCACTTTCATCTGAGCAACCAAGGCACCTGTACCAGACAACTCCAACTGTAGACCTTCATCAATGAGCTTGTAAAACTCCTTCACCACTGGTCTCCTCTCTGCCGTGATGTGGGATAGACTGCCTCGTGACTTCCGGCTTAGGGCGTCTGCCACAACATTTGCCTTACCCGGATGATACTGAATCTTGCAATCATAGTCACTCAGCAGCTCCACCCATCTCCTCTGTCTCAAATTCAAATCTCTTTGACTCAAGATGTATTGCAGGCTTTTATGATCGGTGAAGATCTCACATTTTACCCCATAGAGGTAGTGCCTCCACATCTTGAGTGCAAAGATTACTGCTACCATCTCAAGGTCATGCGTGGGGTAATTCAACTCATGCTTCTTCAGTTGCCTAGAAGCATAAGCAATCACCCTCTCATGCTGCATAAGCACACAACCCAGTCCCACACGGGACGCATCACAAAAGACTGTAAAGTCCTCACCACTAGATGGCAGAGCTAAAACTGGTGCTGAAGTCAACCTCTGCTTAAGCTCTTCAAAACTCTCCTCACACTGTTCGGTCCACAGAAACTTCTGATTCTTCCTGGTTAGTCTGGTCAGAGGAGCTGCAATTTTTTAGAAGTCCTGAACGAACCTCCTGTAGTAACCTGCCAAACCCAAGAAACTCCTAATCTCTGTTACTGAAGTGGGTCTAGGCCAGTTAGCCACAGTTTCTGTCTTCTTAGGGTCCACCTCAATCCCATTCTCTGACACTACATGCCCCAAGAATGAAATGCTCCTTAGCCAGAACTCACACTTGGAGAACTTGGCATACAAGCCATGTTCCCTCAAGGTCTGTAGAACCAACCTCAGATGATGGGCATGCTCCTCTGCATTCCTGGAATACACCAAGATATCATCTATGAAGACAATAACGAAGTGATCCAGGTACTGGCTAAACACTCTGTTCATGAGATCCATGAATGCTGCAGGGGCGTTAGTTAACCCGAACGGCATCACAAGGAACTCAAAATGCCCATATCTGGTCCTGAAAGCCGTCTTTGGCACGTCCTCTTCCCTGATCCTCAACTGATGATACCCGGACCTCAGATCTATTTTGGAGAAACAACCCGCTCCTGCTAGCTGGTCGAATAGATCGTCGATCCTTGGCAATGGGTATTTGTTCTTGGTAGTGACTTTGTTCAACTGCCTGTAGTCGATACAAAGTCTAAGGGATCCATCCTTCTTTCTCACGAACAAAACTGGAGCACCCCAGGGTGAGGTACTCGGTCGGATGAAGCCCTTGTCTACCAGCTCCTGCAACTGCTCCTTCAACTCTTTCAATTCTGCTGGCGCCATCCTGTAGGGAGGGATAGAGATCGGTCGGGTTCCAGGCATCAATTCTATCTCGAACTCTATCTCCCTAGCAGGTGGTAAACCTGGCAGCTCGTCTGGAAACACATCTAAGAACTCTCTAACCACTGGCACCGAGGCGGGCTCTCTAACCTGACTGCTAAGCTCTCTCACATGAGCCAAATACCCCTGACATCCCCTCCTGAGCAACCTACGAGCCTGAAGAGCTGATATCAGACCTCTAGGTGTACCCCTCCTGTCTCCTCTTAAGACAACCTCAGACCCATCCTGACCTCTGAACCTGTCTACCTTGTCCCTGCAGTCCAAGGTAGCACCATGGGTAGATAACCAGTCCATCCCTAGAATGACGTCAAAATCTGTCAAATCTAGAACCACTAGGTCGGCGGACAAGCACCTTCCCTCAACAAACACAGGACTACACTGGCAGACTGACTCTGCCACTGATGGATCACACTTGGGTCCACTGACCCAGAGAGGACACTCTAACCCAGAAGTCATCAGACCTAACCTCCCCACGGCTCTCGGAGCAATAAAAGAATGAGATGCACCAGGGTCCATCAAGGCATATACATCCGAACAACCAATAATTAAGTTACCTGCCACCACGGTGTTAGATGCATCTGCCTCCTGCTGTGTCATTGTGAAGATCCGTGCTGGAGCTGATGGACCTTCACCTCTGAAACCCGCTGAAGAAGAGGCTGCCCCTCTCCCTCTGCCTCTGCCACTGGCCTGAGTCATGGCTGGAGCTGCTGGCTGCGCTACACTGCCTGAAGCTGTCTGCTGGGACTGAGTCATCGGGACTGCTCTTGGACAATCTCGAGCCATATGTCCCTCCTGACCACATCTGAAACAGGCGTTCGTCCCAAACCGACATACTCCCCTGTGTGGCTTACCACACCTCGCACAAACTGCATTATCCGCACCAGAGCTTGAGCCACTCCCGAATCCCAGACTGGACTTGACTTTATTCCAGAACTTGTTCTTCTTACCCTTGGGCTTACCCCATCTCTTACTGCCTGAAGCTGCTGCACTCAGGGTAGAGGGATCTAATCTTCCCCCACCCGGAGTTTTAGAACCGGAAGACTGTGCCACTGACTGCTTAACTGTCCCCTGAACGATGGCACTAGCCTCCATTTTCCTGGCCATATCTACTATGGCATGGAAGCTCTCCCTGTCCACTGACTGGATCAAGGAGGAATACCTGGAATGGAGTTTCATGACATACCTCCTTGACCTCTTCAAATCTGTATCCAGACTCTGCCTAGAAAAAGGCAACAGCTCCAAAAATCTGTCGGTGAACTCCTCCACACCCATTTCATCCGTCTATCTCAACTGTTCAAACTCTATCATCTTCAGCTCCCTTGAACTATCGGGAAAAGCCCATCCTGCAAACTCGTTTGCAAACTCTTCCCAAGTCATGCTGTCCACTCTCGGGTTCACATAATTCTTGAACCACTCCCGTGCCTTCTTGCACTTAAGCGTGAACCCGGCCATCTGAATGGCTCTACTGTCATCAGCCCCAATCTCATTTGTGATTACTTTAACCCTTTCGAGATACACAAATGGGTCATCCCCTTTTTTATACTGAGGAGCACCCAATTTCATGTAATCGGTCATCTTGACCTTGCTCCCACTGGCTGAGCTAGGTCTAGGTGGCTGAACAACTGGGGCTGCTGGTTCTGCAGGTGGTGGAGGTGGTGCAACATTTTCTGAGGTAGGGTTTGCTGGATTTGGATAGTAGGGTGGAGGTGGATACATTGGGTACTGAGAGTATGGTGGGTAGTATGGTGGGTATGGCATCTGTGTGGGATAAGGGGTGAAACTAAGGTAATCCGATGTACCTCCCATCGAATACCCGGGATGTTGTGAGAAATGTGGGTAGTGAGGTGGCTGTACAAATCCCGAGGCCTGAGTGCCTCCTTGGGACTCTCCCATACCTTCTTCTGACATGCTTACTCCCAGACTGCCATCCTTCCTCTGCTCTACATCCATATCATCCCCCATGCCCTCAGACATTCCTCCCTGAACTATTCCTCTGACTGATCTGCTTCTACCCAGATCCAACGACCTTCTAGGGTCTCTTGCTGCTCTTTCTCGGTTAGACCTACTAGACATTGCCCTAGGCAATGCTGGAGGACGGGCGCTCATGCCCTCATCCTCGGGTGGTACTCCATTCAATCTTGCTGATCGACGAGTTCCTCTCATCCTGTTTTCTGAAAAACAGTACACATAGCACAAACATTAGCATCATATGGTTCATGTGGGCACACATGAACCCGCATCACATACTTCACATATCAGCATATCATGCATATCATTAATGCACATGCTTATTATCATGGCATTTCACATCATCATGCAAGACAGGACTCCACATCCCATCCTAGTGGACATGATCTTTTCCTATTGTGCTTGACCTTCTATAACATCTATGAGCCCGACACTCTAGGTCCGACCATATGAACCTAGGGCTCTGATACCATTCTGTAACGACCCGAAAATCGGACCGCTACCGGCGCTAGGATCCGGGTCGACTTAAGGCCGCCGGGACCCGTAGCAAGCCTGACATAAAACCTGTAAACCTGTATAATCCCATACATGATCAACAACATGCATAAAAATTAAAACTTTTCTTTCCATACTCATCAACCAATCTCAACCTGTGCATAAACATTAGCATAACATTGATCCCTCTGTGGGATCTCATCTGTGCCCCCAATGGGTGACATACATCTGTTGAGTTGGTTTACATAAACATCGTAAAAATCTCTAAGATCATGTGTTAAAGGGATACAACAATCTATGGTCAAGCACACACTAATCATCCATAAACCTCATTACATAACTATACTGTACTTTTACATTACAATTTGATCATGTCCATTGCTAGCTATTACATAGGCATGACTTCTTTACTCTATCCGGACTCCCGCACTATACTGTACCTGCAAGCCTGGGGGTAAAGGGAGAGGGGTGAGCTAAAAGCCCAGTGAGCTGAACTATAAAACATATTAACACTATGCTTTAATGAAATGCATCATAACACAGAAAATTCACATAAGGGTTGGGTGAACTTGTCACCAATTAGTCCAAGCTAACATAGTGCCAGGCCGTAGCATGGGGTCCTGGTCTTCCTGTCATACATACATTTCTTACCATTATTCTAGGGCCTCCTCTGGGCTCCTGGTCTTCGAGTCCACAATCGTGCCAGGCCGTAGAATGGGGTCCTGGTCTTTCATTTCCGTGCCAGGCCGTAGAATGAGGTCCTGGTCTTCCTGTCATGGACTAATTGGGTCATCCAACATTCACCCACATCAACAACACATGATGCAATGCGGCATATTCGTGAAACTAATGCAATCACCCTATCGCATAATCATGATGCATGAAACATGATAAAACATTTAATTTAAAAGATTAAGTTTAGTTCCACTCACCTCTGGCTGACTCTGACAACACCGAAGCAGCTGAACTCACTGCTGGGGTCCTCGGTTCCTCGGGTCCGAACCTACACAAGTGGACTCAAATGAGGGACCAAACACACTAGAACATAACTCTAAAATACTCCCCAAAAACCCCCCTAAACATCATGAAAACATCACATAAAAACATGCAAGAAATGGTTGAACAGGGCACTTTCGGCGGCAGGTTCGGCGGCCGAAAGTCCCTCCAGAGCCGAAAGTCAGGCAGGTTCGGCGGCACCTTCGGCGGCCGAAACTCCCAGACAGAGACGAAACTCATGCATGTTCAGCGGCACTTTCGGCGGCCGAAACTGCCCGACAGAGACGAAAGTCTCCCTTTTGGGGGCAAGCTTCGGCAGCCGAAAGGCTGCCTTCCCAGCCATGTTCGGCGGCCGAAAGTCCTTCAGCTGCCGAACCTAGTTTCTGCCAAATGGCAGAAACTTGGCTCCCAATGCACATTTCGCCTCCAAACTTATCAAACATGCATCAAACCTATTCTACAACACCCAAACACAAGCATACATGTTCCTAAGGGTCTCAAACCAAATTAAACCCCATTTACAACACTTCAAACACACACAATCAACACACATTGTCCAAAACATCAATATTAACCCATAACTCAACATATATCCTAACATGCATTTCTACCCATAGATCTAGCATAAAACTTATTTAAAACACATAAGGAGCTTAAGATCGGCTCTTACCTCTTGAAGATCGAGAGGGAAACGACCTAAACTTGGAGATCCACGAAAATGAGCTCCTGAGTTCCCAAAGCTCCAAAACTTGTTTCAAAAGCTTAAATCTTCAAAACCAAGTTAAAACAAGTGAAAATCTTGAAGGATTTAGAGGAAGAACATAAAAAATGGGTGAGGGACGGCGGAGAGCTCACCTTGGCCGAAAATGGGGAAAAAGTCGCCCGTTTTCGGCTAAGGGACCCTTTTATAGTGGCTGGCCAGACCACGTTCGGGGGCCGAATGTGCCTCCGCATGCATGCCATGTTCGGCGGCCGAACATGAGGTTTGGCGGCCGAACCTGGACTTCCCTCACCTATGCTTTCGGGGGCCTAAAGCACGCCCGCAACGCATGCATGTTCGGCGGCCGAACTTGAGGTTCGGAGGCCGAACCTGAGTTTTCCTCAAATGCTATTTTCATGCAAAAACTCATTTTCTTCCATGCTTAAAACATAAAACACATTAAAACATTTCACAAAAACATGGTTTTTACCCTACTAGAGGCTTCCGACATCCGAGATTCCACCGGACGGTAGGAATTCCGATACCGGAGTCTAGCCGGGTATTACAATTCAAAAGTGAGCATACCTAGCACCACTGTGTTCGATGTGTCTGCCTCTTGCTGAGCTTGGGTGAAGATCCGAGCTGGAGCTGACGGACCTTCTCCACGGAAACCTGAGGAATGAGGGACTGACCCTCTCCCTCGACCACTAACCTGAACCATGGCTGGAGCTACTGGCTGAGCCGCTCTACCTGAAGTTGTCCACTGAGACTGAGCCATGCAGGGTGCAGTAGGACACTCACGTTCTATGTGCCCCTCCTGACCGCATCTAAAACATAAATTAGTCCCAATCAGACAGACTCCCTTGTGCAGCCTACTGCACCTCAAGCATTTCGAACTGCCTGAGCCAGAGCTTGAGCCACCAAAACCCATACTAGCCTTCAACCGATTCCACAACTTGCTCTTCTTTGACCTTCTTAGGCCTCTGTTCCCCTTTTTAGTGGTGTTTCCCCACCTTTTATCTCTTGAGGCAGCTGTACTCAGAGTGGAGGGATCAATCCCCCCTGAACTTGAGATCCTGGAATCCTGAGTCTGAGCATCCTCCTGAGAATCTCCCATGCCTTCCTCTGGCACTCTGATTCCCAAACTGACATCTCTTCTCTGAACCTCCAACTCTACTTCCCTCATACTAGCTGACATCCTTCTTGGAGCCATTCCTTCTCTGCTCGCATCAAAAGACCTTCCAGGGTCCCTTGATGTTCCCCATCTGCTGACTCCCCACGACTGCGCTCTTGGCAGAGCAGGGGGAAAGGTGTCCAAACCTTCCCTCTTAGATGGAACTCCAGTCGATTCCACAGATCGACGAGCACCTCGCATTCTGGCTCCTCTGAAGAACAACACACAAGCAAACAAACAATCATTAGCATCATACGGTTCAAGTGAAAACACATGAACCTGCAACACATACATAGCATACATAGCATATCATTAATGCACATGCATAATATCATGGCATTTCACATCATCATCATACAAGACAGGACTCCACATCCTATCCTAGTGGACATGGTTTTGCCTATTGTGCTTGCCCTTCTATAACCTCTAAACCAACCTCTTTCCGATGTGCAACACACCGTACTCTTGAGGCCCAAAGCTCTGATACCACTCTATAACAGCCCGGAAACTGATAGCCCTCTGTAACGGCCCGAACCGCCACCGGCGCTAGGATCCAGATCGGCTTAAGGGCGCCGGGACCCGTAGCAAGCCAAACATACCTTCTATCACCTGGTCAAATCCCATACATGATCAAAACTTTAACAATAAAACTGAAACATACGATGTATAGACCGAGCTTGACCTGTATGCAACATAACTGAAAACATAAGGAACCCCCCCCCCCACTAGAGCCCTCAACAAAACTCTAGCTGGGTCAACATAACATACATCAAGCCGGAGTCACATCCAAAGAACTAGAACCTAGCCTGTGCATGCATCAGAACCACAAACATAAGACCTCCACTAGGGTCCTCATCAAACATTAGTGTGGTAAACAACACATGCCACAAGATTAGTTCAAACACAACTCAACATTTAAAGCATTACATACATCATGTGTTAAACAGGGACCAACCAAGTCTTAGGGCCAAGCACAGTTCTAATCCATAAACATAATTCTACTTTACTTTACATTACATAACATTTCATTATCTTACAATCCATTAACTCAAATTACATTACATGTCCACACTAACACTAATCTATTACTATTACATAAGCAACGCCTTAACTCTTGACTTCCCGGACGTCCTCAAACCTGCAACACTGGGGTTAGGGGAGAGGGGTGAGCTAAAAAGCCCAGTGAGTAGAAACAAAGAAAACAGTTCATTAATTACATGTTTTCATGAAATGCGTCATAGCACAAACAATTCACATCACGAATTGGACCCGACCACCAACATTCCTTACAGTCTCAGTATGCCCAGCCTGGCCGGGTCTTACAACCTTCGTATGCCTGGCCCGGCCAGGTCTTACAACAACTGTATGTGTATGCCTGGCCTGGCCAGGTCTTACAACGTCTCTAGGGCTAGTGGGGTCGTCCTTGGTCCAATCTCCATCAACATATTCATCATAATATGCAATGCGCCATATTCGTGAAACTAGTGCAATCAACCTACTATAATCATCATGATGCATGAACATGCTCTAGGCATTTGATTTCATAAAATAAAAGATTAAGTTTAGTTCTACTCACCTCTGGCAGACGCTGAACTGACTCTGCAACTGCTAACACTGATGGCCTCCTCGGTCCCTCGGGTCCGATCCTATACAGGTGGACTCGAATGAGGTGCCAAACACATTCTAACAACTCGTAAACAACTACCCCAAAAACCCCCTAAAACATCACCAAAACATGCATAGAAAACAACCATGAAAAGGCTGGACAGGGCACTTTCGGCGGCACCTTCGGCGGCCGAACCCTCTCTCCAGAGACGAAACTCGGGCACTTTCGGCGGCCGAAAGTCCCTCTCCAGAGACGAAAGTCAGGCACTTTCGGCGGCCGAACCTTCCTTCGGCGGCCGAAAGTCTGCTTTCAAGCCAAAACTCAACTTTCAGGGGCAAGGTTAGGCGGCCAATCCATGCACCCAAAGGCAGGTTCGGCGGCCGAAACTACTTTCGGCGGCCGAACCTGAGTTCTTCCTAGAAGGGCAGAACTCAGCTTCTCATGCATTCAAGCCTCCCAAACCTTCCAAACACCCCAAAACAGCACCCAACCTCCTAAAACATGTATTAACTATTCTACAACATGCAAACCAAGCACATAGGGGTCTCAAACTATCCTAAACCCCAACAACATCACATTCATCATACAAAAACACACATTTACATAAAGGGTAACATAAACCGAAAACAACCAAAATCCTCACATACTCTCTCCCCATCATGCGTACTCACTCCCACATGCATAGAGGAGCATAAACTTCCAACATATCATCACATAACATCCAATGGGCATAAAAATCCACATAGACCCTAACATGCATATCTACCCATACTCAACCATCAAAACCTCTTAAAACTCACTTAAAACTTCATGAAACGTAAAGGAAAGCATAGATCCACACTTACCTCTTGAAGATCGAGGGTTTGTGCGAGCTATAACTTGGAGATGGGAGGAACTAACTCCTTGGGTCTCCAAGTTCCCAAAACTTGATCTAAGCTTGAAAACTCTTCAAAACAGCCATAAAACTAATGAAAACATGAAGGAGATGAAGAAAAACATGAAAATGACCAAAGGAGGACAAAAACTCACCTGAGCTCGAGAATGGGGAGAAAACTCGCCCATTTTCGATCTGAGGGCTCTTTATAGGTGGCCTGGTCGAAGACCTTCGGCAGCCTAACGTGCCCCCTAAACTCATGCATGTTCGGCGGCCGAACCTTGGTTAGTTCAAACAAAGCTTTCGGAGGCCAAAAGCGCTCCCAAAACCTTCCCATGTTCGGCGGCTGAACTTCACTTTCGGCGGCCGAACCTGGCAAATGTCTCCTTGGTCTTTTCTTTTCAAAAACTCAATTCTTTTCCATTTAAAACCATAAAATCAGTAAAAACCTTTTTAGAAAACACATTTTACCCCTCTAGAAGCCTTTGGCATCTTCAAAATTCCCGATTCCAACGGAGATTCTGCCGGAAGGCAGGGATTCCGATGCCGGAATCTAGACGGGTATTACACACACTATCTCTGTAAACATAAAACCCCATACTAAAGCCCTCATCAAATGCTCTAGTTGGGTCATCATTACATATATTAAGCTTGCTTCTCATCATATGTCAGTATAAAACATAATAAGATACTAATCATGTACAAAAGGGATCAACCAATTCTAGGGCCAAGCACAATTCTATCATTAATATACATTACATGACCTTACATCATTTTACAACACATGTCCACTACTAAACTATTACATAAACTTTGACACTTGCCGCTATCCCATGCGATCTCTGGCCCTGTAAACCTGGGGCTTAGGGAGAGGGGTGAGCTACTAGAGCCCAGTGAGTAGAGCACTAATAAAATCATTTAATACAACATGCTTCCATGACATGCATCACATCACAAACAATACATATCAAGGATGAACTTGTCACCAATAGTCCTCACACATGCCAATAGTGCCAGGGCATAGCATGGGCCACTGGTCTTTCCCTTACCATAACATAAACAGAACATAACATTCCAACATGACAGTGGCATAGAATGGGCTTCTGGACTTTCTCTTACACTGTGCCAGGGCGTAGCATGGGCCTCTGGACTTTCTATTACATTGTGCCAGGGCGTAGCATGGGCCTCTGGACTTTCATACCGTATCATATCATCTCAAGGACTAATGGATCATCCAACATCCATCCACCTCAACAACATAAATGCAATGCAACATATTCGTGAGTTCTAATGCAATACAACCTCATGTATTCATGGCATTTATGATGCATGAGTAATGCTAAAATCGTTCATTTATTTAAAACATAGTTCTGTTCTACTCACCTCTAGTAGACGCTGGAATACCTCTAAACCAGCTAACACTGTGGGCCTCCTTGGTTCCTCGGGTTCCTCAGGTTCGATCGTACAAAGGCGGACTTAAATGAGGTACTGACATACTCTAACATAACTCTAAACATCGTCCCAGAAACCCCCCTAAAACATCTCAAACATGCATGGACAAACATGCAAAGGAAGGCTGGACAGGGGACTTTCGACGGCAGGTTCGGCGGCCGAAGGTCCCTCCAGAGCCGAAAATCAGGCACTTTTGGGGGCAGGGTTCGGCGGCCGAAAGTCCTTCCAGAGATGAAAGTCACAACCTTTGGCGGCATGTTCGGCGGCCGAAACCCCACTCCAAAGCCGAAAGTCCATACTTTCGGGGGTAGGTTTAGGCGGCCAAAATAGCCTCCTCAAGGGGGTTCGGCAGCCGAACCTTGCTTCGGCAGCCGAACCTGGGTTCGTCAAGAAGGCAGAACCTGATTCAAACTCCAACTTCCAGCCTCCAAAACCTCTCCAAACCTTCACCACTCACAAGCAAGCTCTCAAAAACACGCCTATACCCTTCTTCATGCATATAGGGGCTTAGAACTAGCTCAAACCCCCAAAAACAACACAAATACACACATATGGCTTATGATCAACATAAACCCTAACCATGCAAACCATGCAAAAACTCACTTAAACCCTTCAAAACACACTTAAACCATAAAGAAAGGTGAGGATCCATGCTTACCTCTTGAAGATCGAGAGGATTGATGGTCTAAACTCGGAGATGCAAAGGAAAACAGATCTGAAATCTCTAAGTCTCACAACTTTACTTCTTTGCTCAAAACTTCAAAACCAAAACAATAACTACTTAAAACTTGCTAAACTTTGAAGAAAAACATGACTCAATCAAAGGAGGACAACAACTCACCTATACCCGAAAAGAGAGAGAAAACTCACCTCCAATCCGGATAAAGGGCCCTTTTATAGGTGGCTGGTCAACTACCTTCGGCGGCCAGAGCTGCCTTCACAGCTCCACCACGTTCGGAAGCCGAACTTGGGTTTCGATGGCAACGAAAGCAAGCCACCTTCGGCGGCCGAAAGTGAGG
Organism: Manihot esculenta; assembly: GCF_001659605.2. Taxonomy (NCBI): domain Eukaryota; kingdom Viridiplantae; phylum Streptophyta; class Magnoliopsida; order Malpighiales; family Euphorbiaceae; genus Manihot; species Manihot esculenta. Next base: position 17,368,323 of record NC_035161.2, read on the forward strand.
TTCGACGGTCAAACCTGCCATTTCCCTCCTTGGCCTTTTCTTTTCAAAACTCCAAATTTTCTTTAAATAAAACACTAAAAACATGCAAAACATTTTGGAAAACCTTTCTTTTACCCTTCTAGGAAACTCTGACATCCTTGAATCCCAAATTCCAACGGAGATTCCGCCGAAAAGTATGAATTCCGAAGCCGAGGTCTAGCCGGGTATTACAGTGGGGGTGCATATCTCTCTTCTTCCTCTTTTCTTCTCTTCTTCCTCCCTTCCTCCTCTTCTTTTCCTTTCAGTTCTTGCGCAATCTGCCTTTCAGATTTGCGAAATTTTTTTTTCTTTTTGTTTCAGTTCATGTGATTTTAGCTCTTTCAGTTTTTTCCTTTAGTTTGTTTTCATTTATGCTTTCAATAACACACACACAACCACAACCTTCTTCTTCTTTTTTATTTGCTCTACTCAAACTGATAGACTATGTTGGATGAGTTTTTCTTTCCATGACCCCATTTGTAATACCCGACGAGATCAGGCATCGGAATTCTTACCGTCTAGTGGGATTCGAGGATGTCAGAGGTATCTAGAAGGGCAAGAAAAAGGGGTTCAAAGATGTTTTTAAGTATTTGAAAGTTTTAGAGGGGGTTAGGATTGAGTTTTGAAGAGGAGAGACCAAGGAGGCAAAATGCATGTTCGGCCGCCGAAGGTAATGTTCGGCCGCCGAAAGTGCTTGAGGTTTGGCGTTTGAAACTCCAAGTTCGGCCGCCGAACGTTGCATGGCTTTGCATGCCGTTTCGGCTGCCGAAGGAGAGGCGATCAGCCCCCTATAAAGCGCCCCCAGTCGGTGAAATGGATAAGTATAGCTTGTCTTTTCACTTTCAGAGGTGAGATCTTGTCCTCCATGGTTAATCTTCATGGTTTTATCAAATCTTGCAAAGGTTTGATTGGTTTTGATGTTGTTTTGAAGGTTTTAAGCTAAAAAGAGAAGTTTTGAGGTTTGGAGAGTTTGAAGAAGAGTTTCTCCCTATCTCTAAATTCATATCGTTCATCTTCTTGATTTCAAGAGGTAAGTGAAAATCCTGAACTTATTTTTATGATTCATGAAGGTTTTATGAGGTTTTGGGGGAGAGTTGCATGAATAGGGTAAAGAGTGAGTTTTTGATGTTTTTGTGAGTTAAGGGTGTACATGTGTTATGTGTTTTGTTTTGTTGGGGTTTTAAGGTAGTGTTTGACCCCTTTGTGCATATACTAGAGTATATGTATGTTGAGGAGTCGTGTTATGCGTGTTTTGAGTTTTGGAAAGGATTGAGGAGGTTGGTTGCAGGCGAAGCTGAGTTCTGGATGAACTCAGGTTCGGCAGCCGAAGGTACATTCGGCCGCCGAACCCCTTGAGGAGGTGGCTTCGGCTGCCAAAGCTCACCCCCGAGAGTTTTGAGTTTCGGCTCTGGAAGGGGGATTCAGCCGTCGAAGGTGCCGCCAAAGGTTAGAGACTTTCGTCTCTGGAGTGTGTTTCAGCCCCCGAACCTTGCCCCCGAAGGGGTTCGACAGCCGAAAGTAGAGATTCGGCCGCCGAAGGTGCATGAGTTTCGGCTCTGGAGAGGACATTCGGCCGCCGAACCTGCCGCCGAAAGTGTCCTGTCCAGCTTTCTTTTGCATGCTTTATATGATTGTTCTAGGATCTTTTAAGGGGTCTTTGGGGAGTTGTTTAAGAGTTGTTTATGAGTTGTTTAGAGTATGTTTGGTGCCTCATGTGAGTCCTCCATTGTAGGTTTGGACCCGAGGAACCGAGGTATTAAGCAGAAGTAGCTGCTTCAGAGTTAGAGGTGGCCCAGAGTTAGCCAAGCATTGGCTACAGGTGAGTAGAACTATAGTTTTTAATATGAGAAATGATATATCTTTGTAGCATGTTTCATGCATCATGAGTTTCATGAGTATGCAATAAGTTGATTGCATTAGAATCACGACTATGATGCATTGCATTGTTATTGATGGTGTCGATTGGACCCAGGTGACTTTAATAGCCCATGGATCTGTTATGTCTAGGTAAGACTTGTGTGAGCTCCACAGGAGGGGCTGGGCGCTAGTACATGTAGTGACGAGCTCCGTAGGGGGCCGTACACCGACAGAGGGAGTTTTGGGGTCATGTCTAAATCCGAGATGTGAAATGTTTGTGCAGTGACGCATTTCAGGAAGGCATGTAATGAATAAACTATTTTCATTGTTTCTACTCACTGGGCTTTAGTAGCTCATCCATTTCCCTTAACCCTAGTTTTGCAGGGCCAGAGGTAGCTAGGGGAGATCAGAATCAACAGGGAGTCAGTTAGGGCATTGCTTGTGTAACAGAATAGTGGACATGATGTAAAGTAAAGAGATGTATGTAATAGCCTGTATATTAGTGTGTTTATGGTTTAGAATGTGCTTTGCCTGGTGTATGCATGTATCATGTTTTACGTTTCTTGATGAGAAATGTGTCAAACTAGGCTTAACGTATGATGTGTTTATAAAACTCCAGTGATTAGGGAAGAAAGAGTTCCATTCCCTTGACCCAAGAGTAGACTGTGAGGGAAGAAAGGGTTTCAATCCCTTGACCCAAAGTGGAAACCAAGGCTAACCGGTGATATGCTGACCCTAAGAGAGTGGGTTCTATGTTGTCAGACATAAGGCATGGAGGTTGAGCTTGGTAATGGATCGCTGGTGTAGGCCCTGGGGGCTGTTTCAGACTGACATGTCTGAGTGATTTTAAGGTTAAGCCTGGTGGGTTACAAAAAAAGTTGTAAAAAGCTAGTGGTCTAGTTGGATCATGTATGGGATTTATCAGCTACACAGAGTTCAGTTTAGGCTTGCTACAGGTCCTGTCGGCCTTAAGCCGATCTGAATCCTAGCGCCGAGCAATTTGGACCGTTACAGAGGGATACCGGTTTTCGGGCTGTTACAGATGGTATCAGAGCATAGGGCCTCCTAAGTACGGTGTGTTGAGCATTTTTGTTCAAGGATTAGAGATATCCCACATCGGAAAGAGGTTGTTTTAGAAGGAGTTTTAGAGGTTATAGGAGGGCAAGCACAATAGGTAAAATCATGTCCACTAAGATAGGATGTTGTTTGCAGGATGATGTGAAATGCCATGATTTATGCATGTGCATAACTGTTCTGCTATGTATGTTGTAGGTTCATGTGTTTTCATATGACCTTCTGTTGCTAATATTTGTTTGCTTGTGTGTTGTTTTACAGAAGAGCTAAGATGAGTGGAGCTAGTCAATCTGTGGAATCAGATCCGTCTGAAGGATCTTTTGAGAAAAGTAGAGAAGGAATGGATCTAAGGAGAATGTCTGTAGACAGGAGAGAAGTAGAAGTTAATGTGCAGAGAAGGGATGTAGGTCTGCAGGTGTATATGGAGGAAGAAGAGATGGGAGAGTTCCAAGAGGGTGTTCAGACTCAGGACTCTAGGATTTCAGGTTTAGGAGAGAATGATCCCTCCACTTGGAGTACAGCTGCCACAAGAGGCAAAAAGTGGGGGAAAACCACGAGGGAGTGGGGTAGGACCAGGAAGGGCAGGTTGTGGAAGTGATTGAGGGCAAATCTAGATGTTGGTGTGAGCTCTGGCTCAGGCACTATAAAATGTTTGAGGTGTGGAAGGCCGCATAAGGGAGCTTGTCAGATTGGGACAATAGCAAGTTTCAGGTGCGGACAGGAAGGACACATAGCACGTGAGTGTCCTACTGCGCCTTGGATGGCTCAGTCCCAGCAGACATTTTCAGGTAGAGCTGTTCAGCAGGAGGCAGCCACATCAGACCCAGTGGTGCCAGGTATGCTCACTTTTGAGAGTTCTGATGTATATGTGCTTATGGACCCTAGAGAATGTCAGCTGATGTGAGAGTAGCAGAGGTAGAGGTTCAGAACGGCAGTTAAGAGATGGAGGTTTAGAGACGCGTTAGTAGCTAGCGGTTAGTAAGCCAGAGAAGAGTGAGAAAGAGAGTTGCTATGAGATGTTATGGCCTCAGGTTTTCATAACCGCAGGTATAGTGTAGCCTCTCAAGAAGAATAAGAGTAAGAGAAAGTAAGATAGAATAAGAAGAGTAAGTGAGATAGATAAGAGTAAGAGGAAGAGAAAAAGAAGTAAGAATAAGCTCAGGAAGAGGTTAGAACCGGTCTGGGATTAGGTGGTGGTTGAAGCAGAGGAAAGGGTTAGCCTTTTCTTCAGAAGGTTTCCAAAGGAAGGTCCATTAGCGTTAGCTCGGATCTTCACCCGGACTCAGTAAGAGGCTAACACATCGAACACGGTGACGTCAAGTACGTTCACTTGAGGGTGTTCGGATGTGTATGCTACTTGTTTTGAACCCTAGTGATTCTCTTTCTTTGTTGCTTTGAGTGAGCTGTTGATAAAGTGGGTTTGATGACTTCTGGGCTTAGAGTGTTTTTCTCTGGGTTAGTGGACCCGAGTATGATCTATCTGAGGCAGAGTCAGTCAGTCAATGCAGTTCAGAGTTGGTGGTGAGTAGATGCCTTCCAGCTGACCTTATGGTTCTAGATTTGACTGTGTGATGTCATTCTAGGGCGGATTGGCTAACTACTCATCGTACTACCTCAGAGGTAGTCATGTCCTTGGAGGGGACAGAGTATAGGTGCCGGAGGTTTGATGTCAACCCATCAGGCTCATTGTTTACTCAGGAAAGGTTGTCAGAGGGTTCTAGCTCTTGTGAGCGAGTTTAGCAGTCAGGTCAGGGAATGAGCCTCAGTGCCCGTTGCTAGTGAGTTCTAGATGTTTCTCAGACGAGCTGTCAGGTTTTCCATCTCTTAGGGAGTTAGAGTTTGGACTAGGAGTGGTGTCTGGACGCGGAACCATTCCTTTCCTTCTACCCTACAGGATGGCACCTGCAGCGTTGAGAGAATAGTCAGAATAGTGTAGAAGCTTAGTTGATAAAGGTTTTATCCGACTTAGTACCTCACCCTGGAATGTTTCAGTGTTGTTGTGGGAAACGAAGGATGGATCCTTGCGACTTTGTGATGACTGTAAGCAGTTAACAAGGTCACTACTATGGATAGGTATTCCCAGGTAAGATTGGTGATCTAACAGCTAGTAGGAGCTGGTTGTAGTTTTAGTATGATCAGAGATTTGGGTACTACCTGTTGAGAGTTAGCGAAGAGGCCAGGTTCATTAAGAGGAAAAGAAAGGAGTAAGGAGCAGAGTAGCGCATCGGAAGCTTGTGGAGTGTAGGAGAAGGTTGAAATGCGGTTCTTAAGTAACCAGAGATGAGACCCAGGAGTTCTCTCTTTAGAGAGAAGTGTTAGACTTTGCTAGTTTGCTTGTTTGTTGTGTAAATATTCGAGGACGAATGTTTTTAAAGGGGGGAAGAATGTAATACCCGGCGAGATCAGGCATCGGAATTCTTACCGTCTAGTGGGATTCGAGGATGTCAGAGGTATCTAGAAGGGCAAGAAAAAGGGGTTCAAAGATGTTTTTAAGTATTTGAAAGGTTTAGAGGGGGTTAGGATTGAGTTTTGAAGAGAAGAGACCAAGGAGGCAAAATGCAAGTTCGGCCGCCGAAGGTAATGTTCGGCCGCCGAAAGTGCTTAAGGTTTGGCGTCCGAAACTCCAAGTTCGGCCGCCGAACGTTGCATGGTTTTGTATGCCGTTTCGGCTGCCGAAGGAGAGGCGGTCAGCCCCCTATAAAGCGCCCCCAGTCGGTGAAATGGATAAGTATAGCTTGTCTTTTCACTTTCAGAGGTGAGATCCTGTCCTCCATGGTTAATCTTCATGGTTTTATCAAATCTTGCAAAGGTTTGATTGGTTTTGATGTTGTTTTGAAGGTTTTAAGCTAAAAAGAGAAGTTTTGAGGTTTGGAGAGTTTGAAGAAGAGTTTCTCCCTATCTATAAGTTCAGATCGTTCATCTTCTTGATTTCAAGAGGTAAGTGAAAATCCTGAACTTATTTTTATGATTCATGAAGGTTTTATGAGGTTTTGGGGGAGAGTTGCATGAATAGGGTAAAGAGTGAGTTTTTGATGTTTTTGTGAGTTAAGCGTGTACGTGTGTTATGTGTTTTATTTTGTTGGGGTTTTAAGGTAGTGTTTGACCCCTTTGTGCATATACTAGAGTATATGTATGTTGAGGAGTCGTGTTATGTGTGTTTTGAGTTTTGGAAAGGATTGAGGAGCTTGGTTGCAGGCGAAGCTGAGTTCTGGATGAACTCAGGTTCGGCAGCCAAAGGTACATTCGGCCGTTGAACCCCTTGAGGAGGTGGCTTCGGCTGCCAAAGCTCACCCCCGAGAGTTTTGAGTTTCGGCTCTAGAAGGGGGATTCGGCCGCCGAAGGTGCCTCCGAAGGTTAGAGACTTTCGTCTCTGGAGTGTGTTTCAGCCCCCGAACCTTGCCCCCGAAAGGGTTCGGCAGCCGAAAGTAGAGATTCGGCCGCCGAAGGTGCATGAGTTTCGACTCTGGAGAGGACATTCGGCCGCCGAACCTACCGCCAAAAGTGTCCTGTCCAGCTTTCTTTTGCATGCTTTATATGATTGTTCTAGGATCTTTTAGGGGGTCTTTGGAGAGTTGTTTAAGAGTTGTTTATGAGTTGTTTATAGTATGTTTGGTGCCTCATGTGAGTCCTCCATTGTAGGTTTGGACCCGAGGAACCGAGGTATTAAGTAGAAGTAGCTGCTTCAGAGTTAGAGGTGGCCCAGAGTTAGCCAAGCATTGGCTACAGGTGAGTAGAACTATAGTTTTTAATATGAGAAATGATATATCTTTGTAGCATGTTTCATACATCATGAGTTTCATGAGTATGCAATAGGTTGATTGCATTAGAATCACGACTATGATGCATTGCATTGTTTATTGATGGTGTGGATTGGACCCAGGCGACTTCAATAGCCCATGGATCTGTTATGTCTAGGTAAGACCTGTGTGAGCTCCACAGGAGGGGTCGGGCGCTAGTACATGTAGTGACGAGCTCCGTAGGGGGCCGTACACCGACAGAGGGAGTTTTGGGGTCATGTCTAAATCCGAGATGTGAAATGTTTGTGCAGTGACGCATTTCAGGAAGGCATGTAATGAATAAACTATTTTCATTGTTTCTACTCACTGGGCTTTAGTAGCTCATCCATTTCCCTTAACCCTAGTTTTGCAGGGCCAGAGGTAGCTAGGGGAGATCAGAATCAACAGGGAGTCAGTTAGGGCATTGCTTGTGTAACAGAATAGTGGACATGATGTAAAGTAAAGAGATGTATGTAATAGCCTGTATATTAGTGTGTTTATGGTTTAGAATGTGCTTTGCCTGGTGTATGCTTAATCCCTGGTGTATGCATGTATCCTGTTTTACGTTTCTTGATGAGAAATATGTCAAACTAGGCTTAACGTATGATGTGTTTATAAAACTCCAGTGATTAGGGAAGAAAGGGTTCCATTCCCTTGACCCAATAGTAGACCGTGAGGGAAGAAAGGGTTTCAATCCCTTGACCCAAAGCGAAAACCAAGGCTAACCGGTGATATGCTGACCCTAAGAGAGTGGGTTCTATGTTGTCAGACATAGGGCATGGAGGTTGAGCTTGGTAGTGGATCGCTGGTGTAGGCCCTGGGGGCTGTTTCAGACTGACATGTCTGAGTGATTTTAAGGTTAAGCCTAGTGGGTTACAGAAAAAGTTGTAAAAAGCTAGTGGTCTAGTTGGATCATGTATGGGATTTATCAGCTACACAGAGTTCAGTTTAGGCTTGCTACGGGTCCCGGCGGCCTTAAGCCAATCTGGATCCTAGCGCCGAGCAGTTTGGGCCGTTACAGAGGGGTACCGGTTTTCGGGCTGTTACACCATTGATGTGATGACTCTTTAAACTTATGTTGAATCCATTGTAGTGAGTTGTATTCATGTTTGAGAATTGCCTTTTGAATTGAATCTTTGAACTTGCCATGGTGAAAAATATGTTGATAACACTCATTAGAGATAATAAATTGAAATTTGTGTGAATGAACTTAACATGACTTGATTTAGCAATTGGTGTTGATTTGTCCAATGCATTGATTAAAGAAATTCAGTAAAGGCAAAGACCTCATAAGCACAAATTCAAAACTGTTCCAATGGTTGAAAGACTATGAACAGAGGTGGTAGCCATTTGGACAGGTGACCAACTGAGTAACTGGGGGTGGGTATCACCAATATGTACCTTCACGTCAAAAGGTTTGTGACTTTTTCAAGCAAAACTTAATGTGCAAAAGGTTGAATATAGTACTTCAAGGTAAGGGCAAATCACTCTGAAAGCTAGAAAAAGTCTTAACTAAACAAAACATGTGCATGTATGATCTCTCTCTTGAGTAAAACAAATCCTAGCCATGGTAAGTAAAGGGAAACAAGGAAAAAAGGTGAGTAATCTTCATGCATATATTCTTCACTACAATGATTCAAAATAGGTGTCTTGAGTAAGAGTTTAAGTGGACATAAAGGATCTAGAGCAAAGAAAGCTTATTTGACTATGTTTATTTGCTTGAGGATAAGCAAAAGGCTAGGTGTGAGGGTATTTGATAGAGCATATTTTAGTCCATTTTATCTTGATATTATTGATGATTATTTACATGATTTCTGCTTAATTTAGTGCTCTTAACATTATTTTGCAGAAAATGGTGAAAAAGAACATTTTGGAGAAAATACCCTTAAAACTACCTTAAATGGAGCAAAGGAAAGCAAGCCTGCCAAGTGGAATTCAAGTGAAGCTAAATAAGGAAAGTGGCAAAGAAGGAAAGAACATTCAGCCAAAGCAATTTAAAATTCAAAATTCAAATCTCCAAGTAGCATTTTCCTTATTCAAGAAGCCAAGTCTCAAGTTGCCATAAATGAATAGCCAAATAAGGAAAGTATTTTGAATTTCAAATCTTCAAGATTCATATTCAAATTTTGAATTTCAAAATCCAGCTTATCAAGGAAGCCAAATCCAAAGATCACATGCTTGGAACCTCATGCCTTGCACATTCAAAATTCAAATTGCAAAGGAGGATCCATGACTCGCGGTTGTCGAAGCCGGTCAAAAATAACCTTCTTGGTTATCAAAAATTTACAACTGCAGATAGTGGTGAAGGATCGAATCCACAGAGAATTGATTACCTATTTATTTTTCTCAATTAAGACTAAGAGAACTAAGTGAAAACACAATTGAAAGTAAGTAATTGAAAGCTGAATGAAAGTAAAGTGCAATAAAAGTAAAAAGGGGGGTTTTGAAATGATTTGACTAACAACTATTGAAAGCAATTAAAACAGCAAGTAATCAAAATAAAAGAGAAAATCAATATGAGAAAGGTCTAGTTGAAGATATGGATCCACTTTGGTTGTTTGGGTTGATCATTGAAACTTATGTTTTCTTTATTGGTTCAATAGATTAGTTATGGGGATGGAAAACGCTTCTCACCACCATGTCTCTCCTTATGATTAAATCAATTAGGGAACGTCCTCTAATCAATTACTAATTAACAAATTGCTAAGGAACGTCCATGGGCCTTAGGCATCAAAACAATTGTCAATTGCATAAAGAATGAGAGAGATCCAACCCTAGCTACTCAAACGCATGAGATGTTGCTAGATCATACAATTCCTTAGTTTTTACACCAAGTGTTCTTAGGTCAGAATATTTTCAGCAATTACAGACTAACATATATCCCAACTAACAATCAATTAACTTTGCAATCAAGAATCAAGTGGCCAATTTGATCAAAACAACAAAGCAATCTTAGAATTAAGCACACAATTGCATGAATATTGAACAAATCAAAAGCAAACACTTTATGTTCAGATCTCACAACCCTTTAAACAACCTTAGTTTCAACCAAACTTCAACTAGAATTAGGGTTTCAGCCACTCATGGCTAAAACAAAACAGAAAATAAAAGAAAAGAAAGCAAGAAGATGAAGAACCAAAGGGGAGAAGCCTTGGAGAGCCTTGGCCGAATTTGGAGAGTTGTGTGGATGAATATCTGCCTCTTCTTGTCTTCTTAAGGTCTTTAAATAGGTGTTGAGAGGCTGCCTAGGGTTTCTTGGGTGTCCATGCATCTTTTAGAGATTTGCTCAAAGTGCCCTTGGTCTTGTATGTGCCTTGTGTGGGCAAGAGAGGGGCTTTTTGATCTTTTAATTGATGCCCAAGTGTGTCCAAGAAGTCTTCTTCACATTATTCATGCACTAAAGAGGAAGGTGGAGCCTTGATTTGAATTTTGAATGTGCATGGCATAAAGTGGGAAACATGTGATCTTCAAGATTTGGCTTATTGAACAAGGAGGAGGCTGTTCGGAGGGACTTTCGGCCGCCTAAGTCTAGTTTCGGAGGCTGGACTTTCGGCTCTGGAGTGAAGGTTCAGCGGCCGAAGGTGCCTCCGAAGATGGGTGACTTTCGGCTCTGGACCAAACTTTCGGCTTCCGAAAGTGCTTCCGAAGGTGGGTGACTTTCGGCTTCCGAAGGTACTTCCGAATGTGGTGGAGTTTCGGATCTGGAGGCCACTTTCGGCTTCCGAAGGTGACTTTTCTATTTTTGGCACTTTTTAGCAGTTTTAAGAGCATTTTCTTCAGAATGTCTCTTTACACCTAATATCTTCAAAACATGATTAAAACCACAAAATTAAGTAGGAAAGGTGTAAATAAACATCAATAAAATCATGATAATATGGACTAAAATATGCTCTATCAAATACCCCACACTTAGCCTTTTGCTTGTCCTCAAGCAAATAAACAATGCAAATAAAAATAATAAGTCTGATATGCATTTGTAATGTGTCCTTTGAGCTATAGTTTTAGCCGTTAACATTGATTAGATTATAAAACGTAAAGCGAAAAATCGATAAAATCACGTGAAATGTTTTTTACTCATTCTTAAATTATTTTATTCATTAGTATACTGCAGGTAAGAATGATAAGCCTGGTATCCGGTTATGATGTATTTGGAACTGTGATTTTAGCGGGTGTAAATTGATGGGTTAGGTCCAAATCCAATTGTTGGAAGGCGTGGTGGCTGTGCATTGTAGTGGCCTTGTCACGTTCACCCATTTGCCTATGTATCCATAATGTTACTCTGAATTTTTATGTCCCAGAGTAATTATTATAGAGATTGGAATTCCTAAAAGATTGAGAGATTAGATTTTAGGTGGATGGCTGCTAGATGCCTTATCTTATCAAAATCAATTATTTAGTTTTTAGTTTTATATTATTCAATAAAAAATATTAAGTAAAATTAAAAATTTTAGTTATTTTATTAAAAAATATTAGTCAACTGATTTTATTCCTATTTTTTACCATGTTTATACCTCTATGATTTAATATTTATATTATTTATTGTTTTATTAATGTTAAAATAAATTAATTAATATTTTATTTCAAAATAATTAAATAATTTAATTTTATAAAATATAAAAATATTTTAATAGAATAATGTATAGAAGCAAAGAGCAAATAATTAATTTTACTATGGATAGCTGATAATAGTTTAACATTAGGTTTTTATCCAAATTAAAATTTAAAATTCTAAATACATATTTATATCTTATATTACTTAAAATTATAAAATTAAATATTAATTTATCATATTATCATCGATCGTATATTAATAAAGAGTAAAATAATTTCGTTCTAAATTTTATTAATTGATCGTATCTCTTTTAATTTTAATTAAATGTCAATATTCTTTAATTTAAAATTAAAGATTTTGTAGAAATTCAATTTAATTAATTTAGTTTTTAATAATTTTTTTAAAATGAAAATTTTAATTTTATTTAACTTAAAAATTTAATTTAAATCGAATGATTTTATAAAAATTAATTTAAATTATTTTCTAAAAAAATCATACTATAGTTATTGTTTCCTCTTATGTCAAGTTTATAAATTACCTGACTAATAAATAAATTAATTAAAGATGAGAATTTTGAAATTGTCGAAATTGTCCTTATCAGAATCTCTCTGCAGAAATTCTTTATTTTCGGCTCATTTTTGCTGCCATATAATCATTAGCTTTGAATATTTTGCTTATATCATCTTAAGCTAAAAAGTAAAAAATATATCTATAAGCAACCCTCCAGTTGTTAATTGGAAATGCTTTGAATATCATTGGAGTTAACGTTCTCTTTGTTCTTTTTCTTACTTTTCTTCTCCAGGCTCTGTTTGGATGTTTTCTTTTGTCTTATTTATTCAAACAACCATCAACACTGGAGTTAGTATTTGCTTGCAGGGGAATGCGTTCAGGTAATTTTGCTTAATTGCTTATGATCCCAATTCAATTCTGCTTTTAATCATTAATATTCCTTAGTTTTATCTGTGCTGTGCTTCACAAAAAGGATAAATTCTTCTTTTCCTGCGTTGGTTGTGTGCTGGGATTCCGTTCCTATTTGCAGACTCCATGGATTTGATCATTTCCCATTTGAAGGCCTGTAGCTAGTCTTGTCTTTATATGTGTGAACTTCCCGTTACGCTAAGACTTTTGGAAGGCACAATAGATGCGGGGTCTTCATAATTTTCATTCGACGTACACGACACCAATACAAAACGGACTACAGTTTACCCATTGATGCGAAACTCAGAATGAGTTCAGCGATTCCGCAGCGATGATGTCCTGTAGCTTTAGCACTCAAGGGTTTATAGCTAGTTCTGCCCTTTTTCATTCTCTGCACAGAAAAATTTCTATCAACAGCAACACTGTAATTAGAAAACCTCTATTTGGGAGAATTTTTAATAAAGGTTTTGCAGATCTCTTGAGGAAAGGAGTCGTTCCAGATCTCTTGTAGCTATTCTATCAGATCCAAACAGCTTTCCCCTTGCATCGCAATTTACATCGCAAATCCCTGCATCAGCTTCTCTAGCCAACTTTCATATCCAATGGCCCATCCTCCACAACCTGATCCTTTCCCTGAGTCCCGCCTCGAAGTCGACGCCGGTGCAGCCTTCGTTCTCGAATCAAAAGGTATAATATAATTCACGACCGTTTCACGTTTTTCCTTTCTATATAATTCACTATTTAACATTTACTTTTTTTTAAAAGGCGAGTGGTGGCACGCCGGGTTCCATTTGACGACGGCGATAGTGGGGCCTACAATTTTGACGTTACCATACGCATTCAGAGGGTTGGGTTGGGGCTTGGGCTTCTTCTGCTTAACGGTGATGGGAGTCGTCACCTTCTACTCTTACTATCTCATGTCCAAGGTGCTCGATTACTGTGAGAAGGCCGGTCGCCGCCATATACGCTTCCGAGAGTTAGCCGCTGATGTTTTAGGTAAAGCTTCTTCCTCCTTTCTGAGCTTCTTTTTTAATTAATATGCTGCCACTGTTTACGGTTATTTTATACAAACTAAAAGGACTCAGTTCAGTTGGTAGTTTCTCTCTCTTAAAAGCTGGAAATTCGGATCCTTTTTTCAGAAGTGTTTTTGGCATTCAGGGAATTAATATTTCCGCCCATTCAATATTTACATCATATGCTGCTTAAAAGTAGGTAAAATTAATTGTTTGTAGAAATTTAAACTTATATCTTAATTTATTCAAACAATAAAATCAAAACTTTAATATTAGTCAAAATTTTAATCAGTGCACTGAATTTAAAAAGTTAACTACAAATTAAAATATAATTTTTGAAATGTTATTTAATTAATAAAATAATGATTTAAAATATATTTTTCTTTTAATTATATATTTTTATTTGTATTATAAAAGTCAACCATATATTTTTTTAAATTATATTAATTGTCCCTTCAATAATTAAAAATATGAAAATTGTTTTTAAATTAAAATTTCATATGTTTTGCATTTTTATTAATAAATACTAAAATAAAAAAATGCTATTTTAATTTAATTTTATCAGTATTAAAACTTTTTTCTATTAAAACTTATTTACGTTATTTTCAATATCATTAGATATCAACAACATAATGCATTAAAATTTTTATTAAACATTTATTCTCAATACTCCATATTCAATAATATTGAAAACTATATATATAAATTTCAATGGCTCACATATTTTGAATACTATAAAAATTAATTTAAAAATGTTATTATGTTATTTTAATATGTGTTAATTAAAATATGTTAGTTTACTTCAAAAATTATATTTTATAATTATTTAATTATATAATTGATAAAAAATGACATGATTGAATTTAATAAATAAACTTAGAATACAAGTATTATTCTTTTTTGAATTGAATATTGGGAGAATTTAAGATCTGTCCAATTTACTTAAATGTATCTTACTATCATTCATTTTAAATATCTATTTTATTAATAAAATAAAATTTCATAATTTACTCTTTTTTAACTTTTTAAAATTCAATAGTTAATTTTAAAGTTCACTATAAAAAACATTTAAGATATAAAAATAAATTGACTTTACTTTTTGGCTTTTTCTATTTAATAAAATTAAAAAATAGAATGAATTTGATTTAAAATTATATATGTATTTTTAAAATTTTATATTAATTAATTAAATGAATAATTATTTTATTCGTTATAGCACAGGTAAGAATAATGAGCCTGATATGCGTGTGTGACGTGTCCTTTGAGCTGTGGTTTTAGCGGGTAGACATTGTTTGGGCTTGGAATTAAATTGGTTTGTTTGTTTTTCAATTAAAACCTATTAATGTTCACCACTAGGAATGGTGGGCGCACTATGGGCCTATGGGTCTCTTATAAGACTACTGGATAACCGGCGAAACATTGTGATAAGATTGAGAGGTTAGATTTTTGGTGAATTACTACCAGATGTTTTTTTTTTATTAAAATTAATTATTTTACTTTTAATTTTGAATTCCGTTTATATATTTTATGCAATTAAAATTTTGATTATTTTATTAAAAAATATTAATCAATTAACTTGTCTTGACTTTTTACACTATTTAGTTTATATAATTAAGACGCTTTTTATTTTTAAAAAAGATATTTTTTATAAAAATTACTGTCAGTAAATAATATTTTTAAAAAAATCTCTTATTTTTTATTGTTTTATTTTAATTTAAAAAATAAAATATATAAACAAATATATATATATATATATAGGAGCTCTGATGATATTCCCAAAATGGAAAAAAATAATTTTTTTAAAAAAATTAATTTCTTTAAGATGATTTAATTTTTTATTTAATTAAAAAAATACTTTCCATTTGACCAATTATCTTGCATGCTCCAAATATAAGAAATGAAAAAAAATATTTTCTTAAAATTTTTTTTAAAAATAAACAGAATCTTAATATTTATATTATATAATTTTTAAATAAATACTAAATAAGTTGACTCCAAATAATTAAACGATTTAATTTTATAAAATATAAAAATATTATAATAGAATGATTTAGAAATAAAGAGTTGATAGTTAATTTTATTATATTAGAGAGAACTAATAATAATTTATCGTTAGGGTTTTATTCAAATTAAATTTTATAATTCTAAATATATATATAAATTTTCATAAGTATAACTTTATTATATTATAAAAATTTAGAAAACTGTTAGTAAAATTTAGAGTATGCGAGTAATAAATAGCACTATTTTATGACTAATTTATCCCCATTTTTATAAATTTAGTATATTTAATAAATTTTGATTTTAATTAAGTATTTAATGAGTTAACCTCCATTTCTTTTATATAAAATATTTTTTAGACGCTTTTAAAGAAATTAATCAATAAAAAATATTTTACTAAAAAAAAATTAAGTTATTTTCTACATTTTGATAATTTTATTAACTTCTTTATATATAAATTTATTAATATATTTTATTTTTTAAATTAAAATAAAAAAATTATCTTATTAAAAAATATTTTTCATGAAAAATATTTTATAAATATAAATAAATATTTATAAATAAACGAAGACTTAATTGAAAAAATTATAGTGAAACAATAATATTGGAACCAAATATGTATTTAGCCATTTTAAAATTAAAAATGCATTTTTGTTAAGTTAATTTAATAATTACATTTTTGAATAACTTTTAAGGTGTCATCAATTAAGTTCTAATAAATAGAAAATGAATGTTATCTTGATTTAACTACTTGAATTTAAGGAGTCTTCATAAAATGTTGAAAGAGAAAAAAACATGATTCTACCTATTTAAGACATCCATCCATTTACTTAACTAATTTGTTATATAATCACATATTTATAATAAATTATATTAATTAAAAATTTAAATGTATACCTTACTCTTTCATAAACAAGAATCTTATGAACAAAAAAAAAAAAGACAAATGAAAGTATGTAAAAATAGTCAAATCTGTTTTCACTTTTTATCAATTATAATCGATACTTATAATTTTGCCTAATCTAATCTAATCTAATTTTAATGGTTTGGAATTTCTTTTATTGACATATAATTAAATTGATTACATAAGTGATATATTTTAATTTTTTTTATGATTTGATTGTTGTTAAGTATTATATAAAAAGTTTATATTTAAAAAAAAGTTTAAAAAAGGCTAATTTTACTTGTAATTTTCTAATTTTAAATGTATTTTTAATTTCATTACTCAATTTTAATTTATTTATTATATTTTTTAATTTTAAATTTTAAATATTATTAAATTTATTATTACTTAGTACATCAAGTTTATAAATTACCTCATTCATAAAATTAATTTTCTCCTCTCATCTCTTATTTATTTTCATTCTCTCTCTTATAAAAAATTATAAGTTTAAATAAATTAATTAATTAAAAATGAGCATTTTGAAATTGTCCAAATTGTCCTTATCAGTCTCAGCAGAAATTCTTTCTATTGAGTTGTTGGCTCATTTATTCTGCCATAATCATTATCTTTTAATTTGCTAGTATCATGTTAGACATGGAGCGTCATTTTAAGTTATTATTTAACACTCTTTATTTTAGTAGTTAAAAAGTATTTTTTATAATTTCTTTTAATCGATTATTAAATTATATTTTATTATAAAATAAAGAGTATTAAACAACCGCTTAAAAAATCATCATCTTAAGCTAAAAATATCCATAAGCAACCCTCCACTTAATTGGGAATGCTTTTTATATCATTGGAATTAACGTTCTCTTTGTTCTTTTTCTTATTTTTCTTTTCCAGGCTCTGGTTGGATGTTTTATTTTGTCATATTTATTCAAACAGCCATCAACACTGGAGTTAGTATCGGAGCAATTTTGCTTGCAGGGGAATGCATTCAGGTATTGTTACTTATTGCTTCTTATACATAGTATAAATGTTTCATTCTTCTAGTAGTCTAACGTATTCTGTTTCTAATTTCCACTCTTTTGGATGTAAAAGATCATGTATTCAAACCTCTCTCCCAATGGATCCCTGAAATTGTACGAGTTCATAGCAATGGTGACAGCAGTAATGGTTGTTCTATCGCAGCTTCCATCCTTCCACTCCCTCAGACACCTCAACATGGCTTCACTGCTTCTCAGTTTGGGCTACACTTTCCTTGTTGTTGGTGCTTGTATTCATGCAGGTACCCACATCCTGAAACTCTCCCTATCTTTATTTTTAAACAGTTGCTTGTGTATTCTTTACATGGAATCTAAAACATTAATGTCCTTTACAAAATTTCCTGCATGGCAATTTCTATGAGATCTCTTGTGGGGTCTGTCCACCTTTCCTCCTTAGGCTCTCACCACTGTGCTACAACAGGTTTAGCGTTGGGATGTGCATCTACGTATCTAACGCTTGAAACTGAATATGGGCCATCATATTTCTGAAAATGACGCATAACCAAACCATGCTGGACTAATTTTTGATTATTAACTGATTGGAGTATTAATTACTGGGCTGCTGTTAACCAAAATAAGTAGTTGAACTTCTAGTTCGTGCTATATCAATCTATTTATAATGTGTTTGTTATCTTAGGGTAGATGAATGCCAGCAAGATCTCTGTCCTAAAAAAAAATAAAGAGAAAAACAAAAAAAATATCATGATGTTGCATAGATTTAGTATTTATGGTTTAGTTTAGCATTTGTAGTTCAATTTCAAGTCAAAATAATATGTTGTGTATCTTATTGTTATCAAAATATGCAATTGAAGTATAAATTCTGAATTAACTACGAAATCACATGATATTAGTTTTAACTTTTCTAATATATATATATATATATATATAATTTTATTTATTTTTTTAGAGATTAAGCAACAAATTAAAAAAATACGTTATGATGCTTTAAAAGAAAAAAAAGATACGTTACGACCAATTTTCATATAGAAGGCTTGGAAATTCTCCTTTGACGATTTAAACTGCTACCGTTTGTCATGCAGGTCTCTCAAAAAGTGCCCCTAAAAAGGATTACACGCTAGAATCTTCCGAGTCTGCAAGGGTTTTCAATGCCTTCACTTCCATCTCCATAATAGCTGCTATTTTCGGGAATGGAATACTGCCTGAAATACAAGTAACTTTAGCATCTTAGTACATCTTCGCGTTGACTTTCGAGTCTCTTGATTTTTGATAAAACATTTTTTACTTTATTTTTCCATCTATAAAAATTGAAAGCGTTGTTGATAACCACTTTTATATTTGATTAATTTAATTCTTCTGTGCTATCTACACAGGCAACTTTGGCCCCTCCTGCTACTGGAAAGATGGTGAAGGGCCTTTTAATGTGTTATAGTGTTATTCTGGTTACGTTCTATTCAGCTGCAGTATCTGGATATTGGGTGTTCGGAAACAAATCCAACTCCAACATTCTCAAAAGCCTAATGCCGGACGAGGGACCTTCCTTGGCTCCAACATGGGTGCTTGGCCTTGGAGTCGTTTTTGTACTACTTCAGCTCTTTGCCATTGGCCTGGTAAGTGGGTAATCGTAATTAACTCAGAGAACTGAATATTGGATGCATCTAAACATGCCAATGCAAAAGAAACCAGCTGATTATAAAATTTCTCCAACATATATATAACACACAGGTATATTCTCAAGTAGCGTATGAGATAATGGAAAAGCAATCAGCTGATGTGAAGCAAGGAATGTTTTCCAAAAGGAACCTGATTCCTAGGCTAATTCTTCGGACTCTTTATGTGACATTCTGTGGATTTATGGCAGCTATGCTTCCATTCTTTGGAGACATAAATGGAGTTGTTGGAGCTATAGGATTTATCCCTCTAGATTTTGTCCTCCCAATGCTTCTCTACAACATGACCTACAAGCCTCAAAAATCATCCCTTACCTATTGGATCAACATCTCTATTATAATAGTGTTTACAGGAGCAGGAATTATGGGAGCATTCTCCTCTATAAGGAAGTTGGTTCTTGATGCTTATAAGTTCAAGCTCTTTAGCAGTGATGTGGTTGATTAAATGAGTTAGCCTGCACATATTTATCAATCACTCCGCCATCTTGCTCTGCAATGGGGAACTAGGCCTCTTCGTTTAAATATGAAGAAAATGTAGTGAGCTCGCTGCGACAAAAGATGAGGCAGAGTAATTTACCATAAAAGAGTGATGAAAATATCCTTCACAATAACAACAGAAGCATGCTGAGTAATTGTACATTTTACTACATATAAGATGATGTGTAAAGGCTACAATTTTACTCCATATAAGATGATGTGTAAAGGCACATTGATGAATGCATAAGTAAAAAGACATTTTAGCCTTAAAGTTTTTTACTTTTAGTAGATCTCAACTTCTATTAATATATTGGAAAAAGAAGAATTAATATTCTATCCATCATATAAATATAACAAATAGGAGAATTTATCCAATACATTCATTGTATATAATAGTGTATTCTAAATTTCTAATGAAATAGAATTATATCATGTTATCATGCGGTGCTTTGGTTATTTTCATATTCTCTTCATCAGGGGTGGATTCATAGTTTAATTTTAGAGGGATAAATAATTTATTCAACTTACAAATTTAAATATATAGATTAAAATAGGTAATATGGATATACATAAATAATGGACTAAAACAACTATTAGTTCATTAAACCAAATGAAAAATAAACATTAGTATTAGGCTATAATAATTGAAAATTTAATAAATTAATGGGAGCAAAATTTTATTTTTTATCGAGGACAAAAAGAAATCTTATTTTTACCTACAATAGAAATTTTAAGAGTAACGGGGCAATTTTTTTTAAGTGATTATAATAATAAAAATTTTATCTATTTATGACAAAAATTTCAGAAGAAATGGGAGCAAAACTAGACCAATCTAAAATGTTCCAGAAACCTATGGACAACAACTTAGAACCAGCTAAACAGGCCTTACCTACGCCTTCTGTAGCATAACTAGAATTTCAAAGGAGTATAAAATTATAGTTTAGTCCCTGAAAATTTTAGAAACTAAGTTCTAGCCACATGGAGGAAACACTTTCACCACATGTTAGGGGGAGGAATGTTTATAAATAGGCAAGCCCTCCACATTTATATACATACTTTGAGATACTTTGGCATATCTTGGTAACTTTGGAACCTCACTTAAACACTCCTACCCAAAACTCTCAATCCTTGTAAAGTGTTGTTGTATTCTTTGATTCTTTTATAATAAAAGCTCTTGTGCATATATTCTCCTTGTTGTTCGTGTTTGCTTTCGCTGGAGTTGTTAAGCTTCCATTGACACCACGCTTGACCTTGTGCTTCTTGATTTGAGCTAGAATAAGTCCACGAAGCCTGTTTGCACCTTAAGTTGAGCTAGGTTGGGAAATGGTAAGGCTGACTTGACCTTAGCGGAAGGTTGAGTGTTGCACGTGGACTTTCGATTGGCTCAGTCACATAGTCAATTTGCAAGGGATGTGATATTTGATATTAGAATGTGGTTCATTGAGGCTTGGAGGCATGTGAGCTTTGTTTGAGTTAGGTGATACTTGTAACGACCCGGAAACCGGACCGCTACCGGCGCTAGGATTCAGATCGACTTAAGGTCGCCGGAATCCGTAGCAAGCCTACTATGCATTCTGTATACCTGATAAAATCCCAAACATGAATATAAATTTTCATAAAAATTTTAAGCTTTTCATATACCAAGCTTGACCTGTACATTCTCCATATACTGCAAACATAAAATCCACACTAGAGCTCTCATCAAATACTCTAATGTGGTCAACATCATATACATCAAGCTTGGATTAACATAACTCATCATTAAACTTTTACATAATAATCATGTTCAAAGGGATTTTACAAAAACATAAACTAGGGCAAAGCACAAATCTAACCATTACATATTACATGTCCACTACTATCTATTACATTAACATAAACATCACCCTTGCTGACTTCCTGTGCTATCTCTGACCTGCAAACCTGGGGGTTAGGGGGAAAGGGGTGAGCTACTAAAGTCCAGTGAGCAGAACAATAAAAGCAATTTAATAAATATATGCTTTTATGAAATGCATCACAACACAAACAATTCACATCACGAATGGACTTGTCACTAGTAACCCTCTACATATCCAAATAATGCCCGGCCCTCGATGGAGCTCCTCAGGACTTCCTCTTAAACATAACATAACATGTCCAACTGTGCCAGGGGCGTAGAATGGGCCTCGACCTGGACTTTCTCTTACATCGTGCCAGAGGCGTAGAATGGGCCTCGACCTGGACTTCCGTATCATATCATATCATATCATATCGAGGGCTAGTGGGTCATCCAATCTCCATCCACATCAACAGTAAAAATGCAATGCATCATATTCGTGAATTCTAATGCAAAACAACCTAATACATAACATAGCATTCATGATGCATGGACATGCTTAGAATTTAGTTACTTTAAAACATAGTTCAGTTCTACTCACCTCTAGCTGACTCTGGAACAGCTAACTCACTGCTGGCCTCCTTGGTTCCTAGGGTCCGATCCTACACAGGTGGACTCAAATGAGGGACCGAACCAACTCTAACATGACACTAAACATCTCCCCCAAAACCCCCTAAAACATCATAAAACATGCATAGAAAACAAGCAAAGGAAGGCTGGACAGAGGACTTTTGGCAGCAGGTTCGGCGGCCGAAAGCCCCTACAGATCCGAAAGTCAGGCACTTTCGGGGGTAGGTTGGGCAGCCGAAGGCCTTCACAGATCCGAAAGTCACTAACCTTCGGGGGCAGGTTCGGCGGCCGAAACTCCCCCACAGATCCGAAAGTCCATCTTTCAGGGACGAATTTAGGCGGCCAAAGCTGCCTCCCCTAGCAGGTTCGGCGGCCGATCCTTGGTTCGGCGGCCGATCCTAGGTCTTCTTAGATGACAGAACCCGATTCTGCCACCATGCCCAAGCCACCAAAACTCTCCAAAACACACATCCAACTATTCTAAAACATGCGTACACATCTCAACATGCGTAAGGGGCATAAAACTAGCCTAAACCCCAACAAACAACACATAACATTACATTAAGCATAAAGCTAACATAAACCCTAACATAATATCCTACTAAAAAACATGCAATATATACCCTTAACCCATTTTAAAACTTACTTAAAACATAAGAATAGATGAGGATCTACACTTACCTCTTGAAGATCGAGAGTAGATGTGATTCAAACTCGGAGATGAGGAGAAAATGGTCTCCGGAGGTCTCCAAGCTTAAAAACTTTGATTTAAGCTTAAAATCTTCAAAACAAAGCAAAAACTTATAAAAATCTTGAAGGAAAAATATAAAATCAACCATGGAAGGGCAGAACCTCACCTATACCCGAAAATGGAGAGAGAAAACTCGCCCATTTTCGGACAGGGGGTCTTTTATAAGTGGCTAGCTAGACCATCTTCAGGGGCCAAAGGAGCTTCCGTAACCGCATCATGTTCGGCGGCCGAACATGAGGTTCGACGGCCGAACCTGGGCTTTTCCCTCCAAGGCAGTTTTCTTCATTTGAAAACTTTAATTCAAAAACTTAGCATTAAAACCATAAAATCATTTATAAAACCTTATTTTACCCTTCTAAGATGTTCCGACATCCGAGATTTCGGATTCCAACGGAGATTCCGCTGGAAAGTTGAAATTCTAATACCGGGGTCTAGCCGGGTATTATATTCTTTCCCCCTTAAGAACATTCGTCCTCGAATGTTCGACAAACTTGCATATAATCATGGCATTTCACATCATCATCAAGACAGGACTCTACATCCTATCCTAGTGGACATGATTTTTCCTATTGTGCTTGCCCCTCTATGACATCTATGAGCCCAACACTCTCTAGGTCCGACCATATGAACCTGAGGCTCTGATACTACTCTGTAACGACCCGAAAATCAGACCGCTACCAGCGCTAGGATTCAGATCGACTTAAGGTCGCCGGAACCCGTAGCAAGCCTATTATGCATCCTGTGTACCTGATAAAATCCCAAACATGAACATACATTTTCATAAAAATTTTAAGCTTTTCATATACCAAGCTTGACCTGTACATTCTCCATATACTGCAAACATAAAACCCACACTAGAGCCCTCATCAAATGCTCTAGTGTGGTCAACATCACATACATCAAGCTTGGATTAACATAACTCATCATTAAACTTTTACATAATAATCATGTTCAAAGGGATTTTACAAAAATATAAACTAGGGCAAAGCACAAATCTAACCATTACATATTACATGTCCACTACTATCTATTACATTAACATAAATATCACCCTTGCCGACTTCCTGTGCTATCTCTGACCTGCAAACCTGGGGGTTAGGGGGAAAGGGGTGAGCTACTAAAGCCTAGTGAGCAGAACAATAAAAACAATTTAATAAACATATGCTTTTATGAAATGCATCACAATACAAATAATTCACATCACGGATGGACTTGTCACCAGTAACCCCCTACATATCCAAATAATGCCCGGCCCTCGATGGAGCTCCTCAGGACTTCCTCTTAAACATAACATAACATGTCCAACTATGCCAGGGGCGTAGAATAGGCCTCGACTTGGACTTCCGTATCATATCATATCATATCGAGGGCTAGTAGGTCATCCAATATCCATCTACATCAACAGTAAAAATGCAATGCATCATATTCGTGAATTCTAATGCAAAACAACCTAATACATAACATAGCATTCATGATGCATGGACATGCTTAGAATTTAGTTACTTTAAAACATAGTTCAGTTCTACTCACCTCTAGTTCAGTTCTACTCACCTCTGGCTGACTCTAGAACAGCTAACTCACTGCTGGCCTCCTTGGTTCCTAGGGTCCGATCCTACACAGGTGGACTCAAATGAGGGACTGAACCAACTCTAACATGACACTAAACATCTCCCCAAAAACCCCCTAAAACATCATAAAACATGCATAGAAAACAAGTAAAGGAAGGCCGGACAGAGGACTTTTGGCGGCAGGTTCGGCGGCCGAAAGCCCCTACAGATCCGAAAGTCAGGCACTTTCGAGGGCAGGTTGGGCGGCCGAAGGCCTTCACAGATTTGAAAGTCACTAACCTTCGGAGGCAGTTTCGGCGGCCAAAACTCCCCCATAGATCTGAAAGTCCATCTTTCAGGGGCGAGTTTAGGCAGCCAAAGCTGCCTCGTCTAGCAGGTTCAGCGGCCGATCCTTGCTTCGGTGGCCAAACCTGGGTCTTCTTAGGTGACAGAACCCGATTCTGCCACTATGCCCAAGCCACCAAAACTCTCCTAAACACACATTCAACTATTCTAAAACATGCGTACACATTTCAACATGCATAAGGGGCATAAAACTAGCCTAAACCCCAACAAACAACACATAACATCACATTAAGCATAAAGCTAACATAAACCCTAACATAATATCCTATTAAAAAACATGCAACGTATACCCTTAACCCCATTTAAAACTTACTTAAAATATAAGAATAGATGAGGATCTACACTTACCTCTTGAAGATCGAGAGTAGATGTGATCTGAACTCGGAGATGAGGCGAAAATGGTTTTTGAAGGTCTCCAAGCTTTAAAACTTTGATTTAAGCTTAAAATCTTCAAAACAAAGCAAAAACTTATAAAAATCTTGAAGGAAAAACATAAAATCAACCATGGAAGGGCAGAACGTCACCTATACCCGAAAATGGAGAGAGAAAACTCACCCATTTTTGGACAGGGGGCCTTTTATAGGTGGCTGGCCAGACCACCTTCGGGGGCTAAAGGAGCTTCCGCAACCGCACCATGTTGGGCGGCCGAACATGAGGTTCGGCGGTCGAACCTGGGCTTTTCCCTCCAAGGTAGTTTTCTTCATTTAAAAACTTTAATTCAAAAACTTAGCATTGAAACCATAAAACCATTTCATAAAACCTTATTTTACCTTTCTAAGATGTTTCGACATCCGAGATTTCGGATTCCATCGGAGATTCCGCCGGAAAGTTGGAATTCCGATGCCGGGGTCTAGCCGGGTATTACAATACTAGTAGCAGCCTTGGTTGATATAGATCCAATAGGGCAGATTTGCAACAATGGTATGGAGCAATCTTAGATCATTCAAATGGGTCTAAAAATAGTTTTAAATCATATTCATATGATCCAATTATACTTGGAGTGTGCTTCAATTTATATGGGGCAGATTTGGTGTAACACTTGCAATTATGGGCTTAAGAAGCATAATCTAGCCTATTGGCCAAAGCTACATAAAAGAAAGTCTAAAGTGAAGATTCAAGTCCATTAGACATAATTAGAAGGCGTACAAGTCCATCAAACCAAGTGAGCAGATTTTAAGAAATATGTGCAATGCATGTGCAACTTAAGGACCATGTGCAACTTAAGGAGTATGTGCAAGACATGTGCACAATTCGTGGGTAGCCTTAGAGGACATGTTATACATCTTATTTAGGCTTTAATGATGTATTTTGTAAGCCCTTTTTTTTATATTAAGCTTATTCTATCTTATTTGCTTTAGTATTGCTAGTTTAGTTGTTTGGACCTATTTTTTAGGTCTTAGTGTGCCGCCCCGTTGCTTGGAGCTATTAAATTCGGTCAGCTTGTTTGGGCACTTTAGGGTTTAGTTTATCCTTATTCTCTTAGGGTTAGGTTTAGTTTTCTCTATATAAACTCAAGCCGTCCTTTGCATGGGATAACTTCTTTAATCAAAATTCAGAATGATTCATACTATTTGCGTGCCTTTGTTATTGTGAGAGTGTGAGAGTGTGAGATTGTATTCTTTCAATTGCATCAAGAATCAAGATAAACCTATCAATTCAATTGTGACGTTTGTCTTGTTTCTCTAATTCTCAATTATTGGTATTCTTGTTGTCCTTTGCGTGGGATGTCATAAAGGGAAATTTATTATTGGTCTTTGGAGCTATCCCATCTTGACATAAAGTTCTTGAACTTAATCCATAGAGTTTTTTGTTAGTTGATATTAGAGCTAAAGGTTAAGATAAATTTATCTTAGTTTAGGGATTTAAATTTGAGTTTTCTTGTGTTTTGACTTCTAGAGTCTCGGTCTTATGATAGTTTAATTTATTTAGTGTCTAAATTTATTTGACTATTTATTGATTTAAGTTTAGTTGTCAAAATTAGTTAATTTTCTTTCTTGGTAAATTTGGGTTCCATATCAAAGAGAAAAAAAAAAGAAAATTAAAAGAAAAGAAAAGGAAAAAAAAGAAAGATGAAGAAAAAGAAAGAAAATCCTAAGCATGTTTTGAAGGAGTCCTTCTCCTTGTTGCATTTGTTTTCCTTATCCTTGTTGAAGTAGGACTTGAGGTTATCCTAGGCGTGTTTTGGAGGAATCCTTCTCCTTGTTGGATTTATTTTCTTATCCTTGTTGAATTATGACTTGAGGTTTCTTATGCCTAAAGGCATTTTAGAAGATAGAGGTGCTTAAATTGCTTTCTTTGACCTAATTTTTGGATTCTTATTGTTTTAGAGACTGTTTGAATTGACTCTCTCTTGTTTTAATTAATTTAATGTCATATTTGATCACACTTACAATTGTGCATGTTTAGAGCTTAAAATAAATTTATTTGGCACAAAATAATTAATTTGGCTCCAAAATTAACTATACATGAGAATTCTGATTTAGTGTAATTAATATAGGTATTATTACTTTCTTGCTTTGTTGGGTAGAAATATTTTAGGTTTAATATCGATTTGCTTTGTAGTAATTCAGATTCTTATATTTTAGCCTAAATTGTCTATTTTTCAATTCTTATTTGCTGAATTATTTTTAGTCTTGCCATCTTTGTTTTCTTTACACTGTTAGAGTGTTATTTGATTGTGTTTACACTTTAAGTTGATATAATTAAGTAGTACAATAGTTTTGTCCTTGTGTTACCATCCATTTTGTCTTGTGTCTTTTTTCTAGTGTGTTTAAGCTTACTTTTCTTTGTTTCTAAGCTTTTATTTTGAGTTGTTGGGTTGGCCTAAGTTCTGAAGTTCAATTGGAGGAATTGCAAAGAGTAGTAAAAAAGTGCAAACACATAAGAAAGTGCTTTACTACTAACTCTATTTTTTTTCTTGTGATTTTTATTTTTGTTCTTTACCATGAGTTTGGATAAGTATAAAAATGATAGAGAGGTACTTGAGATAGAGATTAAGGAGAATGTTTCCTACCTTATACTTGATTTTGCAATAAATAACTTTAAAGGTTGTATTCAACATTGCAAAAAATAGATGGATAAGGAAGTTGTATATAGCTTTAGAGAAGTTTTGTTGTTACTTGAGGAGTTTCATAATTATAAAGAGAATTTACATGAGGCAAAGTTGGAGACGAAGAGGTTTGTTGCTAAGAAAAGAAAGAAGAGATAAGAAAGAGAAGGATGGAGAAAGAAAAGGAGAAAGAAGAGGCTGAAGTTCCAATTTCAACTTCCATAGAGGTTGAGATTGAAGGGGAAGTTGAATGCACGAGGTTAGTGAAGTTGTTGTTGAAAATTCCATCAATGAGCTTAAAGAAGAGGTTGTGAATAATGGTGGACATGAGAGAACATGATTGATAAGGTGGAGGAGGAGAATGGGTCACATTCACATGATCTTTTATGACTAACATTGTTATGCCTAGTTCTTATGTTCTTGATCTACAGGTTGTTGATGAGAACATCCATGAAGAGAGTTTCATGCTATTTCCACCTATTCAAGAGAAGGTCTTTGAAGATGCATTGGTTCCTAAAATTTCCATTCTTGACATGAACATGAGCAAGATTTGAGGATAAATCTTTTCTAAAGAAGGAGGGAATGATATGTATCCAATAGAGTATATTTGCACTAATAGTATGAAGCAACCTTATATCATTCAAATACATCTAAAAGGGATTCAAAATCATATTCATATGATCCAAATAAATTTAGAGCGTGTTTCAATTCATATGGGGCAGATTTAGTGCAACACTTGCAATTATGACTTAAGGAGCATAATCTAGCCTATGGGCCAAAGTTACATAAAGAAAAGCCTAAAGTGAAGAGTAAGAAAAGTTTTTGTGAAAAATTAAGTCCATTGGGCCTAATTAGAAGGTGTACAAGTCTATCAAGCCAAATAGGTTGATTTGAAGAAACATGTGCAATGCATGTGCAACTTAAGGTGCATGTGCAAGGCATATGCGGAACTCATGGATAGCCTTGGAGGACGTGTTATACATGTTATTTGTGTTAGGAAACTCAGAGATTACTGCAACCCAAAACACACAATAGAAAAATAAAAATCTCTAGTTTCCTTCATAGGATCTGAGTGATTCGTTTATTTTGAAAGGAAGGATAAGAGACTAACCTGTTAGACTCGACGAGAAGCTACTATTATGAACTGATGGTGCTGCTTTTGATACGAACACCCTCAATAGTATCCACACAAACATCTTTTATCTTTCTAGAGTGCTAGCTCTCTCAAAGATGGATAAGATATGTGCTCCCCAATCTGCAACTCAAAAACGATTTCTCCAAAACGTTACTTCCACAATTCGCAAAATAAGTTTTTTTTATTCGTTTTCGTTTTCCCACAATTCTTTTCGTAAAAGAATTGTGTTCATAATGTTAGTGTATTTGCCCTAGGCCATTATCTTGGACCTTTTTGTATGTTATTTTGGTTATTAATTAAAAGATGTTTTATTATCATTATTATTTGTGTGCATGTTACATAATAATGATTAACATCCCTGGTTACTTATTGTTATGTTGATAATAATAAAATATAACTACAATGATTATTGATTGATAATCATGAGACGATTATGTATATGTTGATATAATTCAATAATCATAAATACTTGTTAGTGAACAAAGTATTGGATGGACTCGCATTGAGATCACTACATGGGTTATTGTCATAAGTGAATCTTAAAGTAGTTATGTCTTAATCCTTTGACTTGAGATTGTCATAGTTTCCAACATAAGAACTGTTATGTTTTGATATAACCATACATTGTCTTTAATCGGATAATCATAAAGGTTATGATTGAGCATGATAGAAATTATGTAGAGGATATTGAACAATTAAGATAGAATTTGTCCCTCTCTTTAAGAGAGATATCTTCTGGGCCCCTCGATAAGTGAGACTGAGAAATGCATGGCCGTTCTTAAATGAATTGATAGTGTCATCAATATCATTTGATTTTATCAGTTTACTTAGAGATCAAGAAATCATAAGTTTAAACATTATAAGTTTGACATTGACCATGACTTATGTTCAAACTAGATATCGTGTGGCAAAGAGATTAATACATGTTCTATTTATTAGGGATTATTGGACTATTGATCCTCATATTAGTTGGGTAGTCATAATGTCTTGCTAGAGGCTGCTTATGATTTATGGGTCTTGTGGGACTGGGCCTATTGCAAATTAAAGTGAGCTTATTGGGTCACATACAAAAGAACGTTGTTGATGTACTATATTAATGGGCTAAAAGCCCATTAGTATAATTAATAATAATAAAAATATTATTATTATTAATATTAATTATTAATATAAGATAATAATATTTAAAAGATCTGCAGTCTATCTGTAACTGTTACAGATAAAAGATTTTCAGTTTTCCTTATTAAAACAAACTGTCACGTAAGATATTTGAATATCTGCGAGATTGTAATAGTGGGTGATAAACACAACTTTTTGCTAAAAGAATTGTGAGAAAACTAAAAGACTTAAAACGTATAAAACTCCTGCTGCGAATTGTGGGGGTAACGTTTTTTGGTAAAATCGTTTTGAGCTACAGATTAGAAAAGCACATAGCTTATCCATCTTGGAGAGAGCTATCACTCTAGAAGGATAAAAGACATTCGTGTGAATACCATTGAGGGTGTTCGTTGAAAAAGCAACACCTTGAGTCTGGGATTGTTTCTTCTTGTCGAGTCTAACAGGTTAGTCTCTTATTATTCCTTTCGAAATAAACGAAACGCATAGATCCTGGCAAGGAAATAAATATTTTTATTTTTCCGCTGCGTGTTTGGGTTGTAGTAATCTCTGGGTTTCCTAACAGAAACTTCATTTTTTGGTTTAAAAGAGATTCTAGTTTGTTTTTTCATTGAGCATGCTTTGCATGGATGATCTTTTTCAAAATTCAATTTTAGTAAACCTCTAACAAGATTTTTATTTGAAAGTTTTGAAATTAGATGCATACATGCATGACCTAACTTTCTACGCCATACCCAACTGTTATCATCAAAACTAGTAAAATATTTTTCTTCATTATTTTAAAAAATTCAAGATCAAACAGATAAATATTATCCATTCTTGATGTTACGAATAGGGCATTATCATTCATAATAAGAATTTCATAATATGTTGATAGAAATGTTATCTTAAAACCTTTGTCACAAAGTTGACTTACACTCAGTAGGTTGCATTTTAAACTTTGAACAAGTGCAACATTTTCGATACAGGGTTTTAATCCAATTGTTCTATTTCCAATAATCTGTGCTCTTCTTTTATCTCCAAATCTTATAAATCCTTCTGATTTCACGATCAACTTACTGAATGAAGTTTTGTCTCCAGTCATATGTCGTGAGCATCTACTATCAACATGCCATTTATTTATTTCCTCTTTATGCTTTAGACAGACCTGGAATCAGATATCTAATTTAGGTACCCAAATTCTTTTGGGTCCTCTACATGTTAGCGAAAACAGGAGCTGTACCTTTTGGTACCCATAATTTATTTACTTTTGTGCTTCCTTTCCTTATAGGACATGAATGAACAATATGATCTTTTTTATTGCAATAAAAACATGTAATGCTAAGAAAATATGATGATGCTTTCACAAAGTAATTTATGTATTATGATTATGATTTTCAAAGCCATTATACCCAATTCCTAATTTTTCTCTAGACATTCTTTGTGAACCAAGTAGAAGTTCAAGAGATGTTTTCCTTTTGTGGATTTTGCAAGATCATTTGTCAAAGACTCTGTTTTTGTTTCATGAATTTTTTTCTTTTTTGAAAGTTTTTCACAGTTTTGTTTTAAAATTTCTAACTCCTTATTCAAATCATTAAATAAAATCATTTTAGTTTTATAAAATTCATTTTCTTTCAAAATCATACTGAGAGAAATATTTTCAGATTGTAAAGATGCATTTTCAAGCTTTAATGACGCACATTCTTTTTTATACGTTTTATATTTATCATGAACTTTGGCAAAAGCAAGCTCTAACTCTTCTATATTAGGTGGTTCAGATTCGATTACCTCAATTTTTTCTTTTTTTGAAAGTTCAACAACTTTTTCTTCAAGAGCCATACATTAGAGATTAGCTTCATTATTCTCGTTTGAGTCGTCACTGGAACTTTCATCAGTTGTATCCCAAACAGCAGCCATAGCTTTCTTTCCTTTATCTTCTTTTTGCTTTTTGACTAGTTGGGTTTGATGTGACCGAACTTGTTATACTCATAGCAGATAACTTCTTTTGGGTCTTTGTGAGGGTGTGATTGAGAGTCATCCTTTGGTTCATACTTTTTGACAAATCTTTTGTACTTGTTTCCATCTTTTTTGAAAGCTCTTCTGAATTTTCTTGCTAACACAACCATTTCTTCTTCATTACCGGATAAGGTAGAAGACTTACTTGTATGATATCTTCAAGGCAATAGACTTCTTTTTGCCTTATGTTAGCTTTTCTGATTTTAAAGTTGTACCTTTCTGGCCTTTTTTTTTTCTATGTGATCTCCTTTTTGAACATCATTTCATGGGCAATTAATGATCCAATCAACTCATCATATGTGTACCTTGTGGAGTCTTTTATATCAAAGATGATTGTGGTTTTTGCTTCCTAAGACTTCGGTAGTGATCTCAAAATTTTCTTCACCAGCTTAGCTTCTTCAAAGCTTTTCCCAAGTGCTTTTAAAAGATTGATGACTCGCGGTTGTC
Source organism: Manihot esculenta (assembly GCF_001659605.2). Classification (NCBI taxonomy): domain Eukaryota; kingdom Viridiplantae; phylum Streptophyta; class Magnoliopsida; order Malpighiales; family Euphorbiaceae; genus Manihot; species Manihot esculenta. Next base: position 17,400,415 of record NC_035161.2, read on the forward strand.
GAAACCGGTCAAAAATAACCTTTCTGGTTATCAACAATTTATAACTGCAGATAGTGGTGAGAGGATCGAATCCACAGGGAATTGAGAACTCACCTATTTCTCTTTTTATGACCAAGAAAATAAACTGGAACAATAATAAACTAAAAATGAGATAAAAACTGAAAGTGGGATTAAATGAGATAAACTGAAAATTGGGATAAAAAACTGTCAATAAAATAACAGGGGGGGTTTGAGATTGATTGTAGTAACTAATAATGAGAATAATAATAGAAAGCAAATAATAAAATAAAGAGTAATCAATAATGAGAAAGTTCTAGTTGAAGTATTGGATCCACTTTAGTTGTTGGGATTGATCACAGACACTTTGTTCTTTTGGATTGACTCAATAGATTAGTTATGGAGATGGAAGACGCTTCTCACCAACATTATCTCTCTTTATGATTAAACCAATTAGGGAACGTCCTCTAATTAATTACTAATTAACAAATTGTCAAGGAACGTCCTTGGGCCTCAGGTATCAAAACAATTATCAATTGCATTAAGAAATAGAGAGATCCAATCCTAGCTACCCAAACATATGGAGATAACGCTAGATCATATAATTTCCTTGGGTTTTATCCCAAGTGTTCTCATGTAAGAATAATCTAAGCAATTACGGACTTAAATTATTCAAACTAACAAATAATTATTTTGCAATAAAAAATCAACGTAGATCTCAATAACAAAATAATATGAAAATTAAATATAAAATTGCATGAATATTGAATTTCCAAAAATTAAACAATATTTGATCAAGTCTCACAACCCATTAATCAACTAAAGCTTCAACCAATATTCAACTAGATTAAAGAAATCAGCCACTCATTGGCTGAATTAAAAACAGAAAAATAAAAAGGGAAAAGAAGGAACCGAAGGAGCTGATTTCTTCTGCGCAGAGGCTTGCGGAAATTGCCGAGAGGAGAAATTGTAATTGTCCTTTTCTTCTGGCCGCTTAAAGCTCTTTAAATAGAGCTGGAGAGACGCCCTAAATTGGAAATTGCTGTCCGCGTGTGAGCGTGGTTCCTTGCGCGGAATGGGCTGTCTGAGCTTTGGCGTTGAGGAAGTGCGCTGGCCCTTTGTGCGTGTGTGGTGAAGGCGTGCCATGAGTGCAAGATGGACGTGCGGGCTTGATCCACGTGCTGGAGTGGGTGAAGTGGGAGCGTGCTTTGGCGGGCCCATGGCTCGGCTTGGTCCACTTGAGGGAATTGTGAAGTGGCGGTCATGTGCGCGTTGGATGTACATGAGTGGGCCATATGCGGTCCATGGTGAAGTGCGCTTGATTCACGTGCGCTTGGTTCCGTTGATGAGGAGCTTTGGTCCATTTGGGCGTGAATTGAGCTTGGTGGGTCCATGGTCCACGTGAAGTGATGAAGCGCGGGCCCATTTGAGTGTTGGTGAGGTGGGACGTGCGCTTGGTTCCATTCGCGTGAATTGATGAAGTGCAGTGGCCCATTTGCGTGAAGTGCTTGGTCCATGTACTTGGCCCAAGTGCTTCAATATTTAAGCTTCAAAATATTTTCCTCGTTTAGCTTGACTTGAATCCAACTTGGCAGGCTTGTTCTCTTTGGCTCCAAATAAGGCAGTTTTAGGGGCATTTTCTCCAAATTGTCCTTTTACACCATTTTCTGCAAAATAATATTAAAAGCAATAAAATTAAGCATAAATCATGTAAATATTTATCAATAATATTAGTATAAAATGGACTAAATTTTGCTCTATCAAATACCCCCACACTTTGCCTTTTGCTTGTCCTCAAGCAAATAAACATAGTCAAATAAGCTTTCTTACTCTAGATCCTTATTTCCACTTAAACTCTTACTCAAGACACCTATTTTGAATCATTGCAGTGAAGAATATATGCATGAAGATTACTCACCTTCTTTCCTTGTTTCCATTTGCTTACCATGGCTAGGATTTGTTTTACTCAAGAGAGATCATACATGCATATATTATTTATTCAGATAAGACTTTTTCTAGCTTTCAGAGTGACTTGCCCTTACCTTGAAGTACTTTATTCAGCTTTTTGCACTTTTAATTTTGCTTGAACAAGTCACCAACCTTTTGACGTGAAGGTACATATTTGTGATACCCACCCCCAGTTACTCAGTTGGTCACCTATCCAAGTGGCTACTAGCTCTGTTCATAGTCTTTTGACCATTGGAACAGTTTTCAATTTGTGCTTTTGAAGTCTAAGGCTTTGTGAATTTCTTTCTCTCAATGATTTGGGCAAATCAACACCAATTGCTAAATCAAGTCCTGTTAAGTTCATTCACACAATTTTCAATTCATTCTCTCTAATGAGTGTCATCAATATATTTTTCACCATAGAAAACTCAAATATTCAATTCAAAAGGCAATTCTCAAACATGAATACAACTCACTGCAATTGATTCAACATAAGTTTAAAGAGTTATCTCATCAATGGGGTCATGGAAAGAAAAGCTCATCCAACATAGTTCATCAGTTTGAGTAGAGCAAAACAAAAAGAAGAAGAAGGTTGTGGTTGTGTGTGTTTTATTGAAAGCAAAAATAACAAAAATGAAAAAAAAAATTTAGACTGTGGCTAATTAAACTGAAAGAAACGCAAAATGCAAAAAACTGAAAGGAAATTTTGCAAATCTGAAAGAGAAGGGAGCAGAAGAGGAAAAGAAGCGGAGAAGGAGAGAAGAAGAGAGATATGCACCCCCACACTTAAATCATGCATTGTCCTCAATGTAAAAGAAGAGAACAAAGGAATCTGAATACTCCCCTGGGGTGTGGTGCACATGGTATGATCACTTAGGCAGAAGGATGTTGTAGTGGAATTTCTTCCACCACTTGCACTGCAAATCCTTCAAAGTATGGTTTCAGACGATGCCCATTCACCTTGAAAATTTTTCCAGTCTCTATGCTTCGGATGTTTACAGCTCCATGTGGGTAGGCATGCTCTACAATGAATGGTCCAATCCACCTAGACCGTAGCTTTCCTGGAAACAATTTCAAACGAGAGTCAAAGAGTAAGACTTTATCACCAACCTCAAATTGTTTTCTCGAAAGATGACTGTCATGGGTGGCCTTGGTTTTTGCTTTGTAGCTCCAAGAGTTCTCATATGCATCTCGTCTTATTTCTTCTAGCTCTTGCAATTGCAACTTGCGGTTGTGTCCAGCTTCTTTAAGGTCCATGTTGCAATTCTTTACAGCCCAATAGGCCTTGTGATTAAGCTCAACTGGAAGGTGACAAGCTTTTTCATAGACCAATATGTAAGGAGACATACCTATGGGGGTCTTGTAGGTTGTCCTGTAGGCCCATAAAGCATCTTCCAAACGTGAACTCCAATCCTTTCGGTTGGGGGACACTGTTTTTTCTAAGATGGCCTTGATCTCTATATTGGACACTTCAGCTTGCCCATTTGTCTGACGGTGGTAGGCTGTGGATGTTCTATGGATCACATTGTGCTTTTTGAGAAGACTTTCTACTACCTTGTTGCAAAAGTGGGTCCCTCTGTCACTGATGATTGCCTTTGGTACTCCATGTCTGGCAAAGATGTTGGTTTTCACAAAGTCCACTACTGCTTTGGCATCATCAGTCTTTGTTGCTCTAGTTTGCACCCACTTGGATACATAATCCACTGCAAGGATGATGTAAGTGTATCCAAATGATGGTGGAAAAAGGCCCATGAAGTCTATACCCATACATCAAACACCTCGCAGACCATGATGGGGTTCTGTGGCATTTGATTCCTTTTGCTCAGATTCCAGTCTGTTGACACCTGGCACAAGATCTGCAAAACAGAAAAGCATCTCGAAAAACAGTGGGCCAAAACAGGCCACTTTCAAGTATTTTATGAGCAGTCTTCCTTGGACCAAAGTGTCCACCACAACTATATGAATGACAAAAAGTAAGAACATAAGCTATTTCTTAGTCTGGGATACATCTCCTTATCATTTGGTCATCACAATATTTCCACAAATATGGTTCATCCCAAACATAGTATCTGGCATCTTTCTTTATCTTGTCTTTTATAACGACCCGAAAATCAGACCGCTACCGGCGCTAGGATCCAGATCGGCATAAGGCCGCTGGGACCCGTAGCAAGCCTAACAATCATCCTGTAAACCTGTTTAATCCCACACATGATCAACAACAAACATAAAAATTTTGAACTTTTCTTTCATTCATTCACTCTTTCATTCATTTACCAAACTCAACCTGTGCATGCACTATACATAAACATAGTCATAAACATTTACTCCTCTTTGGAGTCTCAACATTGCCACAATGGGGTGACATAACATGTATTGAGTTTGGTTTACAATAATCATCATTAAACATTAAGATCATGTATTAGAAAGGGATTAACATAATACTATGGTCAAGCACAACTATAAACTTTCATAAGCATTATTACATGACATTCTATATCATACTTTTACATGACTGTACTCAACATAACATAACAACATTTATCATGTCCACTCTAGCTATTACATGACCATGACTTCATTACTCTTGCTGACCCCCTGGTCTACCCTGTACCTGCAAACCTGGGGGTTAAGGGAGAGGGGTGAGCAACTAGAGCCCAGTGAGCAGAATAGTAAAAACATATATTAACATTCATGCTTTCATGAAATGCATCACATCACAGACAATTCACATCAAGGGTAAACCTGTCACCAAATAGTCCCAGCATCGTATCCGTGCCAGGCCGTAGAATGGGGTCCTGGTCTTCCTTCATATCATAACATTACTTACTATTTCCCCAGGGCCTCATCTGGCACCTGGACTTTGCATTCCATATCGTGCCAGGCCGTAGAATGGGGTCCTGGTCTTTCCTCAGGGACTAATTGGATCATACAGCATTCATCCACATCCACAACAAAGAATGCAGTGCAACATATTCGTGGATTCTAATGCAACAACCTATTATATCACATGACATTCGTGATGCATGAATCATGCTGAATCATTTATTATTTACTTTAAAACGTAAAGAGTTATTCCACTCACCTCTGGTTAGCTCAGACCAGACACTGGGGCAGCTGACTCACTGCTGGGGTCCTCGGTTCCTCGGGTCCGAACCTACACAGGTGGACTCAAATGAGGGACCAAACATCTATGAACATAACTCTGAAAATACTCCCCAAAAACCCCCTAAAACACTTTAAAACATCCATAGAAAACATGCAAAGGAGGGCTGAACAGGGCACTTTCGGTGGCAGGTTCGGCGGCCGAAAGGCCCTCCAGAGCCGAAAGTCATGCACCTTCGGCGGCACTTTCGGCGACCGAAGGTTCCCTCCAGAGACGAAACTCATGCATGTTCGGCGGCACCTTCGGCGGCCGAAAGTCCCTTCCAGAGCCGAAAGTCATCTTTTGGGGGCAGGGTTCGGCAGCCGATTCATGCTACCAAAGGCAGGTTCGGCGGCCGAAAGAACTTTCGGCTGCCGAACCTGGTTTCTCCCAGAAGGGCAGAAACTCAGCTCAACATGCATAAACGCCTCCCAACACATTCAATCATGCATTCTCCTATTCTACAACATGCATACTCAAGCATACAAGCTCCTAGGGGCTTCAAACTATCCTAAACCCCATCTATAACACATCAAACAACCCACATTGTTCATAAACATACATAAAATCATAAACATAACAATAACCTATCATGCATTTCTACCCCATAGATCTTCATAAAACTAGTTTAAAACATGCAAGAAAGGTTGGATCTAAGCTTACCTCTTGAAGATCGAGAGGAAAGACGATCCTAGCTTGGAGGTAGGGAGAAATCCACTCTTTGGTCTCCAAGCTTCCAAACTTGCTCTTTTTGCTCAAATCTCTTCAAATCAACACAAAGCTTGTTAAAACATGAAAGATCGGAGGAAAAACAGCAAAAACGAACCAAAGGAGAGCATGAACTCACCGTGGCCTAAAATGGAGAGAAAACTCGCCCGTTTCGGCCATGGAGCTCTTATATAGGGCTGGCAGACCACCTTTCGGCAGCTGAATGTGCCCCCACATCTCATGCAAGTTCGGCGGCCGAACCTGGAAATGCCTCCTTGGTCTTTTTCATACAAAACTCAATTTCCTTTTTACTTAAAAACATAAAAATACATTAAAACATTTTATGAAAACATGGTTTTGCCCTTCTAGAGGTTTTCGACATCCGAGATTCCACCGGACGGTAGGAATTCCGATACTGGAGTCTAGCCGGGAATTCCGATATTGGAGGTTGCTTTTCTTCCTCATATCTTGCATCTTGAAGCTCTTTTCCACTTCTCAAAGTAATAGCACTAACATTCTGTATGGGATTAGTTTCAGTTTGAGAAGGGAGCTTACCTTGGGATTCAGATCTGCCGATGGATGCAGCCAGTTGGCCTATCTCTTGTCGCATGCCTTGTATGGTGTTTACCATTGTTTCCATCATTGTTTGCATAATCTTTTTAAGGTGCTGATTTGGATTTGAAGGTGCTGGTTGGGCTTGATTTCTTTGGTAATTTTGGTAATTCTGATCATTGTTGGCCTTTCCATAGTTGAAGTTGGGATAGTCTCTCCAACCTGGATTGTATGTATTGGAATATGGATCATGTCTAGGCTGGTTGTTGTACCCTCCAATGGCATTTGCTTGCTGATGGTCTTCTTGGAGTGTAGGACATTGATCAGTTGGATGTCCCACATGTGAACAGATACCACATGGCCTAGGTGGCTAGGGTGCATGAATTTGTTGCACAACGTCTACGATAATATTTTTCATAACAGATGTTAGTTCAGAAATAGTGGGAAAACTTACCTCATTGGCCCTTTGTAGTTGCTTCTCTTCTCCATATTGCCTAGATGAGGCTGCAAGGGTAGATATCAACTCTCTCATCTCCCTCGGTGTCTTGTCTATAATGGATCCTCCACAAGCTACATTTATGAATTTTCTTTCTGATGGGAGCAATCCTCCATAGAAGAACTGTATGAGAGACCTGCCTGACATATCATGTTGTGGATAACCTGTACATAGTCTTTCAAACCTTTCCCAATAATCATATAAGTCCTCAGTTTGTTTCTGTCTTATGCTAGTGATTTCTCTTATTATGCCAATTGATTTAGATGGTGGGAAGTACTTGTCCAAAAAAATTTGGACCATATCATCCCAAGAAGTTATAGATCCAGGTGGCAAATAAAATAACCAATCCTTAGCATAGTCATCTAATGAAAAGGGAAAAGCTCTCAACTTAACATGATCTTCAGAAATACCTTGAAGTCTCATGGATGAACAAACAATAGTGAATTCTTTCAAGTGCTTGTGTGGATTTTCATTTTCTCTACCTCTAAATTTAGGAAGAAGATGTATCAAACCTGTCTTTAGTTCAAAGGGAACTGTCAGAGGCGGATAGGTGATGCAAAGTGGTGCATGATCACCTACAGGAGTTGCCAATTCTCTCATGGTTCTTTCTCTTTGCACTGGGGGCCTAACTGCTGGATTTTCTTGAATGATTTGGTTCTGGACTGCATGTCCATTATTGGCAACAACTTGTGGATTAGGTTCAGCCATTGGTGCGGCTTGTGGTGCGATTGGAGCTTTTTCCGGATGAACTGCTTGCTTTCCTAGTCTTCTGAAAGTGCGTTCTATTTCCGGATCGTAAGGCAGAGTGTCCCTACGTTCAGATATGGTCATGAAAGAAAAATAAATAAGTTAAATCAACTCCCCGGCAGCGGCGCCAATTTTTGACTCGCGGTTGTCGAAGCCGGTCAAAAATAACCTTTCTGGTTATCAACAATTTACAACTGCAGATAGTGGTGAAAGGATCGAACCACAGGGAATTGAGAACTCACCTATTTCTCTTTTTATGACCAAGAAAATAAACTGGAACAATAATAAACTAAAAATGAGATAAAAACTGAAAGTGGGATTAAATGAGATAAACTGAAAATTGGGATAAAAAACTGTCAACAAAATAACAGGGGGGGTTTGAGATTGATTGTAGTAACTGATAATGAGAATAATAAGAGAAAGCAAATAATAAAATAAAGAGTAATCAATAATGAGAAAGTTCTAGTTGAAGTATTGGATCGACTTTAGTTGTTGGGATTGATCACAGACACTTTATTCTTTTGGGTTGACTCAATAGATTAGTTATGGAGATGGAAGACGCTTCTCACCACCATTATCTCTCCTTATGATTAAACCAATTAGGGAACGTCCTCTAATTAATTACTAATTAACAAATTGCCAAGGAACGTCCTTGGGCCTCAGGCATCAAAACAATTGTCAATTGCATTAAGAAATAGAGAGATCCAATCCTAGCTACCCAAACATATGGAGATAACGCTAGATCATACAATTTTCTTGGGTTTTATCCCAAGTGTTCTCATGTAAGAATAATCTAAGCAATTACGGACTTAAATTATTCAAACTAACAAATAATTATTTTGCAATAAAAAATCAACGTAGATCTCAATAACAAAATAATATGAAAATTAAATATGAAATTGCATGAATATTGAATTCCCAAAAATTAAACAATATTTGATCAAGTCTCACAACCCATTAATCAACTAAAGCTTCAACCAATATTCAACTAGATTAAAGAAATCAGCCACTCATTGGTTGAATTAAAAACAGAAAAATAAAAAGGGAAAAGAAGGAACCGAAGGAGCTGATTTCTTCTGCGCAAAGGCTTGCGGAAATTGCAGAGAGGAGAAATTGTAATTGTCCTTTTCTTCTGGCCGCTTAAAGCTCTTTAAATAGAGCTAGAGAGATGCCCTAAATTGGAAATTGTTGTCCGCGTGTGAGCGTGGTTCCTTGCGCGGAATGGGCTGTCCGATCTTTGGCGTTGAGGAAGTGCGCTGGCTCTTTGTGCTTGTGTGGTGAAGGCGTGCCATGAGTGCAAGGTGGACATGCGGGCTTGATCCACGTGCTGGAGTGGGTGAAGTGGGAGCGTGCTTTGGCGGGCCCATGGCTCGGCTTGGTCCACTTGAGGGAATGGCGAAGTGGCGGTCATGTGCGCGTTGGATGTGCATGAGTGGGCCATATGCGGTCCATGGTGAAGTGCGCTTGATTCACGTGCGCTTGGTTCCGTTGATGAGGAGCTTTGGTCCATTTGGGCGTGAATTGAGCTTGGTGGGTCCATTGTCCACGTGAAGTGATGAAGCGCGGGCCCATTTGCGTGTTGGTGAAGTGGGACGTGCGCTTGGTTCCATTCGCGTGAATTGATGAAGTGCAGTGGCCCATTTGCGTGAAGTGCTTGGTCCATGTACTTGGCCCAAGTGCTTCAATATTTAAGCTTCAAAATATTTTCCTCGTTTAGGTTGACTTGAATCCAACTTGGCAGGCTTATTCTCTTTGGCTCCAAATAAGGCAGTTTTAGGGGCATTTTCTCCAAATTGTCCTTTTACACCATTTTCTACAAAATAATATTAAAAGCAATAAATTAAGCAGAAATCATGTAAATATTTATCAATAATATTAATATAAAATTGACTAAATTATGCTCTATCAATTGACTAGATCAGTAAACCTAGTACTCATTTTAGCAATGGTTTTGCAGTCATGAACCAGTAAGTTTATTTTTGATTCCTTCACTTGATTTGTGGCTTCATAAGTCACTTCAAGCTTGTCCCATACTTCTTCAGTAGACTCACAACTTGAAACACGATGATATTCAGTTACATCTAATGGGCAATGAAGTATGTTTAAGGCTTTAGCATTTACAAAGATCTTTTTCCAATCGACAATAGTATATTCTTTCTCAGTCTTTTCTCTAGTTCCTCCTGTAACCAAAGGAATTTTAGGGCTTTTAATAATGCTTTGCTAAGCTTCTATATCAACTGATTGTATAAAATTTTTCATTCTAACTTTTCAAAACAAGTAATTTGTGCCATAAAAAAAGGGCAGTCATGTGATTAAATAGCCTTCGACTAAAGGTGCAGGCATGCCAGCAGAATTAAAAGAACCAGCCATTCTAGGATCTCCCTAAGGTATTTGAACCTCAAGCAAGAGAGCTAAGCTCTATACCAATTTGTTGTTCTAGGATAAGTGACCAAGAGGGGGGGTGAATGGGTCATTTTGCCAAATTTTTAGCCCTTGGTCAAAGCATTAATGAAAAATTGTGGCTATAATTTTGTGAGTGAAAAGATGATGGATTCAAATAGGATTTTCAAATATTTTCTTGGAAGATTTGGAAACTAATTAAAATCAGATACACAGGTAAACAACAAAAGCAATTAGATCAAAATAGCAAGCTAATTTTATCATACTTTTATCAGTAGTAATTCAAAACTTGCTAACATATATCACAGATTAATAATGAGAGCTGTAAGTAAAGAGTTTCGGGATAAGAAAATCAAACACAGAGATCTTACAGTGGTTCGACAGACTTAGCCTACGTCCACTCTTTCAAGGTCCTCCCTTAAGTCTTCACTCCACTAAACCTCTTTTAGCAGGCAAGAGAACAACCTTTCATACAAACAACAAGCTTTTTAGGTGCTTGTAGACCTTTATACGTTTAATTCACACTCAAACTCTTACTTAAGCTTCAACAGGTGCTTAGAACCTCTATCAAGTGACCACACACTTGATCAACCTTATATAGGTTTTGATTTAGAAGAAAAACACTCTCAACAACTCTTATTAGATACATAAAAAATGCTATTAAGATGAGAGAGAGAAAATTTGCCAATGAAGATCAGATGTGAGAATGAAAAGCTTATAATGCAAAGGTTTCAAATACTCTCAAGAATTTTGTGCTTTCATTACTTATCTATGAAGAGATTTAATTTCTTAAATAGATGTCTGAAAAACTTTTCTTTTTTAGCTGCAGAGATAGTTCAACGGCAATAAATTTGAAAAAGTAGCCATTAAACTATTTAAAATTCGTGTAGACTAAAATCAATTACTCTCATAGTCTGAAAATAGTTAACTAAAATAAGCACAGACATACATTAAATATCTAAATTTAAACTGTTTCTAAAATTGGATGTCTAATTTTACCCTTTCAGGACAATTTAGAAAAATAGCTTAAAACATTTTTTTTTGCTTTTCAAGAAATGAAATGAGATAAATAATTTTATCATTGGCATATCAACTTACTCACTCTTTTATAATAAATCTTAAAGATACCTTTTTTTACTTCTTATTTCTTTGATTTATCTTGTGTTACCATAAGAGTCTTCATTCATTCCAATATAGAGAATTTCCTTGTTTCTTTATTGACTTTCAGATACTCTATTTTGACTATTGATGATGGTTAGATAAACATGATTTATTAAGTTTTTGTATCATCAAAATCAAGCTCTTCCAAGACTTATGGGATCAATAAAGTGGCTTATATAAAATAATATTAAAGAGAAAATGTTAGTAGTGTGTATTATATACAACAATAAAAACTAAAAAGAAGTGCCTGCATCAGTTAGAAAAAAATGCTTTATTTATTATATTCCAAGAAAATTTAGATCCCTTCTATTTTCCGTCATCCATAAGGGGTTTTCTCTTAAAAAATTTCTCTTTTTTGAACATGTGGATTCATTTATAAACTTTGAAGAGTATTTATTTTTCCTCATTTTGTTTGCTCATAGCCCTTTGTATTTACTTTATACTTTCTATCTTAGGTTGTTTGTGTTTGGTGTTTTGTTTTTTTTTTTTAATTTTTTCTCTCATTTACAGTGGATGTGGAATAACTCAGTAAAATATCCCTTGCAGACAATCTTAAATGCCAAGACTTTATTTTAATCCTTGAGGAAGATGACTCAAATAAATACCTATGCACTTACAATTATCTAAAATAAAATTATTATAAAGTCCATGAATTTTAGTAAAATTAACTATTAGGTCCTTATATTTATAAGGACTAATTAGAATATCCCTTATTATTTTAAAATACAACTATTAGGTCCTTATTTTAAGTATTATGTTAGTCTAATGGTAGAAGTCATAGGAGAGAGAGTATTAGCAAATTACAAAATTACCCTCAAAATGATTAATTTGCCAAAGACCCTAACATTTTCCCTTTTCTCTCTCTCATCTTTCTCCTTCATTTCGTTCTCGTCAGCCACCCTCTCTTTAAGCTCTCTTGCCTCTATTGCCTAAGTAATTCTATCTCTCCCCTCCGATCCTCATGGTTGCCATTCCCCTGCCGTCACTTCATTTGTAAACCTCCTAAATTCTCCTTCAATCCCACTGTAATACCACAGTCATTCTCGCCCCTCCTCATTTATCCTACAAATTGACCCAGATCCTTTCCTTTCTCTTAAGGAATATCTCTCCTCTCTCTCCATCTCCGTCACCCCTAATTGAAGCCTCCGAAATTTTGAAATTGCTAAGTTGTCCTTCCCTTGCTCTAAAATTCTTTAACTTTTGCCCTTCTCTTTCCCTAAATCTCTACCATGAGGCCTTCACGACCACATTGATGCTAAATTGGATGCCATTTTCTCTCATTTGGGTTACCCATACCCCAATCACCACCAGCTTGCTTGAGTTCTACTTACTCCTCAGGAAAGTTCTATCTGACTTACTTTTATTTTATTTTGTGAACTTTCCCGTTTGATTAATTTTTTCCACATTGAGGAGGATAATGTGAGGAGTAAGTGTGGGGAGAGATATGGTATGAAAATAGAAGTATTTTTTTGTGATTGATGACTGATTGATGAACATATATATTTGCTGTGTTATGAAATTTTTGGAAACTTTTATTCTTTTTCTGCCATTTTTCTTTGGGTTTTTGCTGTTTTATTGTTTCATTTTAATTTTTGTACTTGAGGACAAGCAAAGGTGCAAGTGTGGCAAATCTAATGAGTTGCAAAACTCACAACTTTTTTCTTATTTAATTATATAATTTTGCTATGATTTTTATATAAATATTCAATTTTTACTTGAAATTTAATTTTAGACAGGTTTCAAACCTGTAGCCCAAGGCGATGGGAGTTTCAGAAAGCACCACTTCAGCAAATTTTGCCACGATAATATCAGTTTCAAATGGGATAAAACACAATCAGATTAGAATAGGGATAAGATAGGAGTAGTAGAGTTTATTTTAAATTATTAAATTTTATTTTTTTGCCTATATAAAAACTCCTAAAATTAAACCTAGGCATCACATATTTTTCCCTCTCTCCCTCCTCTCCTCTCTTCTTCTCCATCTTTTTCTTCTTCTTTTCTTTTTCTTTTCTTCTTCTTTTCTTTAGCTTTTGCAATTTTATTATAACTCTTAGAGGCTAAACAATTATTTTCAGTTGAAAGTTAAATTAAATTGAGGTTTTATTCAAGTTGTGAGGTTATGTGCTTTAATTCTTTTTATCTTATTTCTATTTTCTGTTAATTTCTGAATTCGAGAAATACCACTTGTATTGTTGTTTTCTTGAGAATCTAAGGGGCCCATTGAATCTTTTGGGAATACAACATATTGCTAATTAATTTAATTAAATCTGTAATTATTTAATTGAGTTAATAACAAGTAGCTATTTAACATATTAGTTTATATTAAGGAATTAGTAGAATTAATTTAAATAAAACGCGTGTTTTTATTGATCAAGTTTGGGTTCTTCTCTTTTAATACAGTTAACTAATTAAATCTACACATTATTTTTCTAATTGATGATCCACTGCAAAACACTTCAATTTGATTACCTTCAATTGAATTTTTAATTAATTATTTATTTCTTAAATTTAATTGTATTGTTTATTTTTCTTTTAAGTATTTTTTGCTTGCCTAAGCGAAAAACCAATTTTATTAAAAACTCACTTCTCACTTTTTGTATTAAACTACTCTTCTATTTCAACTAGTCTTATAAATTAAACAGAGTTAAAAGTCTCTGTGAAATCGATATTTACTTACTCTATCTATAAGTTCTTATTAATCAAGAAAAGAGAAGTAAAATACATTGACAGATTTAACACCCATCAACAACAGTGAACTCATGCATAGTTTGAATTTGCAGAAAAAGAATTTTGTAATGGATCTTAAGCTGGACATAAGTAAATCTTACGAATATGTGCAATAAGGCTTTTATCCATCACATGCTCTAGTTATTTGGCTCTCATGGCAAGAGGATTGGATGGATCATGTAATGTGTGACCACGATTACCTTCTTCTTTCAATAAAATGGCCATTGTTTTAGAATCTTATCTCAACTCAGAGCATCCGACAATCCACTCTCCTCATATTTATTCCTCATTATTTGTTGAAGGTTTTCTCATGCAATTTCTCAATCTTCTCTCCAAGGTTTGGCAACTTCAAGGAATGGTTCTCAATTTAACCACCTCTTTTTTATAGATGATTCAAAACTATCTTCCAAAACTTCCATGCAGCAATCATCTATTATCAAGGCAATTTTAAAAGATGATTTATTAGCCAGTGGTCAATCAGAGAACCCAAATAATTAAGTCAGTTATTTCTTTTAGCCCCAATACGGGAGTGACCTTAGACACTAAATTGCTGCTTATTTGGAAATCTTGAATATTGTTTCCTAGGATTGTTTTCTTGCCCTTCCTTCTCACATCCGAAGATGGAAGTAGCAATTTTTCTCCATACTCAAAGAAAAGTTCAAAAATAAATACTCGGGTTGGAAGGAAAACTTTTATTGAAAGTAAGTGATGAAGTGCTTATCAAAGTTGTGGCATCTTCTATCCCAATTTATACAATGTCTTATTTTCGTATTCCTTCTTCTCTTTGTTCTCTGTGATAAAATCAATAATATCATTGTTAATTTTTTATAAGGGCAGCAAAAGGACGAAAGGAAGCTTCACGTGCTAACTTGGTCCAAGCTACACTTTTAAATTTAAGGGAGGTCTTGGGTTCAGGGATACAAGCTCTTGGGGCAAAAAAAGGAGGGAAGACTTCAGAATCCTAATTCACTAATAACTTGAGTGCTTAAAGAGACGTATTTTCTAAGTCCATAATATATGCTTGCTAATTAGGGAAAATGAGCTTCTTAGGGGTTAGCAAAATATCCTTTAGGAAAAAGAAGTTCTTCATATAGGCATTCGGTGGCATATGAGAAATGGAAAGGATATTTTTTCTAAAGATGATAATTGGGTCCAACTCTTTTTTCGGCACCTCTTATAGCCTTTCTTGCTTACCAAAGACATATTACACACTACAAAAAAAATTTTAATTTACAAAGATAAATCCGTTTGTAAACTATGAAATTCTGTTTGTAATATAAATTATAAAATGATCACATACGGAAAATAAGTTTGTATAAATCTCATATGTAAATTTTTTCAAACGGAAAATAAGCCGTTTACGTTTCAAACGAAATATCTGTTTGTGATACAAATGGATTTAGTATCTATTTGTATTATTCGTTCGCATAATCTCTATTATTTACAAACGGAGTTTCATATACAAACTGACAATCCATTTGTAAATTTATTTGTGATACAAACAACTCTATCTATTTTTAATTTTGTTTGTATTCCATTTGTAAATTTATTTGTAATACAAACGACTCGTCTATTTGTAATTTTTTTTGTAATACAATCAGTTAATATATTTATAAATTTGTTTCTGATATAAACGGATTTGGTATCAATTTGTATTTTTCGTTTGCATATTTTCCCTTATTTACAAATAAAATTTCACATATAAACAGACAATACATTTATAAATCTATTTGTGATTGAAATAACTAATCTATTTATAATTTATTTATGATTCTGATTGTGATACAAACGACTAATCCATATTGACAAATCACACATGAATTAATCCGTTTGTAAATGCAACAGAATGTTTGTTTGCAAATCTGCTTGTAATTTTATAAATAGAATTTTAATTTGCATTGTTGCTTGTAATTTTCATGTCATTGATCCAAAACGGTAATAAATATAATAAAACCAACCTGTTAATGCATAATATAACATTCTCAACAACAAAGTCCAATGCATTCACTAACCATAAACCAAAAATAATAATTTAATAGTTAAAATTAAACATAAATAATCTAAGTATAAAATAAAATATATAACTAAAAGTAAATTTTTATAGCAAAAGTCAAACTAAGTAACAACTCAAAATGTATAGAACAAGATAACCTATAAGTAATCACCAGAGATCATCGATATTCTCATCTGATCCATCTTCATTTGAGGCATGCTGAGAATGACCCAATGAAGGAGCTACTACACCGTGCAGAGGCTGTAAAGTATATGTTGCATGAAGACCTAATTGATCTTGATGTGATGTACTCTGTTGAGAAATAAGGTTTACAACGAGATCCTTCGGCTGCTTCACTTCTATTTGTAAGGTATTCTTTTCAGTCTCAATGCGCTCAATATACTGCCTCGAATTTTCATAATCATCCTGAGTTTGCTCTTTCTATGGTGCTGAGGAGTAAGATCTAGACATAGATAATCTTAAATGGAAATATGTATATACTAGTGAGCCTAATCCATATACTCGATTCTTCTTATACCCACCAATTGCCTTATAATACAAATGAGTCTCATCCACGTGAGTTGGCTTTCTTGACCCCTTTGTTTGCTGTGATGCATTTTTCATTAGCTGCAAAGCTAAAAAAAATATTCATGTTCGCATAATATACGGTAAAACCTCAATAGCATACTTTAAAAGGTGAATTATTAATTTAAGCATATTAATAATTAAATTTATAAAGCATTTTAATAAATCATGAAGAGCTTTTGGTTTATTCCCTAAAAACTCGAAAACCAGACATAATTTATTTATAATTTGTCCTGCAGTAAAGCTATAATTTGAGATCCCCTTTTATCCAAATATGGATCTAAAAACAAGTAAAAGAAAACAGAGATGTTTTACTAACAGCAATTAAGATAGATTCAAACTATTTAGTATTATTTAGTGTCTAGAGCATTATCTTTATCAGTAAACAATTAAATAAGGGTCTAGTTTACCTGCATATGAGTTAAGCCTGTCCAAGTAAAGTATTCTCATCTACTTTGAAACATCAAGATTTAAATGAATGCCTGTGATATACTGCACTTGAAATTAAAGTTAAGCAAAGAAATCATTAAGCCATGGAAATCAAACCAGTAAGTTAAACAGTAAGCATTTTTATAATCAATCAAATAGCTTGAAACTCTCTTTCTCTCTCTCTCAAATTGTATTATATTTTCACCCCAATTTTCACCTAAAATGTATTATAACAAAAGACTACTTTTTTACCCCTTTTACCCCCATTTTCCTTCCACACAAGCCATTTCACCCGCGCCACGCAGCAGGATCAAAGTTCATTTCCAATAGTTCGATAAAATTTATTATTGATTTACTTTTCCATCATCCTCCCACAAAAATAATATAAATGAATAATAATTAATAAAATAAAAAATATGAACAATTATGTATGATAATTTAACATGCTGGTGTAGCATTTGTAGGTGCAAAAAGCATATTTTTATCCAGTTTCAATGCATGGCTTTACAGTCCAATGCTTTCAAATTAGTAGCTTAATTCTATCAGTTACATCCAATTAATAGCACATAGATGAAATAACAGCTGAGGTAATAGTTGGTATATACCAGCTTACACCTTTCATTAATAACAAGTATCCAATCCCTTTTGTTTCATCTTTTATGCAATGGCTAGGATATATATTATTTAATTTAAAAAGTAATATATATTAGTCAGTAATGTGTGTGTGTATATATATATATCATTATTTAATTTTGCAAAGAAAACTCTCAAAAGCTTAAATTTAGAATCTTAAGCTGGTCTTAGTTCTTGGCAACCTTAGCCAGTTGTTGCTATAATAGAGTACATGATAAGAAAACAAAAATTGACTCAAAATTACCGGTTTTTCTTTATAAGGATATCCTAGGGGGCCAAAACTCAAATCTAACTGTACCAAGACCTCAAACCTCAACCTAAAAATAAATTAGATATATTTTAAACATTTCAAACACGACAGCAGAGGCAAGATGAATAAAGCAAGATTCACAGCAGGTTAATATCGAGCTATAGGCAACCTATTTTGGTTAACAAAATAGAAATTTACCAATAGAACTCTTGAAACAATAAACTAATTATCCAAATCAAATAATCAATTCGGTACAAGAGATCAAAGAAGGTATAATGGACTGAAATTTTACCCAATGCCACAAAAAATCCAAACCAGTAATAGAGGAGAGATCGACAATTTCTGGTAAAGGGCAAAATAGGTCTTCAATGGAAGAGCTGCAACTGCCACCTGGACGCAAGATAACTATTCTGCTTTGATTGGGAACGATGAAATGCGAGAAAAGATCATGAGATTGGGAAGCAGCCGGATCTGGTTTGGTGGTGGAGGTGCTGCATTTTTGTCGATTGTGGCTACGGAAGAGGAAGAATGAATATCGGCGGGTTTGGTTTAGGGAGACTGTTTCGGTGAAAATGCTGATGACGATATTGCTGAGTGGTTTACGTGAGGGTGTGGTGTATGGTATTTGTGAGTGTGAGGGTGAGGATATGGGGTTCAGTAACTTGGGACTGAGATGAAGTAAATTATTTCAATTTTGAGAGCTCTTAAATTAAAGTTCAAACTAATTTTGTCTTATTTAATTTTTTTAAGTTGAAATACTAATTTAATAAAAATTATAATAAAATAAACTATTAAAATTTTAAAATAAAAAATGAATGAAGGTGAAATCTAGTTAATATTTGGTAAGAGAATTTAACTGACCAGTAATTAATATTTGGAGAGCATGATTAGTTTGCTAGCAAGATGAATTAAAGATATAAATAGGCCTTTACGGTCTCCCAGGTCCGATCCTACATAGATGACTCAAATGAGAGACCAAACATAACTATTACATGACTCTAAACAACTCCCCAAAAACCCTCTAAAATATACCAAAACATGGACATAAAACGAGTAAAGGAAGGCTGAGCAGGGGACTTTCGGCGGCAGGTTCGGCGGCCGAAGGTCCCTCACAAATCCGAAAGTCAGGGACTTTCAGGGGCGGGTTCGGCAGCCAAAATCTCTTCACAGATCCGAAAGTCTATGCTTTCGGGGGCAGGTTAGGCGGCCAAAAGGCTGCCTTCACCAACAGGTTTGGCGGCTGAACTTGGGTTCTCCAGCAAGGCAGAACCTGATTCTATCCTACAAACTCAGCCGCCAAAACTCTCAAATCCTCACACCCACTCCTCAAAACATGCATACTCACTCATCAAGTATGAGAGGCATAAAAATTAGTCTAAACCCCAACAAACAACAAAACTCACAAGAGCAAATATTCTTCATCAAAGCTAACACAAACCCTAAAACTTTTAGATCTAACCATTCATGCATTTTTAACCCTTAACCCTTTCTTAAAACTTGATTAAAACATAAGAAAAACAAGAATCTAGACTTACCTCTTAGAGATCTAAAGGTAGCAGCAACCCAAATTTGGAGATGAGAGAAAAACGATCTCCGGAGGTCTTCAAGGTT
Source organism: Manihot esculenta (assembly GCF_001659605.2). Classification (NCBI taxonomy): domain Eukaryota; kingdom Viridiplantae; phylum Streptophyta; class Magnoliopsida; order Malpighiales; family Euphorbiaceae; genus Manihot; species Manihot esculenta. Next base: position 17,419,793 of record NC_035161.2, read on the forward strand.
TAAAAACTCGGATTCAAGCTAAAATCTTCAAAAACAAAACAAAACTCATGAATTTCTTAAGGGATTTGAAGGAAAAACCACAAAAGCATCAAAGGGTGGCAAAGACTCACCTCTGCCCGAAAATGGAGAGAAAAACTCTCTCATTTTCGGGCTAAAGGCCTTTTATAGGTGGCTGAATAAACCACCTTCGGGGGCCGAAAGAGGAGGTCCCGCGACGGCACCAATTTCGACGGCTGAACTTAAGGTTCGGTGGCAGAACCTGGTTTTTCCCCTCTAAAACTATTTTCTTCAAAAACTCTTTTCTTTCTTTCTTAAAACCTTAAAATTTTCAAAATTCATTTAATAAAAACTTATTTTACCCTTCTAAGGGGATTCCAGCTTCGGGAATTCCGGATTCCAATAGGGATTCCATCAGAAGATTGGAATTCCGATGCCGGAGCTTAGCCGGGTATTACAGAAGGTCTCAACCAAGATTTATTTGGATAGGAGCAAGGCATCCCCTAACTCAAAATCGTCCTCGTACTCTTTCTGGAACATTTGGACAGCCCATACAACCTTCCAGTCTATATCTCGTGGTATTTCATCTAAGGAATTCTCATCCTCCAGCTTGGTTTTGCCTTTGGAGCTAACAATTCTCGGTCTTGGTAGTTTTGTGGGGAGCCTTTTCCCTAATCAAACCTAAGATGCCTCCTCTCTAATTCTAGCAATTCCCTAAGAAGCTTCCTCCCTGCCCTTATATTGCTCCAACATTGTCTTTAACCTCTTAACATACTACATCATTTGCTCATTGTTCATAGCATTGAGGTCCACCTCCATTGTCACTGGAGGGGTGTTCTGTCTATTTCCCATTGCAGTGGGTATAGCGACAGTCCTGTTTGTAGTAGATTTAGAAATAGATCATGAAATTTCAGCCATTGAAAGTGATAAGGAGATGAGTAGAAAAATAGAGAGTTAGTGAAGGCCAAATTCTTCAAATGAGAAGAAAAACTCTTTGGATCCTGATAATAGAACCAAATGATGTTACTTGAATTGCGTTCTTTATGAGTTGACAATTTCTAAAAAAGAAAGTATAAGATGGCTGGTGCTTTATAGGTAACTACTCTGACGCTCAAGTTAGTATATTGTAAGTCGAACAAGAAATAGTTTGAATATTTAGAATTGCATACCTTGAACTTTGTATTCTTAATGCCTTTATATTATTAGAAGATAAAGTTAGTTATATGTTTGCTCTTAGAATCTAGAACGACTAGCTAGTGGATAAATGATCCCATGTTTATAGGGATTTTGGATATTATGGTGTAATAATTGTCTATAGTTATATGAAAATAGTCAAGTTCTGCTTGATAAGGGTGAGTCTCGGAAGTTTGGGTGAACATATGAGGAAGGATAACTTGTAAAACCAAGTTTCCCTTGACTCATTCAAAATGAACAATAAATGAGTCATGAATATGTCATTATAAAGAATCAATGAGAGATAGTCTACCAGTCGATATTAAGGATAAAGACTAACTATAACAGTTTTATCTATTTTTAAGTATTTGAGTTATAGCTATATACTTATCTTGTATTTAGTTAGTTGTAGATATTAAGGATAAAGACTAACTATAACAGTTTTATCTATTTTTAGTATTTGAGTTATAGCTGTATACTTATTTTTAGTATTTGAGTTATAGATGTATACTTATTTTTAGTATTTGAGTTATAGCTGTATACTTATATTGTATTTAGTTAGAGACATTATATAAACTTCTGTAATACGTTCAGTAAATAATACAAAAACCCTTTTCTCTATATGGTATCAGAGCCGCAATCTGCTCTCACGAGTTTTCTGATCCAATTTTCTTAAACTTTAATTAATGGCTTCGTCATCTATTACTATTATTCAATTAAATGCTCCAACGCATTTTCCTATTAAACTTACTCAGGAGAATTTTCCTGTTTGGAGAAAACAGATCCAATCAACCTTAATTGGTCTTGATTTACTTGATTTTATTGATGGTTCACGGGTTGCACCATCACAATTTCTTTCTGAAAAAGACAAAACAGCCAACCCAGCTTTCGCCTTATGGTTTCGACAAGATCAAATCTTGATCAGTGCTCTTTTAGGAAGTTGTTCCGATACTATTCAACCCTTGATTTCTTCAGCCAATACTGCCAAAGAAGCATGGGATCGGCTTCACCAGAGTTTTGCTAATGTTTCTCGTTCTAGAATTTTGTCCTTAAAGACTAAATTAGCACAGAACTCTAAGGGAACCAAACCGATTGCTGTTTTTCTCAATGAGATGAGGGCTATTGCAGATGAGCTTGCTCTTACCCAGAATCCGGTGAGTGATGATGATTTAATTGTTTATATTATCACGCGATTGGGAGATGATTACAGTCCCATAGTTGCTGCGTTAAAAGTTCGTGAAACCCCAATAACCTTTTCTGATCTCTTTGAAAAACTTACTGATCATGAACGATCCTTACAAGAAAAAGATTCCACAACTGTTTCAGCTACGTCACAAGTGATTGCTACTGTCAATTACACTCAACGTTCTAGAGGGCGTTCACAAAATCAGAATGGCAATTATAATCGATCTCCACAAAACTACAATTATTCTGGAAATCGACGTGGTGGTCGTGGTTCTTACTCTGGTGGTCGAGGTCGAGGTTCTTATCGACCTGATGTGGTATGTCAATTTTGTGAATATACTGGGCATACTACTGCTGAATGTCGCAAATTGGCTCGCTTTCTTAAGGAGAATAATATGTCTTTGAAGACTGATACCTCTCATTCTTTAGCACTGATACCTGCAGTTAATGTTACTTCTGCTATGGCTGCTTCTTCTCCACAACAATGGTTATTTGATAGCGGAGCTTCTCATCATGTTGTGTCGAATCCAGCTTCTTTGCAAAGCTATTCTGACTATGGAGGTCCTGAGGAAGTACAACTTGGTGATGGTAAAACGCTTGCTGTATCACATACTGGTTTTGTGCAAATTCCTGCTTACTCTAAGAATTTATCATTGCCTAATGTGTTATGTGTGCCTAATGTGTTATGTGTGCCTAATCTGCGCAAGAATTTGGTTTCAATTGCTAAGTTATGTCGCACTAATCATGTTTCTGTGGAATTTTTTCCATCTTATTTTGTTGTGAAGGATCTGTACACGGGGGCGTCTCTGCTACGGGGAGAGAACATTGATGATATATACTGTGCAAGTTTTTCCAGAGTTAATTCTCAACGTCCTCAGCTGAATGTTACTACTCGGTGTCTATCTTTGCTTTCTGAATGGCATCACAAGCTTGGTCATCCCAACAATAAAGTCTTTTTGTTAGTACTTCGAAATATTGGTCTTCAGTCTATGTCTAACTATGTTTCTAGTTTTCATTGTACTTCCTGCTCTATGAGCAAGAGTCATAAATTACCGTTTTCTGAGAATTCTCTTGTTAGTAATAAGCCTTTGCAACTTGTTTATTCCGATGTTTGGGGTCCTACACAAAAATCTATTGATGGCTATGAGTATTACGTTACATTTATTGATCACTATTCTAAGTATGTTTGGCTATATCCCATGAAGAAGAAATCTGATACTCATGATTTGTTTATCCACTTTCAGAAATTGGTTGAAAATTATTTTCACACTAAAATTGTTTCTGTGTTTACTGATAATGGTGGGGAGTATCAAAAGCTTAAGCATCATTTTTTGTCTTGTGGTATTTCACATTATACAACACCTCCACATACGCCAGAGCATATGGTACTGCTGAACGTCGTCATCGCTCAATAGTTGAAACAGGTCTTGCTATGTTACAATTTTCGTCTTTACCTTCTAATTATTGGTCTCATGCTTTCCAGGCTGCTGTTTATTTGCTCAATCGGTTGCCTTCGTCCGCTATTTCGTTTCAAACACCTTTCTCTAGATTGTTTGGTATGTCTCATAATTTTAAGCGATTAAAATCTTTTGGTTGTCTTTGTTTTCCATGGCTAAGGCCATATAATAATTCTAAACTTCAGTGTCGTTCATTGCCTTGTATTTTTCTTGGATATTCTCCAACTCAATCTGCATACAAATGTTACGATCCAAAGGCTAATCGTTTGTATTTGTCTCGTCATGTTCAATTTGTTGAGCATATTTTTCCATTTGAAACTTGCACTAGTTCTCATCAATTTACAGATTATTTTCGAGATGCTTCTTGTACAGGTTCGGCACAACAACAAAATTCATCACCTGTTGCACCAACTGCAGTTGCTTCGGTTCCATTGGCAATTTCTATTCCAAGTGATTCTGATTTGTTGGTTTCGAGTACTGGTTCAAAATCTATTACAGCATTATCAGCAGAATCTGATCAATCTGCCATGCCATTAATTAGTACTGAGACTCAACAAGTTGAACCTTTGATGACTGAATCTTCTACTGATGATTTAGATTTGCCACTACCGATTGTTTCACAAGACTCAGTTCCAGCTCCTGTACAACGGCAGCAGCGACAAAGGAAGCCTAACTCAAAGTATTTTAATTCTTCTTTTGTTAATCTTACAACTAAATATCCTTTACAGGATACACTCGAGCCAAGAACAGTTAAACAAGCTCTGGCAAGTTCACTTTGGCGGCAGGCGATGGATTCAGAGTACAATGCTCTTTTGCAAAATAAAACTTGGGAGCTGGTTCCGAGAGACAAACATCATCTTATTAGTTGCAAATGGGTTTTTCGGATTAAGCGTAAACCGGATGGTACTATTGATAAGTACAAGGCACGTTTGGTTGCCAAAGGATTTCTTCAGGAACCTGGACGTGATTATTTTGATACATTTAGTCAGGTTTCAAAACCGGTCACAATTCGGGTAGTTCTTACTCTTGCAATTTCTAAAGGATGGCAGTTAAGGCAATTGGATGTAAATAATGCCTTTTTACATGGCACACTTTATGAAGATGTCTACATGCAGCAACCTCCAGGATATGTGCAACCTGAGTTTTTTGATTGTGTTTGCAAACTGAAGAAGTCTCTTTATGGTTTGAAACAGGCTCCACGAGCTTGGTATCTTGAACTTACTTCTTTTTTGCTCAAACTTGGTTTTCGCAAATCAAATGCTGATGCGTCCTTGTTTATTTTTTCCTCCAATGGGATTACTGCATATTTTCTAGTATATGTTAATGATATTGTACTTACAGGTAATAACAATCATTTTCTGAATACCTGTGTACAGAAGCTCTCTGCTCAGTTCTCTATCAAAGATTTGGGAATATTAAATCATTTTTTGGGGGTTGAAGTAATTTCTACAGCTGCAGGATTATTTCTTTCACAACATCGACATATTGCTAATTTGTTAGACCGATTTGATATGGCTGGAGCTAAAGAGGTGAATACTCCTATGTCTACAGGAGACAAGCTGATCTTAAATGATGGTTCTAGTTCGACTGATTCCACCGTATATCGCCAAATTGTTGGATCTCTTCAATATTTGGCAATTACGCGTCCTGATGTTTCTTTTGCAGTGAATCGACTGTCACAGTTTATGCATGCACCGACGCAAACTCATCTTCAAGCACTGAAACGTGTTTTGCGATATCTCAAAGGAACCATACATTATGGCTTATTTCTCAATCGAAATTCCACTCATACTCTGTCTGCCTTCTCTGATTCTGATTGGGGTGGTGCCCTTGATAATGGGCGGTCTACAACTGCTTATGTTCTATATCTTGGTTCTAATATTATCTCTTGGAAATCTAGTCGGCAAAAGACTGTCTCACGATCTTCTATAGAGGCTGAGTACAAAGCCTTAGCCAATGCTGCAGCAGAGGTATTTTGGGTTCAAAGTTTATTACAAGATTTGGGAGCACCAATATCACAACCACCAGTCCTTCATTGTGATAATCTTGGTGCGACTTACTTCTGCGCCAATCCAATTTATCATACTAGGATGAAGCATCTTGCACTGGATTACCATTTTGTTCGCGAGAAAATTAATGCTGGACAGTTAAGGGTTCTTCACATAAGTTCAAAAGATCAAGTTGCTGATGTGCTTACAAAGGCTTTGGGAAGAACTCAGTTTTGTTACTTTAGAACCAAGATTGGAGTCTCCAATGGCGCCTCAATCTTGCGGGGGCATATTAAGGATAAAGACTAACTATAACAGTTTTATCTATTTTTAAGTATTTGAGTTATAGCTGTATACTTATCTTGTATTTAGTTAGTTGTAGATATTAAGGATAAAGACTAACTATAACAGTTTTATCTATTTTTAGTATTTGAGTTATAGCTGTATACTTATTTTTAGTATTTGAGTTATAGCTGTATACTTATATTGTATTTAGTTAGAGACATTATATAAACTTCTGTAATACGTTCAGTAAATAATACAAAAACCCTTTTCTCTATAGTCAAAGCATATAGATAAGTACCGATTCATATCAATATTAACAAATTTATATATAGAGTTGTTAATCAAAATATAGAAAATGAATTTTTCATCTATAGATTTTTCTTTTAAAAATATGAAATTATTTTTATTAAAACGACTTAATATTTTCTTTGGCTAAAAAAATACTTTATGTTGACTAATTTTCCTAAGAGATCCAAATGTCAGAAAATATAGAAAATATTTTTCTATAAAATTTTATTCATAAAAAAGCGGAGCCTTAGATTTAAACTTGTTGAACAACCCTTTAAGACTATTCTACTCCATTTAAACATAGGCTTTAATATTATTAATCCTAAAATTCTTTATCCTCAAAGGATTTGTAAGATATATGTGTTATACAATCCCATCTCATTTCCATTTCTAATTAAGTGATTTTGCTTTAAAAATAGAAATTTAGACTCTATTTGTTTATGAAAAATAACTTCTATTTAAAAAATATTTTTCATGAAAATATTTTTCAACTAATTTTAATTTAAAAGATAAAATACATTAACAAATTTATATATAGAAGTCTGAATAAGATTGCCAAATGATAGAAAATAACTTTATGTGTTTAACAAATAAGTTATTTTCCTTAAAATGATTTAATTTTTCCTTTAACTAGTAAAATATTTTCGATTGACTAATTTTGTTGAGTGATCTAAATATCATAAAATATGAAATATATTTTTCTCAAAAACATCTTCTAAGAACTTAGTAATTTTACGAAAATGCAATGGTAAATAATTCAATAATAACTGATATTGTTCACATCATAATTCTTTGGGTATAAACCTACAAAATAAGAGAGAATACCGGATGGATTGGCTTAGCAACCTCTTCGATACTTAAGTTAGTATGTGAGATGAGTAAATAATGGAATTAATTCTTGGAGAGAATAATATACCCTATTATGGAGGTTGTGAGCTCCTTTTATAGTGTATTGGATAGAGTTTAGATATGATATGGAATTCTAGATAAGATACGATATAAAATCCCATATAAGATAAGATAAGAATAATATTTTGTTATGGATAATATCTTATTGTGATTAGAATTCTACCATTTTATTAGGAGTTATAAGGTATCTAAATAATTGATGTGATTTGGGTTATTGAGACTCAAATTTAATATATTTTAATATCGATCTACATTAGTAGTCTCCCCTACAGTGATTGAATATTTAGATTTAATATCAAATGATACATTATAGATTTCGACCATTCAAAGTTCAAATTTCTTTAAAAGACTTTTTGTAAATCAAACAATTTAAGAGAGTTATATCCTTTAAGTACTTTACATAAGATGTTTGCTTTAAAAATTCTAAGCAAGTTATTTCTTTGAAAATTAAAGTTGAGCATTGCTTATCCTTGCCTCTACAAAATATAAGTGGCGATTTATCGCCCCCTAAGGTGGGCAAAAAGCTGCCTAATAAGTGAGCATTTTAAGCTGCCTAAGATGGGCGAAAATGCGCTTGAATGGCGCTCTAAGTCACCTAAGTGGGCTATAATCCGCCGGAAAGGGTGCTCTAAGTCGCCTAAGTGAACAATAATTTTCCTAGAATGGTACTCTTACTTTTACGATGCCTAAGTGGCAATAACTTATCTGGAAGGGCACTCTTATGTCACCTAAAGCAGGCAATAATTTGCTGAAAATGTCACTCTTACATCACTTAAAGAGCAATAATTTGCTTGGAAAGACACTCTTACGTCGCCTAAAGGAGCAATAGATCACTTGAATTTGAGGAAGAGACTTTCGATATGTGTAACATACTATCACTTTATAGTTGTGCCTCTATTAGAGGTGATATAACCTTTTGAAACTCATATGCAAAATTAATTCTTATACAAAATAGAAATACAAACTATGTATAAATTACTCTTTGATCATTTCTATAATTATAAGACTAAAAGAGATATATATAATAATAGCAAGCAGAACTACATGTGTGATATAATTTTAAAATTCAAATTAAACTATTTATTGTAATCTTAACATTTTGAATAGGCATAATATGAAAATACTTCGCTAATGTGGGCGCTTTAAAAAGATCATAATACCCTTGCTAAAGTAAAAATATAAAATTATAAAAATTGAATTTGTATATGATGACTCATAATGGCATGTGGCCCTAAGGTTAATACATAGTCTAAGTATAGGCAGAAAACAAATAAAAAAAATGAAAGGTAATTGTTGTTTATCGATGGTTGTTAGGCACATACGATTACTTAGCTGATGTGTATAAATATCGTCTTCTTGCAAATAAAATAATCAGTACCTTTCTTTCTCTTCCTTTCTTTTTTATAATATAGGGCCCTTTTTAAACCATTAATATCATGGTAGATCTTATAATTTTTTTAAAAAAAAACTTAATAAAGGACTAATACTGATCGACCTTCTTGCGTAACGAGGGCTTAAGAGATACTTAAAAGTAATATCATGCTAAAATACTTACACATGTCATTTAGCAACCGCGAAATTTCATCACTAATTTAGAGGCCAATATTTGTCATCACAAAGTCTGTCGTTACGATTAGTGAAAGTATAAATTCCAATCACAAAAATTTTGGGAAGTGGGTATCAAATACGGGATTAAACCCGTCGCAAATCTATCGCAGAAGCTTTTTGTGACAAAAATCTTTGATGGAAATTTTCTATCGCAAAAAGCTCAAATTTCTTATAGTGATAAACTTATTATGCTTTATACCACAAACCCATAACTATCTACTTGTTTGGCCATAATCTCCTTAAATAATAAAAGAAAAGTGTGAGGAAGATACATAACTTTTGTGTTGATTCCAATAGGCAGCGCCAATAATGTTGTTCATATTATAATTATTTAGGTATAAACCTGTAAAATAAGAGAGAACAACAGGTGGCTTGACTTGGCAACCTCTCAACATGTGAAATGAGTAAATTATGGAATTAACTATTGAAGAGAATAGCATATATTATGGAGGTTGTGAGCTCTTGATATAGTATATTGGATAGAATTTAGATATGATATGGAATCCTGCATAAAATAGGATAAGAATAATATTTTATTATGAATAATATTCTATTGTAATTAGAATTCCACCACTCTATTTGAAGTGATAAAATGTCTAAATAATTGACGTGATTTGAACTACTGAAACTTAAATTTAATATATTTTAATATCGATCTAGATCAATAACTATTTATAAAATTAAGTTGAAAGATAAATTCTAATTAATATCTTCCACTGCAGACAATCTGGTTGCGTAATCTCTCTTTTATCAAATTTTTATTTCTACTTCATTAATGAATTCTAATTAATGGTAATGTTTAAGGCTTAATCAATATTTAAAAAAAAACTTATTTCATCATATATAATTTTATTATTTTATTCTTTCTTATCTATTATCGTCCATACGAGGATCATTTCGGAATTTCTGATTGCCCCTCTTAATAAACATCGAATACGAGTTTTACTTTTAGAGCTAAGTGAGCACTCAACCCTTATTTGTTAGATATATGGGATCCATTTAAGTTGCAATAAGATAATGCTTAAAATCGGTTTGAGTGTATATTAATTAATTATTTTTGGTGGAGTATGAGCATATTAATTTTTAAATTAATTAATATATAATATAAAATATAGAGTTAATCATAAAAAATAATCTACTTTTGATTTTGTTGTAATATATATATATATATATATATATACATATACTAATTAAACCCTGACCTTATAAAGTTGTTCCAAATACACTCATCCGTCTCGAGCTCATTCAGGCGGCGACAGTTCCCGAGTATCAGGGCATTTTCAGATAACAGAATGGTCAAGTCAGGATCCTCAAGAAGAGAGGGCATCCGGATTAACGCCAATGCCAAGCGCTGGATGCTAGGAGGCTATGAGGAATCAACCCCCATATTCACAGGAACGAGCTCAATAGGAGTGAAAACAGTAGCAGAAGGCTCGAAAACTGAGGCAGACGCAGAGGCGTCCATAGTAGAAGACTCTGACTGTGAGTGGACCGACTCTTCTATTGTAGGTTGGGGAGGAGGAGGAGTGAAAACAGTAGCATGACCACTTCTTCTTCTCGGCAAGCACGCTGAGGAGGGAGACCGATTGCCCTAGCAACAACCTTGCCTTTGCGGGCAGCACGCGCCGCTTGAGCAAATTTACTTCTTGACCCAACCATATCAACGTAAAATTGAAAAATAAGTAAGATAGTTTGGAATCTAAAAGAAGGCAAAAAGAAAAATACACTGATCTCTAGTTAGGAAAGTGCTCTCCCTAAGGCTGGGAAGGCTAGACGGGTGAGGAATCCGAGTCTGGCTTGCCTGGAGACGACTTTGCCAAGGCAAAACAGTATTCCTCACCGTTTGGATGATGTCCATTTTCTTTGGGGACTTAGCCATTGTCAAAAGAAAGTTTAGAGCCTCATCCTCTTCCCTCCACGGCTAGACTCCATCTTTCCACAACTCCACCCACAGGTTCTAACTCATTCGGAGGTGCTCGAAACTCCGAAACGTCTGGTGATGGGGGACAAAAAATGTATTTTTCTATCATTTTAATGAAGAATAGATCGGCCAAATATCATTTGGCGTTTTCGACCACTAAAAAATCAGAACTCTTCATTTTTATGAGTATCCAGCTGGTATAGCTGGGATAAAAGGACCACGCTCGGCTCAATGTTGTTATTAACACAAATAAACCGGAAGGCCACCAAAATTCTCCAGCCATTAGAATGCAGTTGGACATCTGCAAGTTTATGAAATCGAAGGACCTCAATAAAAAAATGGGTATATGGGGAATCGAAGACCCATGTTCAGCTGCTCTTCAAAAATTATGATAGTATTTTCTACAGAGATCTGTTCAATCACGTGAACATCCGAGGAAGGAGCAAAAATACGAAAGGCCTCTCGAGAAATTTAGTATTGGTTGGGAAGACGGTCTACATCTTGCTCCGATAGTATAAAAGGGATGTCGCTAATCAAACTGTCTTCGCTTTCGTGAGCCACCCTCAGTGGAACGATGGGGCTAGGGCACGGATGGGGCCGTCAGAAGAGGATCTTAAGGCAAGGCTTCCACCAAGAGAAGAAAAGGAAGTACCCCTATTCATTTTAAAAGGAAAAAAGAAATTACCGAGAAAGTAAGGGAGTATAATCGGGAAAGAAGGAACGACTGAGTCTTTCTAGAAGCAAAGATTGTAGATGTAAGCAAAAGTAATATTTGAAAAATAAGAAGGGTTCCTATAAGACGGTTTTGACGACAAGTTTTGAATGCAACTCGAGAAACGAGACAAGTATCATTGATGAGCTAGGTAGGCAAAACGACGTGAGTAGGGAAAAACCAATCTCAAAAAGCCACGTGCTCCAGATTGTGAAAACAACTGTCACCTTCGAACATAAAGAATCGAAGACTAGATGGAACCTCTGATATTATACCACAATCACCCAAAGTAAGCCATGAGTTGTCACCATAAAATAAGATCACGTGGCAAGGATCTGATAGGTGGATAATGCGATCCAACCCGAGTAAAGAAAGACCCAGACACTTTAATACCCGATTCATCATCCAGACTCGCCCTCACATGGATAGAACGAATCTCGGCATAAAGTTATCGTTAGCAGGCGCAATCCAGTGGGTCCTTGTTATGCCTATAATCACGGGATCTCCGACCAGTTAACCCAGCGAGATCCCCCTATCAGGTTAACCGGCCACATCATCACCGGATCACCAAGAAATGCTATATTTATCTCCATTTTCTTACATTATAAAAGGAAAACGATCGTAGAGACAAAAATACGCGATTCTTACACAACTGCACTTGAATTCTAAGCAATTCCTTACATTCGTCCTATTCTCCAGTTCACTAACTTAAACATTAGAGTGGCTACCGTGGGTATCCACTACCCCACATTCATTTTTTTGCAAGTTTAGCCAATCACATCACAATTCCATTTCGACAATTTTACCAACTTGATTTCAGCAACATCAATATTATTATTCAATTTTTTTATCAATAATTTTATAATAATAATTTGTCTTAATCTTATTTCAACTAAAATCATTATCAATCGATTTTTCTTGAATCTGTCTAATATACTTACTATTTTAACATTATTTTTAAAATTGTCGTTAAAAAAATAATCTTACCACATATATTAATTATAAAGTATTAAAAATAATTTAAAATAATATTTAATATGATTCAACTTAAAAATATCAAAAATAATAAAATAATTTTTAAGATGTTTTTTTTAATTATTATTTTAACTATCAAATATAATACTAATCCATTACTTTTTTTAAATTATACTAATATTCATTACAAAAAAACAGGGTATCAGTGACGGATTTTTCCGTCGCTGAAAGTAAAAAATCCGTCGCTGAAACTTTCAGCGACGGATTTGCGACGGACTCAAGTCCGTCGCTTAAAGTCATGTCGCTAATTTTTCCCGACGGATTACAATTCCGTCGGAAATATTAGCGACGGATTTCTGACGGGACTCCGTCAGAAAAATTTACCGTCAGTCGGAAAAATTTAGCGACGAAAAACGTTTGTCGCTAAATCCGTCGGAAATTCCAATTCAGAACATTCCGTCGCTAATCCGTCGGAAATAATTAGCGACGGAAATTTTCCGTCGGAAATCCATCGGAAATATTAACACATTTTTAAAAAAAATTCTCACAAATCCGTCGCTAATATGTTAAAATTCAATCACAAAAAATAATTCCCTGTTTTTATTTATATATTCCCTGTATAATCAAATAATTTATAATTAAGAATCATATTGAATATAAATCAAATATCATTCATAATAATTATAAGTAATGTTCATAATACTTAACAATATTCAGAATATATAAAATAAATCCATAATATTTAACAATGTTCATAAAATTTAAAATAAATTCATAATACTTAACAATCGTCATAAAATTTAAAATAAATCAATAATACTTAACAATGTTCATAAAACTAAAAACTAATCTATGAATTTGTTGAATCATCTGATAGAGAAGTACAATCTGTAGTTGGATTATCTGTTTCATTCATAGAGAGCTGCTGGCTATGTCCTCTACCTCTAGATGATACTACTCTTCGAGGCATCTGAAAAAATAATTGTCCATTAGTTTTAATTAACAATAAAGACAAACAATAGAAAAAATAATAATCAAATATTAAGTCTATGAATATATATAAAAATATGATATACTTTACAATGTATCATTCAGAAACATCTTCTAAGTTGACATCATCATCACTATCAATACCATCAACTTCTAAATCGTCATCTGACTCTTCAGTGTCTTCTTCCTCTTCTTCATCCTCTCCCTCTTCCTCTTCCTCTACATCCTCATCTTCATCTTCCACCACTTCAAGTGGTTGTTGCACTTGTTGCAATTCATTAACATCCACCTCAACCATACTACTTGAATCAAGTAACATTGTGGGATCATCAAGTTCGGTTGTTGGTACAATTTATTGAGGTCTTGAGACATCATCCTCTTGATAAGCAATATCATTGGAGTTTTGCTCATTTGAATTGTTGTTAACCATGGAAGGTCCAATATTGTAAGTGCTCCTAGCTTTGGTTTTGAAAACCGCAAACCAGTCAACTCTGACTTTATTGATTTTAGGATATTTAATATAGCAAACTTGATGAGCTTGTTGAGCTAAAATAAATGGATCAGATGATGCTAGCCTTAATTTGACATTGATTTCCACAAGACCATGTTGAGGATGGACCCTTACCCCTCTATTAGTGTCAAACCATTCACACTTGAAAATGATTATCTTGTTTTTCTCTCCAAAGTACTCTAATTCTAATACCTCATTCAACAAGCCATAGTAATCACTTTCATATTCATTATAACAACTTCCCTTGACCCATACACCACTATTTAATGTTTTTCGCTCTCTGCCACAATCATGTCGATGAAATTTAAATCCATTCACAAAATATCCTTTTCTTGAAAGTACAACATACAATTGTTTACACAAACATCGATTTTTGTATAACCAAGGCCTAGAGTGGACATCATCTTCTTCGTATTATAAAAATTATCTGGTAAGAGGTTTCCTTCTGGTAGCATACTTTTTACCGTTCCCATAAACTTATTAAAACAACTATGACTAATGTGAAATTCTGACATTAAGTTCAGCAATTGAGATACAGCAGATAACTTGGTATGATTATTGCAGCCTTCCCATAATGGCACATCCGCACCATGTAATAATTCATAAAATTTTGAAACTTCTAAGTTCAGCTCCATGGTTTGATTGCCCATTTCAGAACTACCAACTCCAACTGTACCATAATTTATATCCATTGCTTCTATGACCATGCTTCTATAATCATTGACATTGTTGGTTGTAGCAAGATAATCAGTAGATTGTTCCTCAAGTTGTTCAGAATTTATTTCATGAGTGATAGATTCACCATGCGCAATCCACTTAGTATATCCTCCAATAAATCCACTTTTGCAAAGGTGATAAGTAACATTTTGCCTATTCTGAAATTTTCTATTCTGACACTTAGAACATGGACAACGAATTTTATCTTGGCATATAAACTGTACTTGTGCATAGGCAAAGTTTAGAAATGTCTCCACCCCAATCTCAAATTCAGAATTAAGAAAGCCATTTTGATCTAGTCACTCATACATCCATCTACGATCTACCGACATGATAAATATATTCTGAAATATAAACAAATTCAACTCTAATTATATACTAATTTAACAAATCAAACACACTAATCAATTTAACAATACATATCAAAGAAAAGTTGAATAAAGGCACATAAAGTAATCAATTTAACAATACATATATATATTAATAAAATTATATATTATTATTATTATTATTTTGAAATTTATAAAATGACTTATTCTCTTAAAATTAAAAATATATATATATTTTTTAAAAGGTCAATTTTTCCTTTTAATTAAAAAAAAAACTATATTAATCAATTTTAAACGTTAAAAATATTTCATTGTTTATCCAATTTTTAAATTATTTATTATCACTACTTTTGATTACTTCTATAAGCAATTCATCTAATTTGCTAGAAAAAAATAATTAATAATTAAAATATAAATATTAAAAGCCAATTTATAAAATGGAGACAAAAAAAAAATTTAACACAACTGGGCAGCAAGGCAGGGAAGTAGCAGTGTAATACCCGGCTCGAGTCCGGCATCGGCATTCCTGTAGTCCGGTGGAATCTTGGGTGTCGGAACCCTCGAGAAGGGTAATACATATGTTTTCTAAGGTATTGTCACTTGTTTTCATGTTTTGAAGTGTTAAAAGCATTGAGTTTTGAAAGAAAAGCAACAAGGGAGAAATGCAAAGGTTCGGCCGCCGAAGGTCATTTTCGGCCACCGAACATTGCATGGTTTCGGCTTCACGTTCGGCTGCCGAAGGTGGTCTGGCCAGCCACCTATAAAAGGGCCAAGGGTCGGTGGAAGGAGGTTATTTCTCCTCCACTTGCAGCCAGAGGTGAGTTCCAGCCTCTCTCACGTTGACTTTCATGTTTTCCATGATTTTCATCAAATCTTTCAAGAGGTTTAAGAGTTTTGGTGACTTTTGAAGGTTTTGAGCAAAAGAACCAAGTTTTGAAGCTTGGAGCTTTGGAAGAGCTTTTCTTCATATCTCCACGTTAGGATCCTTCATCCTCAAGTTGTTTAAGAGGTAAGTGAAGATCCTGAGCTTCTTTGATGATTTTGAAAGGTTTTATGAAGTTTGTATGGGTAGTATGCATGTTTAGGTTTAGGTGAGGTTTTTGGTGCTTTGTGGTGTTCAAGCATGTTTAAGTGTTATGTGCTATGTTTGTTTGGGGTTTTAGGGTAGTTTTAGACCCCTTTGTGCATATATATGTGTATATGCTAGTTGGGAGTAGTTGCTATGCATGTTTGTAGGTTTTTGGGCAAAGTTGGCATGAAACAGAGTAGGGTTCTGCCCTTCGGGCAAAACCAGATTCGGCCGCCGAACCACTTGTGGAGGCAGTTTCGGCTGCCAAAACTTGCCCCCGAAAGCTAGGCTTTCGGTTTAGAAAGAGACTTTCGGCCGCCGAAAGAGGGAGTTCGGCCTCCAAAAGAGGGAGTTCGGCCGCCAAAAGTGTGTGAGTTTCGTCTTTGGACGAGACCTTCGGCCGCCGAAGGTGCCGCCGAACATGCATGAGTTTCGTCTCTGGAGTAGGGTTTCGGCCGCCGAACCTGCCGCCAAAAGTGCCCTGTCCAGCTTTCTTTTGCATGTTTTATGTGATGGTTTTAGGATCGTTTAGAGGGGTTTTGGGGAGTTTCTTAGAGATGTTCTTGAGTGAGTTTGGTCCCTCATTTGAGTCCACCTATGTAGGTACGGACCAGAGGAATCAGGGAAGTCAGTAGTGAGTCCAGTGTCAGAACCTGCAGAGTCAGTGAGTCCAGTGTCAGAACCTGCAGAGTCAATTCAGAGATAACTAAAGGTGAGTGGAACTTAACTTAATGTTTTAATATGAGAACTGAATCTTTTATCATGCTTCATGCATCATGAATATGCTATAGGGTGAGTGCATTAGTGTACACGAATATGACGCATTGCATCTATCCTTGTACTTGGCATGGCTCCTTGTACATTGCTTATGTGAGACGGCACGGACTTCGTGAGGATTCATTAGCCCTCAGAGGAAAGACCTGGAACAGCCCTACGGGGACCAGGCACAAAGACCTGGAACAGCCCTACGGGGACCAGGCACATGGTACTCCGGTACCCCAGATGAGATAGAGGGAGTTTTGATCCGTCCGGCCGAGGTGATGTGATTACTTGTGATGTGATGCATTCCATGAGAGAATGTTTTATCACCTGTTATTTGATTACTATTCTACTCACTGGGCTATAGTAGCTCATCCCTCTCCCCTAACTCCAGTTGTGCAGGTTCAGAGGTCAGAGAGAACTCAGCAGGGTACAGGAAGAGTACAGAGTATTGTAATAGCTAGTGTGGACATGTAAATGTAAAGAGATATGGTTTATGTATAGTGTATAGAATGGTGCTTGACTATAAGAGTTGTAATCCCTTGTTCTTTTCACATGATCAGTTTATGTTTACATATATGTGTGGTATATATGGAAGAACCAGGCTTCACATAGATGAGTTTAGCCGCCTTGAGTATAGAGGAGAGCTCTGGCTGGCGTTTTGTAGTACAGTGACAGTATATGCACAGGTTAAGCCTTGGTATGAGAAAAGTGTTCATTTTTACAGAAAATGTTTGATCACGTATGGGATTTCACAGGTACACAGAGTTCATAGCAGGATTTGGTAGCTAAGGGTTTCATCCGCCCGAGTACCTCACCCTGGGGTGCTCCAGTATTATTTGTCAGAAAGAAGGATGGACCTCTTAGACTTTGTGTCGATTACAGACAGTTGAACAAAGTCACTATAAAAAACAAGTATCCTTTACCCAGGATCGATGATCTATTCGACTAGCTGGCTGGAGCAGGTTGTTTTTCTAAAATCGATCTGAGATCCGGATACCACCAGTTGAAGATCAGGGAAGGAGATGTATCCAAGACTGCTTTCAGAACCAGATATGGGCATTATGAGTTCCTTGTGATGCCGTTCGGGTTGACTAACGCCCCTGCAGCATTCATGGATCTCATGAACAGGGTTTTCAGGGAGTACTTGGATCATTTTGTGATCGTCTTTATTGATGATATCTTGGTGTACTCCAGGAATGCAGAGGAGCATGCCCAGCATCTGCGGATAGTGCTTCAAACCTTGAGAGAGCATGGCTTGTATGCCAAGTTCTCCAAGTGCGAGTTCTGGCTAAGGAGCATTTCCTTTTTGGGACATGTTGTATCAGAGGAAGGTATAGCAGTAGATCCCAAAAAGGTAGAGGCAGTAGCCAACTGGCCTACACCCACTACAGTGACAGAGATCAAGAGTTTTCTGGGTTTGGCAGGCTACTATCGGAGGTTTGTTCAGGACTTCTCGAAGATAGCTGCTCCTATGACCAGACTGACCAGAAAGAATAAGAAGTTTGTGTGGTCAGAGGAATGTGAGGAGAGTTTTGCAGAGTTGAAGAGACGGTTGACTTCAGCAGCGGTGTTAGCTCTGCCGATCAGTGATGAAGATTTCACAGTGTTCTGTGATGCATCCCGAGTGGGATTAGGTTGTGTGTTGATGCAGAATGACAGAGTGATAGCTTATGCTTCTAGACAGCTGAAGAAGCACTAGCTGAATTACCCAACACACGATCTTGAGATGGCAGCTGTTATCTTTGCACTTAAGATGTGGAGGCATTACCTCTATGGGGTAAAGTGTGAGATCTATACGGATCATAAGAGCCTACAGCACATCTTAAGTCAGAGAGAGTTAAACTTGAGGCAGAGACGATGGGTAGAATTGCTCAGTGATTACGATTGTAAGATCCAGTATCATCCGGGCAAGGCTAATGTTGTCGCTGATGCCTTAAGCCGAAAGTCACTTGGCAGTTTATCCCACATTGCAGTAGAGAGAAGACCGGTGGTGAAGGATTTCTACAAGCTCGTGGAAGAAGGGTTACAGTTGCAGTTATCTGGTACAGGTGCTTTGATCGCACAGATGAGAGTGACACCAGTGTTTCTAGAGCAAGTGGCTCTGAAACAGCACGAAGACCCCGAGTTAGTGAAAATTGCCAGGACTGTTCAGTCTGGCAACAGTGCAGAGTTCAGATTTGACGGTGAGGGGATTCTTCGGCACGGTAAGAGGTTATGTGAAGCTAGAGCACCAGAAGCCGGCTGGAATGCTTAACCCACTGCCGATTTCAGAATGGAAATGGGAGAACATAGCTATGGATTTTGTAGTGGGGTTACCGACGACGTCTAACAGACTAGACTCCATATGGGTGATTGTGGATAGACTCACTAAATCTGCTCACTTCATTCCAGTCAGGAGTAACTACTCTGTGGACAAGTTGGCGCAGGTGTATGTAGACGAGATAGTAAGGTTGCATGGAGTTCCAGTGTCGATAGTATCAGATCGAGGACCTCAGTTCACCTCTAAGTTTTGGCGGAGTCTGCAGAATGAAATGGGCACAAGGTTGGATTTCAGCACTGCTTTCCATCCACAGACAGACGGTCAGTCAGAGAGGACCATCCAGACCATCGAAGATATGCTGAGATATGCTGGATTTCAGCACTGCTTTCCATTCCAGTGTGTGTTAGACTTTGGCGGTTCTTGGAGGCAGCATCTACCTCTGGTGGAGTTTGCCTACAACAACAGCCATCATGCTAGCCTAGGGATGGCCCCTTATGAAGCTTTGTATGGGAGGAAGTGCCGAACACCTGTTTGCTGGGAAGAGGTAGGAGAGAAAACTCTTACAGGGCCAGAGTTAGTTGAGATAACCAGCAAGTTAGTGCCTATCATCAGAGAGAGGATCAGAACAGCTGTAAGCAGACAGAAAAGCTATGCAGACATCCGTAGGAAGCAGATAGAATTCCAGGAGGGGGATATGGTATTGCTCAAGGTGTCTCCGATGAAGGGAGTGGTTCGGTTTGGAAAGAAGGGTAAACTGGCCCCACGGTACATTGGTCCCTTTGAGATCTTGCAGAAGATCGGGCCTGTGTCGTATAAGCTAGATTTACCGGCTTCTATGGAAAGAATTCACCCGGTATTCCATGTTTCTATGTTGAGGAAGTTTGTGTCAGATCCAGAGAAGGTTCTTAGTAAACCTGAGGTGGAAATCTTAAGTGATCTCACCTATGTAGAGCAGCCAGTGCGGATCCTTGACACCCAGATCAGAAAGCTGAGAAACAAGGAGATACCAATGGTGAAAGTTCTGTGGAACCACCACAACCTAGAAGAGTGCACCTGGGAGACTCGGGAGTCCATGCTCCAGCAATACCCATATCTGTTTTAAGGTTAGTGTTTCCCCTTTTCTATGTGTTTATGTTGTGTTAGGGACATTCGGGGACGAACGTTCTTAAGGGGGGGAGAATGTAATACCCGGCTCGAGTCCGGCATCGGCATTCCTGTAGTCCGGTGGAATCTTGGGTGTCGGAACCCTCGAGAAGGGTAATACATATGTTTTCTAAGGTATTGTCACTTGTTTTCATGTTTTGAAGTGTTAAAAGCATTGAGTTTTGAAAGAAAAGCAACAAGGGAGAAATGCAAAGGTTCGGCCGCCGAAGGTCATTTTCGGCCGCCGAAGGTCATTTTCGGCCGCCGAACATTGCATGGTTTCGGCTTCACGTTCGGCTGCCGAAGGTGGTCTGGCCAGCCACCTATAAAAGGGCCAAGGGTCGGTGGAAGGAGGTTATTTCTCCTCCACTTGCAGTCAGAGGTGAGTTCCAGCCTCTCCCACGTTGACTTTCATGTTTTCCATGATTTTCATCAAATCTTTCAAGAGGTTTAAGAGTTTTGGTGACTTTTGAAGGTTTTGAGCAAAAGAACCAAGTTTTGAAGCTTGGAGCTTTGGAAGAGCTTTTCTTCATATCTCCACTTTAGGATCCTTCATCCTCAAGTTGTTTAAGAGGTAAGTGAAGATCCTGAGCTTCTTTGATGATTTTGAAAGGTTTTATGAAGTTTGTATGGGTAGTATGCATGTTTAGGTTTAGGTGAGGTTTTTGGTGCTTTGTGGTGTTCAAGCATGTTTAAGTGTTATGTGCTATGTTTGTTTGGGGTTTTAGGGTAGTTTTAGACCCCTTTGTGCATATATATGTGTATATGCTAGTTGGGAGTAGTTGCTATGCATGTTTGTAGGTTTTTGGGCAAAGTTGGCATGAAACAGAGCAGGGTTCTGCCCTTCGGGCAAAACCAGGTTCGGCCGCCGAACCCCTTGTGGAGGCAGTTTCGGCTGCCAAAACTTGCCCCCGAAAGCTAGGCTTTCGATTTAGAAAGAGACTTTCGGCCGCCGAAAGAGGGAGTTCGGCCGCCAAAAGTGTGTGAGTTTCATCTCTGGACGAGACCTTCGATCGCCGAAGGTGCCGCCGAACATGCATGAGTTTCGTCTCTGGAGTAGGGTTTCGGCCGCCGAACCTGCCACCGAAAGTGCCCTGTCCAGCTTTCTTTTGCATGTTTTATGTGATGGTTTTAGGATCGTTTAGAGGGGTTTTGGGGAGTTTCTTAGAGATGTTCTTGAGTGAGTTTGGTCCCTTATTTGAGTCCACCTGTGTAGGTACGGACCAGAGGAATCAGGGAAGTCAACAGTGAGTCCAGTGTCAGAACCTGCAGAGTCAGTTCAGAGATAACTAAAGGTGAGTGGAACTTAACTTAATGTTTTAATATGAGAACTGAATCTTTTATCATGCTTCATGCATCATGAATATGCTATAGGGTGAGTGCATTAGTGTACACGAATATGACGCATTGCATCTATCCTTGTACTTGGCATGGCTCCTTGTACATTGCTTATGTGAGACGACACGGACTTCGTGAGGATTCATTAGCCCTCAGAGGAAAGACCTGAAACAGCCCTACGGGGACCAGGCACAAAGACCTGGAACAGCCCTACGGGGACCAGGCACAAAGACCTGGAACAGCCCTACGGGGACCAGGCACATGGTACTCCGGTACCCCAGATGAGATAGAAGGAGTTTTGATCCGTCCGGCCGAGGTGATGTGATTACTTGTGATGTGATGCATTCCATGAGAGCATGTTTTATCACCTGTTATTTGATTACTATTCTACTCACTGGGCTATAGTAGCTCATCCCTCTTCCCTAACTCCAGTTGTGCAGGTTCAGAGGTCAGAGAGAACTCAGCAGGGTACAGGAAGAGTACAGAGTATTGTAATAGCTAGTGTGGACATGTAAATGTAAAGAGATAAGGTTTATGTATAGTGTATAGAATGGTGCTTGACTATAAGAGTTGTAATCCCTTGTTCTTTTCACATGATCAGTTTATGTTTACATATATGTGTGGTATATATGGAAGAACCAGGCTTCACATAGATGAGTTTAGCCGCCTTGAGTATAGAGGAGAGCTCTGGCTGGCGTTTTGTAGTACAGTGACAGTATGTGCGCAGGTTAAGCCTTGGTATGAGAAAAGTGTTCATTTTTACAGAAAATGTTTGATCACGTATGGGATTTCACAGGTACACAGAGTTCATAGCAGGCTTACTACGGGTCCCGGCGACCTTAAGTCGATCTGGATCCTAGTGCCGGTAGCAGTTCGGTTTCCGGGCTGTTACAAGCAGCATGCAGTTGCTGCAGCAAGGCAGCAAGCTGCTGCACAGCAGGCTGCAGCTGCAGCTGCTGTGCAGCAGCAACCTGCTGTGCAGCAGCTTGCTGCAGCCTTGCTTGGGCAGCAGCTAGCTTGCTGCTGCATTGCTTGGGCAGCAGCAAGCTAGCTGCTGCGCAGCAAGGCAGCAGCATGCTTGCTGCTGCACAAGCTATATTTCATAATTCCACATTATTTTTTTTATAACTAATGAATTTAATTTCACATTATTTTTAACATATTACAAGATATATTTCATAATTTATAAAAATTAGTAACATAATAATCATATTCTCAATAATTGATGTCATCTCAAAATCCTAAATAAATAAATAAAAAACATAAAAATAAACAATTAAGCAATAAACCCATCAAACTCAATGGCTAAGTAATCACCTAATCTTTTTCAAAATTATTAATTTAATAATTAATATAAAATTAAAAATTAGTATAACAAGCATACATTAGGATCAACCAATCATTCCATCAATAACTTACATGGAGTGGCGACGATCGGCAGTGGCAACGGTGGTGGCGGCAGCGGTGGCAGCTCCAGCAATGGCGGCACAGCCGCGGCAGCAGCAACAGCTACGGAGAGGCGCAGCAACGCGCGACAGCTCGAGAACGGCAGCGGCGGCGGCGATGGCGGCGACGGCGACAGTGGCAAGAAGAAGGATGGAGCGATAAGGAGAAGAGAGGAGAGGAAAAGGGTGGCTGAAATAAAAAAGAGTCTCGAAAGAGATGGATTAGGTTTTTAAATATTCTTTTTGCATTTTCTGACGGAATTTATTCCGTCGCTAATATTTTAAAAATCCGTCGCTAATCCGTCGCAAATCCGTCAGAAATATAAAGCTTTAGTGTTCGTCGCTGATCTGTCGCTAATTCCGTCGCAAAATTTTCTTTTTCCGACGGAAGTAATTTCCGTCGCTGATAGTCTATTTTTTTGTAGTGATTTAGAGTGTGTTTTAAAAAATTAATAATATATTAATTAAATATTTGATGGTCTAACTTGATTTGATTAAGTTGATAAAAAAATATGTAATTTATTTAAAATTATAGATTTTGCCTTTATTATTTTATTTTTTTTAAAATAAAATAAAATAAATAATTATTTAAAATTTTAAATTATTATCAATTTTATTCGTACCGTGTGCTGTGATAATTCTATCAATTTTTAATAGTATTAGTATAATCGAGTATAATTATTATAAAATTAAAAGTAACTATTATTAGCTTTAAAATGTATTCAACAGATTAATTAAATAATTAAGAAAAAATTGTGTCTTACTTATAAAATTAATCGAGGCATCAATGATCAAATATCAAACATGCCCCATAACTATATGGATAATTTATATTATAAATAATAAATTAAGAGCAGTGGCCTGCATATGTATAATTAAATATAATGAACACGGGACCCACCCAATGACCCAAAATTAGGAATCCAAAAAAAGAGTAGAAAACAACTGTTCACACCGTGGACGTAGGGTCGTATGCTCTGTTAGAGAAATTATATAACGCATCGGTTATATGAATTGACATGTTTGTATATGATGGGTTTAAGAAATTAATAATTGATAATTAATAAATATTTTTTTAAAGAAAATAATCGTATCTACATATGTATTAAAAATTTTAAATACGTCATTTGCTTGGATAAAAATGGGTTCGATTTTCTTTTATTGGGATAAATTATTAACAGTTGTCATGTTCACATTTTAGAATCAATTTTTAAGGATTGAATTAAATTATTTTTTTTTCCAAATAAAGTTTTAAAATATAATATAAAATTATATAAATCGATTTATAATAATAATAATATTCAAAAGATATAAATTAAAATGGAGAAAATATTTTAAATATAATATAAAATTATATTATAAAAATATTTAAATAAATAATAATTATTTTAAATATTTTATTTAAATTTTAAAATATTTAAATAATATTAAAATGAAGATAATTTTTAAAATTAAAACAATATCTTTTGGACTTTATTTTAAAATCATTAATAATATTAAAACAATATCATTAATAAATTAAAAGCATATTTAAGTAAATTTGAAATATATCATAGATTTACCTATTTGTACATTAAATTATGAAATCGGCAATTTTAAAAAAAATTAATTTAATTGATTTTTTCTAATAATTTTAGTATTTATAATGAAACAATTCAATTTTTTTTATTTAAAAAAAATTAAAATCATACATAAATTTATAAAAATTCATTTATTTTTTTTCTTCTAAAATAAATAACACAAAAGAAAGGTAAAGTTTGAAAATTACATAAATACTCCTAAAAATTTCTTTTCGCAATCCACTTGCCCCGCCTGTGTATACACATATCATACCCAACAAATAATTCACCCACACATGCCCCACTATTGGGTAATTTTCCTGTATAAGATATATACAATAATTCAATAATATTATAACATGTAAAATAAGAAAATAATTAAAAATAAATAAATAAAAATAGTTCAATTTAAATTTTTTTAATTTACGTATTAAAATATAAAATACTTTTCATATTAATTAAAAATTTTAATTAGTATGGGCCTTGTATTCCATAATTTCTTGATTATATATATTACTAAGAATGATCAGCGTTCGATTCAAAATAAAAAAATTAATCAAATTAAATTAATTTAAAAATTTAATTCAATTTTTTATTAGTTTTAATTCGATACTGTTTTTAATTTTAAAATTTTTAATTATTTTAATTTGACTTGATTTTAATAAAAAAATTAAACAAAATTAAATAAAATTAATTAGTGATAATGATATATTATTTTTAATAATATAGAGATTAAATTATATTTAAGTTAAAATATATTAATTAAATTTTAAAATATTAAAAATAAAAAATAAAAAATTAAAAATTTATTAAAAATTTAAACGAATAAAATAAAATAAAATTAAATTAAATTTATTCAATTTAATTTAATTTTTAATTAAAATTAATTTAATTTAATTTTTATAAATATTAAAATTTTAATTTTTAATTTATATTATTTAATTTAATTTTAAATCAAATTAATAGAATTATTTATTCTGTCTATTATTATGAAGTTAGTTCTTTAAATGCAAAAAATCTGGTTTCCTCTCACAGTCCATATTAATTGGACATGATGAGGTGTGCATTTAATTCAACGTTTATGGGTAAGAGATCCACGTGTTTGATTAACATTTGGATTTATCACTGGGGTAGAATTAGGGTCAAATCATCTACTCTTACGAAATGTGATTGAAGCTTGCCTTTATGCTGAAACACGAAAGGAAAAATAAAAAATAAAAGTCTTTTAATACTATTGTCGTTTTACTGCCTTAACTAGTTAACTTAACATAATGGATTTGTTGATTTTTAAGTGAGTGCTTATTGTTTTGAAGAAATATTTAAAAGTTGTCAGATCACAGTAAATAATCTATTCATTTCATAACTTTTATTTATTTTTTTAAATATATTAAAAAATAATTATTTTATTAATTTTTAATTATATTTTTTAAAAAATATTAAATTTAATAAATATTTAGAGATATTTTTTTAAAAAAAATTTAAATTAAAATAGAATTATAATAATTAATTTATATATTACTGTAATATAAAAAAAGTGTATAATAATTTTGATATAATAAAAAAAATAAATAAAATATATATAATTACATAATCTTACTAAGGTGAAATAAAGTTTAATTATGAGCAATAATAACTTAAATTCAATGAACTATACGATTATGGATACACTCCTCTTTCTTGCAACCGTCCATTAAATAAATAAGAAAAACAAACTTTTATTTTTAATTTTTTGAAAGCAACAAACTTTTATTATAACGTGTATAAGAATGTAAAGATAATAACTATATGTAAAACTATAAACAGAACAATTTTGCTAACTTTGAATTAAATGTTTATTTCAAAAAAAAATGAATGTTATTAAATTTTAATAATAATAGTATAAAAATACTTTTTCTCACTATTTTTTATTATCTCTAAATTCATATTTATTTTTCTTATCTTTTTATTTGAAGTAAAAAATTTTATAAGAATTTAATTTAATTTTTTTTATTAATTTTATTGTTTGAAATGAAAGAATTTATTTCTTTTTAATTTATAAAATTTTTATTTTTTTTTAAAAATATAATATAATGCATGATAATAAATGAATCATGTTAATCGAAAGGTATAACATATAATATATTTATTTACATTGTTATTGAAATTATTAATGTTTTATAATTAAATTTGAATATAAGTTTCCCTCTGTGATTCCTTCTTTTTCTCTTTCTTAAACCTAACTTCTTCTTTCCCCTTCTTTATATAAGACGATCTGCGTCAATTGACTATCGATAAAAAAGAAGATATTGTTATCCCTATTAAGAGCTCTAAATATATTCCGATCGTCACTTATGATTTCTGTACGGTGGAGGTGTTTCTCACATACAATCCAATTAAATTTTAAAATATGCAGACCTTTTTGGCAGATTTATGACGGCAATCCTCAGACAGTTATTGTATTAAAGGATTTGATTCCTAGTTATAAGCCGTACATTTTGTTTTTGATAAAAACAAAAACTCTTAGTTCTCGTATGAAATTTTTTCGTAATTTTTTACATTTTGATGGTTACTTATCAGTCAATAGATAAGGATTGGGTGGAGATCTTTTGTTAATGTGGAAGAGTCATGAATTTTGAGTCTGTTTCTGTGGTTGACTTTTCTTCACATTTTATTAATTCAGTTGTTTCGAAAGGTAATGTTCAATTGAGGCTTACTAGTTATTATGAGTTTCCGGAATCGCAACGATAACGTCAATCTTGGAACCTTATTCGAGTTTTATCTTGTAAAAACTCTTTTCCGTGACTTTGTTCTGGAGACTTTAATGATTTATACTCGAGAGATGAGAAAGAAAGAGGAGTATCTTTGCCGAATTATCTTATATAGGAGTTTACACAGGCACTCAAAGAGTATTTTTGTCAAATTATCTTATGCAGTAATTTAATTTTGAATGATTGTAAATATTTGTTAGATTCTAAAACTGATATTTCTGTTAGATGGGTTCGTCGTAATGCTACTCTAGCGGCTCATATTTTGGCTAGAGAATCTATCAGGTATAATCGTCTCTCTGTTTAGAATAATATCCCTCTTTGTTGGACGAAATTTTATTAGTACAATAAGTAATTTTGCTTTAAAAAAAATGTTTTATAATTAATATATGGTATATAAGAATTTATTATAGTACATTTATTTTTTTTAAATTTTGTAAAGATAATAATTATTCTTAATATCTTTTTGAGATAAATATAAAAATTGAATTAGTTGGTTTTCTATAGAAAATTAATATATGACAATATTTTAATTCAAAATCAGTAACAAATTATTTTAAAAAATAAATTAAAATTAGATATAGTTAATATAAATTAATACACACATATATAACATGTAGTATTTAACAAATTACAAGCAAAATTTACAAATTGATAAAGAAATGTTTATAATTATTACAATTTTATAAACGAGAATAAAAATATTATTAATTTAATTATATAAACAAATTACACATTGGTTTATAATTTTATTTATATTTATTTAATTATATAGTTTGTGTATTTTCATAATGCTTTTTAAATTTAGACCGATCTCTAAACCGATAATGATAGAGAACTAAAAATTTAAAATTCAATCAGGGAAATCGATTTAACTGAAGTATTATTAAATAAATAAATAATAAAATTAATAATAATATTTTTTATTATAATTAATGTTTTTATATTTTTTATAAACAATAATAAAAAAATTATACTTAAAATTTTAAGATTTAAATATTCTAAAAAATAATTTGAAGCTTTACTTTAAATTAAAGTTTTATAATAATAAATGAAAATAATATTATTATATTTATATGAAATAATAAATGTTTATGTACTTTTTAACCTAAAAAAATAAAAAATTAAAGTAAATTAATAATTTAATTTAACTAATAAAATAAATTATTAATAATATTAATTATTTAAATTATAATTTTTTACTTCTATGAGGTAGTTAGTTGATAATTATTTTATATTAACATAATTTAATAAAGCACATTGTAATATATATTTTAAGTAAGAAATTTATAATAATAAATAATTGGTTAAAAAAGTTTATTAAGTGTGTAGCAATTGGTGGCTTCAACTTTTAGTAAAAGTTTTTTTTTTTTAATTAATAGAGAACGATTTGATTTGAAAATCAAATTCAAACCGTTTGATTTATTGGTTTGATTAAAATCCTATCAGTTCACATCAAGTTATTTCGATTCTGACAATTAGAGGATTAATAGTTTAAAATGAATGAGATTATAATTTGATTCTCGATTAAATCGATTCGATTGGTCTAATCCGATATTAATAACCATGGTTTTTCACTTAATTTTATAAACCTGATTAAATATTCATTTGAGAAGTTGTTTATGACTATTTAATTTTATAAATAGATTATATGTTCGTTTGTGAATCTATTTTTATTTAATTTTATAAACAAATTAGGCGGCCATTTATAAATATATTTGTATGTATTTAATTTTATAAATGATTACACTTCTGTTTTGTGAATCCATTTATGTTTATTTTTCTGAACTGATTATATGTTCGTTTATAAGGAATCCATTTGTGTTAATTTAATTTTACAAATAGTTTATAAATTCATGATGATCTGAGATCTAGAAGAAGGTAAGGTTTTGGTATGTGTAGGTGAGTTTAGCCTGAATAGTTCACGCCTTCCTCTTTTATCCCTTTTTTTTTGTTCTCTAGTGACATATAACCGCCACCTTACCACAGTGCTATCTGTCGCTATCATACAGGGCCGTACGTACGGACGTACTCTTTCCCTCCATCGTCAGGCTGCTATTTAATTCCCCTCTGACGCTCATACTGATAGGGTCATGGTGTAGCTGGGTCCTTTCCTCCACTGACCCATCAAGTCAAGTGAGCTGGATTCCTCTTTAATGAGCCCGGACCCCAGTCAGCTCGGCCTGCTCAGATGTAGATGCAGTCTGAGTTGTGCATTAATGGCCCAGTTTGCATAGTGGGCTCTGATGGATTTTGGGCCTGACTTTCCTACAAGGGCTCGACTGCGGCTTAGGTGTCAGAGGCCCAGTAGTCATCAAGTGCTCCTTTACCTAATCATTAGGTAAATCCCGAAGCCTCAATTATGACTGCGCGGTCCAAGGAAGGCTTCTATCAAAACATCTTTTCTCCGCCTTCACCCATTTCAAATTAGTATTCTCGACTCTGCTCTCGACTCTTTTTCTTGCTTTGCTCCCGATAACCCGTTCTCTTTCGCCTTTGCAATCTCTGCTCCAAGGTACGTCTCGCTCTTCCCATGGCTTCCTTTAGAATTCTCGATGTTGTGGATTTGATATCCTCTGTCACTCCTTCCCTTTTCAATTTCTTCTCCAGTGAGTATATCGATACCTCCATCTATAAGATTAGGGTTCCTTTTTGTAATGAGAGGATTATCCTCCCCAACCCATCTCCGGTGGGCTTTATAGACCCCCAGCAGGGTCGTAGCTTGATTTTCTTTGTCAAGCAATGTGACTTTAGGCTAATTTTCCCTTTCACCCTCTTTTTCATTGAGGTTTTTACCCATTTCTGTGTGATCCCTCGCATGTTATCCCCAAATTCTATCCTTTTCATGTGTTCCTTTGAATCTGTTTGTCTGTGCTGGGGTTTTGCCCTTTTTGTTGCTCTGTTCTTTACCTTCTTCTGTCTTATTCGAGCTAATTATGGGTTTTATTACTTTGCCCCCGGGGAGGATTGTCTATCTTTGCGGGATACAAAGATTCGATAAAGGGCTGGGCTGACGCCTTCGTGGTGGTCGAGCTAAAGGAGAGCTCAGGGATCAGCTGGGATGTTGATCTCGCTTGGAGGGAGGTCCCTCAGAGTTGTAATGACCTTCCTTGGCTGTCCTTGGTGGACCAGATCTGCCTTCTTCAACTGACCTTTGCGTGAAAGAAGTATGACATTGAGAAGTGCATGTTTATGTCTAACCTCCGGGATTACCAGGAAGCCGGTATTGTTAATGATAGTTTTCCTGTTTTTTCTCTTTTAGTTGTATTTTTCTCGGTTATTTTGAGTTCTGACTTGTGTGGCTTTCTCTTTTTCAGCTTCTACCTCAACCATGGAGAACCTAAAGTTGCTGAAGAATTTCACCCTGTCTAGGGAGAGCATGAAGGCCACGCTGGAGACCTTTAAGGCTAGAAGGTCTGTGGCCGATGTGACTTGCGAGGTTTTCCAAGTTGTTGCTCTACTTCCGCGAGCTGGACTCCTGCTTTTACTTTTTCTCGGGCATTGACACCTGCTACTGGGGGCTCTCGTTCTGCAGCCTCAAAGGCTTCTACTCCTGGTAAGGCGTCAACCTCGGCCAAGTCCTTTGCAGCCCCTAAGTGGACCTCTAAAGAGCCCATCGCCATCAGCGAATCTGCTGAGGGCGGTTCCCATGGAGGTACTGAGATTACTCCTCTGGACATCGAACCCCTTTAGACCGTGGTTGCCATCATGATTGGAGGGGCCATCGGCAGGCGAACGTGGACCTCCAAGCCAACTTCTAACGTTAAAACTGCTAAAAGGGCTCGGGCCGTAGATCTTGCTAAGACCATGCCTCCCCCTCCCACTGATAAAGAGAAAGGGGTTGTGGAGCTGATATCTTCTGGCCCTGACAACGAGTCCCTCAATGCTGCCGAGGTGACTCCCGAGTCTATGGCGGCTTTTGTGGCTGAGATGCTGTGTGAGAAGATGTTCGGGGGGAAGGGTCTCCAATGTCTCTGATCCCCGCTTCCTTGCTCTCGCCAGCCATCTGGCCTGCTCTAGTAAACAGCAGGTGGCCTTCCATTCGCAGTCTTGGGAGGATCTGGGAGATAGCTTGAGAGAAATGCTCCTCATGGTAAGTCGTCTGCTTTCCTTAAACGTGTTTCTATTTTTTAGTCCCTTCATAACTTTGTTTGCTTCCTTTCCTTGACAAGCGTTGGGTTTCATAAAAATTGACGCTCGGGACTAGTCGCTCTAAAGCTCGATGGACCAGTGCATTGCTGAAGAGCGTCGTGAGGAGAACATTGCAGCTACTGGTGAGGCCCACAAGAATATCATCGATTTTCAGAACCAGATCGAGGACCTCAACAAACAGCTTGGAGATATGAGGGACGAGGTTAGTAGAGCTTCTAAATGGGCTTCTATGGTGGAGTCTCAGCGAGACGAAGCCTTGGCGCAGTTGTCTGCTTTGGAGGAGTCCTGTCGCCAGCGTAATGAAGCCAGGGCTCAGTGCGACAAGGCTTTAGCTTGTGTTGCTGTCCTCCAATAGAAGCTTAATAAACATGTCGAGGACCTGAAAGGCATGACCTTGGCAGTGGAGGAGTCTCGCCTTCAGCAACAACAACTTTGCTAAGAGGTCAGCACTCTGAAGGAGAGATGTTCTGCCCTGTTGAAGGATGCTCGAGCTGCAGAGGATAGGGTCCAGCGAGCCTACGAGGTGCGCTTACAGGAGTATAAAGACTCTACCGGGCTTAAAGATATCATTCACCAAGCTTGTGAGGCGCGACTGGAGGAGTATAATGCCTCCGCAGAGATGAAGGAAGCTATATATAAGGAGGCCTTCCAAATGTTTGCCTCAAGCTACAATCAGGGCTTGAAGTCGCTAGGGATGCCCCCTCCACTCCATTGGCGGACCTCCGAGCTTCGGAAGTGGATTCTGATGGCGAGGAGGTGCGCTACAGAGAGGACGACAACCCTTTGCCCAAAGGTGCTCCTCGCTTCCCTCTGGACCTGAGGGGGAGGATACTATAGATAAACCCTTAAATGACTTAGTTAGTTTAGGTTTCCCCTCCCCTGCTACTTCTGTAACCCACTCTAATAATCAATAAAGTTTATATTTTTTTAATTTATTTGTGTACCTTTTATTTATCATTTTATACTTAAATTGTTTTTTATGTATTGCTTGTGAATTTTGTTGGGCTGACTTCTTGTAATCTGAACTTTAATTTTATAAATCTTAACTTTAATATATATTCTGCTCACCTACTTAAATGATTTCAGGTTCTGCTTATCTACTTAAACAACTCTGGAATGTGTAATTCCTGCGTTTTTTTTAGCTTGTGGCCTCTTCGATCTTGGTTTATTTATGTTTGTGCCCCTTTTGGATTTAAGTAATCTTCCTCCTACGAGCTCAGCCGAGCCTCTTAGCTTGCTTGATCCTATTTACTTAGGTTATTTCTGCACATACAGTCAGTGAGTCCTGCCAACTCATTGGCTTACTCGTTTTAATACACTTAGGGTATTTTTATGTATTTAGATTGTGAGCCTTACTTAGGTTGTGAGCTCGTTTGCATTATACTAAGTTTTTTTGCATGTTTAGCCTGTGAGCTTGTTTGGGCTGTGAGCTCGGCTACATTATACTTAGGTTGTTTTCGCATGTTCAGCCTATGGGCTCATTCGGGTTGTGAGCTCAGTTATATTATACTTAGGCTGTTTTTCATGCGTTCAGTCTGTGAGCTCATTCGTGCTGTGAGCTCGATTATGTTATACTCAAGCTATTTTTCACGTGTTCAGCCTATGAGCTCGTTCGGGCTGTGTATACTTAGGTTATTTTCGCGTGTTATATTATACTTAGGTTGTTTTTCGCGTGTTCAGCCTGTGAGCTCGTTCGGGCTGTGAGCTCAGTTATGTTATACTTAGACTGTTTTTCGCGTGTTCAGCCTGTGAGTTCGGTTATGTTATACTTGGGCTATTTTTCGTGTGTTTAGCCTATGAGCTAGTTCGAGCAGGGTTTTCCTATTTTACCCCACATTTTTCCAAGGCCTTTAAGTGGGCCAAGTTCATTTTTATGGTATTGAGACCTCTTTTTCCTGTAGGTCTAGCCATTTAATTGATTCTGACTTAGGTCTTTCTTACTTTGTTGAGATCCGTATCCTTTAATGAGGTCGGATTTGGGTTTTTACCCGTCGTTCATGAGTGTTCCAAACTCTTTTCTTTGGATTCGATTTTTACTTTTTCGCTTCGTCGTACTTGAACCGAGGTCTTGTTTTAGGTCGGCTGTTTATCGCTCAATTTTCCTCTGAGAGGCTTATGGCCTTTGTTTAATGCCCTTTTTCTTATGCTGGTTTTCTTTTTTCCCCAGCTAGTTTTGTAGTGTCGACGGTCATGTTCTGAGATCGGTCACCCACCTCACTGGGGTCTTCTTTCCCTCAGTCGATTTTTTGGTGCCGGTAGTCATATTTCGAGACCGGTCACCCACCTCACTGAGGTCTTCTTCCCCTCAGCCAATTTTTTGGTGCCGGTGGTCATATTTCGAGAATGGTCACCTACCTCACTTAGAGCTTCTCCCTCTTAGCCGATTTTGTAGTGCCAGTAGTCATTTTTTTAGACCGGTCACCTACCTCACTGAGGGCTTCCCCCTCTCAGCCGGTTTTGTGGTGCCGATAGTCATTCTCCAAGGCCGGTCACCTACCTCACTGAGAGCTTCTGTACCTGCTTTAATGATACTAGATAGGAAAAGAAGAATAATATTCTTCATTTATATTTCAAAGTACAGGGGTTTACATTGTATGCTTTTTAGGGAAAATACCTCTTTAAGTGCTGGATATTCCACGCGTGAGACTCTAGATTCCCCTACAGATCTTCAATTCGGTACACCTTGGGCTTGACGATCTTAGTTATCATGAAGGGGCCTTTCCAGATTAGTGCCCGTTTGCCCACAGCGGCCCTCTTCCCTGTTGCTTCTAATCTTCTCAGAGCTAGGTCTACCACCTTCAGACTTCTCTCGCGGACTTTCTGATTATAATACCGAGCTGCCTTTTATTGATATGCAGCTATCCTTATCTGAGCTTCTTCTCTGATTTCCTCTAGAGCATCCAAGTTGCTCCTCAATTTCTCCCCGTTAGAATCTTCGTCGTTGAACTGGACTCGGTGTGAGGGGATTTCAGCTCTATAAGGACTACTACTTTGGTTCCGAACACTAATGTAAACGGTGTCTCTCCTATCGGTATCCGAAGTGTAGTCCGGAATGCCCACAAGATGCTGCAATCAAATTGCCTGTCGTTGTTTGATATAAGTGTTCTCAGTATCCCAAATCAGCATATGATGTTGCCCTAGATGAATTATATCTTCTTGCGAGCTATGATTGTGGGTACAGCTTCTGCCTCGGGCCACTTGGAGAAGTATTCTACAATCACTATCACGAACCTCTTCTGCCCCACAATCTTTGGGAAAGGTCCCAAGATATCGATTCCCCACTACGCGAATGGCCACGGGCTAGATATGCTGGACTGTGGTGTGGCCGGGTTGTTAATGGCATTGGCAAACCTCTGGCAGACGTCACATCTTCTGACGAACTTTTCTACTTCTTTTTTAACCGTAGGCCAAAAGTACCCTTGCTTGAAAATCTTATTTGTCAATGTGGTCGCTCTTTCATGAACCCCACAAATTCCCTAATGTACTTCCTGAACTACCCTAGCAGCCTCCTCAGGACCCACACATCTCAGCCATGGGCTGGACTTCTCCCTTCATTACAATGTTCCCCTTGCTTGGTAATTAGTGGCTTTAGCTATGATTTTTCTGGCTTCTGCCTTATCTTCAGACAATTTTCCTGTTTTCAGGTACTTCAAGTACGGGGTCATCCAGCTTCACCCTTCTTCTATCTGCATTACAGGGGCTAGTTTCTCGAAAGTAGGGGCATTAATGTGTTGTATGTATATCTCATCTAGGAGCTATTCTAATTCTTCTTTGGACAGTCTACTGAGCAGATCTGCTTCTTTGTTTTATTCCCGAGGTATCCTTTGATATTGCACGGTGATCCCCTGCTCGCCGAGCTCGGCTTCTACGGCTTGTACTCTGGCCAAATACTTTTGCATGATAGGACCCTTTGCTTGGTATGCCTCTATTATTTGATTGATTACCAATTGGGAGTCACTATTTATCTTGAGGTCTGCTGCCCCCACTTCTAATGCTATCTGCATCCCATTTATGAGGGCTTCGTACTCGGCCACATTATTGGACGCTGGAAACTCTAGGCGCAAAGCATGACACACCCTGAACCCTTTCGGTCCTTTCAAAATTATCCTTGCCCCACTTCCCGCAAAGCTGGATGCTTCGTCCATAAATAGGTTCTAACTGAACTCCCGTAGTTGTTGGTCCCCATCCTTCTCTTTGGTTGAGCTCGGTAGCCCCCACTCTGTTCCTATTGATCCGAGTCGAAAGAGCACTCAGCTATGAAGTCAGCTAAGGCTTAGGCCTTGATGGCCATCCGAGGTTGGTAAATGAGGCAATATGGGCTAATTTCCACGGATCAGGCTAGCATCCGCCCCGAGGTTTCAGGTCTGTACAAGATTCTCTTCAGGGGTTGGTCAATAATTACTATCCCTTGGTAGCAATCCAAGTACACTCTAAACTTCCTTACCGCCAACAACAAAGCGAACGCCAACTTCTCAATACTTATATATCTAACCTCGGCATCCTTAAGCACATTACTGACATAGAAAATAGGCTTTTGCATCCCAGCTTCCTCCCTCACAAGTACTGCACTTACAGCTTGTTCAGAGGTGGCTAAGTATATCAAAAGTTCCTCTTCAGCTAAAGGACTATTGAGCACATATGGAGAACTGAGGTACTGCTTGAGATTTCTAAAGGCTTCTTGGCAATCTTTCGTCCATTCAAAGTTCGGAACCTGCCTCAGCTTTTTGAAGAATGATAAGCATCTTTCAGCTGACTTCGACATGAACCGATTGAGTGCTACCATTCTTCCTGTAAGTTTTTGCACATCCCTTACACAGGTCGGCTCGAGCATCCTCAATATGGCCTCTACTTTTTTTGGATTTGGCTCTATACCCTTTTCATTGACCATATAGCCACACTTTGTCGAGTTCAATCTCATTCTGTTACGCTGAAGTACCCTGAATACCTCCTCTAGGTCGACTAAGTGCTGTTGGAAGGTCTGGCTTTTTACTACCATGTCGTCCACATATACCTCTACATTCCTCCTTATATGTTCTTTAAAGATTTTATTTATCAACTGCTGGTATGTTGTTATGATGTTTTTTAGTCCGAATGGTATAGATTTATAATAATATTTCCCATCTTTGGTTATGAAGGAGGTCTTTTCTTCGTTTGACCTGTCCATGGGGATTTGCTGATACCCCGACATCGCATCTAGAGACGACAGATAATTAAAATTGGTCATAGAATTGACCATTTTATTAATATCAAGAAGGGGATAACAATCTTTTGGGCAGGCCTGATTTAGGTCGGTAAAGTCTATACACATTCTATACTTCCCATTGGCCTTTTTAACTAGCACAGGGTTGGCTAACCACTGTGGGTACATGACTTCCCTAATAAAACCTGCCTCCTCCAGTTTCTGCACCTCTTCCCTGGTGGTCTGCTGCTTCTCCTTTTAGAACACTCTCCTCTTCTGTTTTATTGGTTTAGCTCCAAGGAGGACATTCAGTTTGTGGGTCATCACCTCGGGGTATATTCCCGGCATGTTCAAAGGCTTCCAGGTGAAGCTTGAGGCATGCCTCTTGATAAGAGCCATAGTTGTCTCCTTGTGGTCCTTTCCAATGTTCTCATTGATGCTGAAGACTTTGTCGCTTTCCTCCTCAGATAAAGGGAATGTCTCCAGCCTATCAACTGGCTCTGTCTTGACCTCCTTCTTCTCATCCCGAACCTCCATAACCTCCTGGTTTATTTCCCCTGGCAGAGTGCTCAGTTCTTCCATAGTGGCCAAGTATACAACTCTGGCCTCCTCCTGCCTTCCTCACACTATACCCACCCCTGACTTTATGGGGAATTTCATGGTTAAGTACCAAATGCTAGTCACTACCTCGAAGTCGTATAGCACCAGCCTTCCCAAAATAGCATTATAGTTCAAGGGCAACTTTACCATGAGGAATATTGCATAATGAGTGTGGGCCAGGGGTGGCTCTCTTAGTGTCAGGGCTACTTTCACTTTCCCTTCTATTGCCACAGGGGTTCCGCCTATCCCTTTAACCGGGGCCTGATCTCTGATAAGCAGCTTGTCAGGGATATTCATTTGCTGGAAGACTCAGTAGGGTAGCAAATTCACTTTACTCCCATCATCCATCAGGACTTTGTGGACCTAGAAGTTGCGAATGATGGCCTCGATGACTAGGGCATCGTCATGAGGCGTTTGGATCCCATGAGCATCTTCTGGAGAGAAAGAGATGGTCATAGGGGAATATTCCGCTATTTGCATGACTTCAACACTGCTTCCTTCTCCATTCCTGCTTCTCTTCTTTCCCCTCCTGCTCATTCTTCCTCCAGATCCCCCTACAATCATATTGATTGTCCCACTGAACCCATCATTCACGACTCCCTCTGTCTTCCTGTGAGGCCTCTCCGCCATCGCATTTTGCTGAGGTCTCAGTCCCTCCAGTGTAACGCCCCGGAAACCGGACCGTTACCGGCGCTAGGATCCAGATCGACTTAAGGTCGCCGGGACCCTTAGCAAGCCTAATATGCATCCTGTACAACTGGTATAATCCCATACATGATCAAATATAAACATAAAAATTTTAAATTTTCTCATACCAAGCTTGACCCGTGCATGCACTATATCTGTAAACATAAAAACCCCTTACTAGAGCCCTCATCAAATGCTCCAGTTGGGTCAACATATCATACCTCAAGCTTGGTTCATCACTTCTCAATATAAAAACATTACATAAAGATCATGTGACAAAGGGATTAACCAAACACTCGGGCCAAGCACAACTCTATCCATTACATTACATTATATCATTTTACATTTTATTACACATCTTTACATTACATCATGTCCACTACCCCTCCTGCTTATATCATCCCCGTTCACGAGAGGGGTGCAATAAGAAACCATATCCAAGAAGTTTATGCTGTCATCAATGGAAGCTTACGATGGCATGAGAAATCCCCGAGAGCACGTCCTAAATTACAAGATGATTATGGAACTCCAGACTCATTCAGATGTCCTAAAGTGCAAAGTCTTTCCCACTACCCTCACGGGGCCAGCTTGGGCATGGTTTAACAGCCTGACAGCAGGAAGCATCAAAAGCTTCATAGACCTAGCCAACGTCTTTATCAGTAGATTCATTGCGGGAGTCCCGGTGTAGAGAAAAATGAGTTACCTGGAGACAGTCCGGCAAAAAAGGAATGAGTCTTTAAAAGAATATATGGCCAGATTCAACTCTGAGGCCCTGCAAATCCTTGAGCTTGACGAGGTAAGAGCAGTGAAAGTCATGTAGAAAGGGACCACGTCCCCTGAGTTGTTCGGCTCATTATGTAGAAAATCATCCACTACCCTAGCTAAACTGATGAAACGGGCTGAGAAGTATATCTGGTACGATGATGCCTTGACCATAAGCAGGTTCGCCAGAGAAGGGGGAGATAAAGGAAAGGCAGTGGAGGATAGACAGCCGGAGAGGCAAGAGAAAAGACAGAACCGAGGGCCAGAGATGCTGAATAAACACCCACGGGAAAGGAAGGAGCAGAGGCCGTATTAGCCCAGAATCCCCGAGATAATCACTCCTCTAAATGTGTCTAGAGCCGAAGTGCTCGTAGCTGTGCAAGACAAAGATTTCATACAATGGCCCAAACCCATGAAAGCTGAGGCCGGCCGAAGGGATCCTGATAAATACTGCTAGTACCACCGAACTCATGGCCATGACACCAACGACTGCTACCAATTGATAAATGAGATAGAAAGGCTCATAAAAAGGGGGCACGTTAGGAATTTCATAAAGAAACTAGATGTAATACCCGGCTAGACCCCGGCATCGGAATTCCAACTTTCCGACGGAATCATCATTGGAATCCAGAAATCTCGGATGACAGAGCCTTCTAGAAGGGTAAAATAAAGGTTTTCTAAAACGTTTTTAAGTATTTTAAGGTTTTGAATGAGAGAGAAATTGAATTTTGAAAGAAAAGACCAAGGAGGGAAGAACCCAGGTTCGGCCGCCGAACATGGGGCTGTTTAGGGGGCACGTTAGGCTTCCAAAAGTGGCTTCCTTTTGCTGCCGCCGAACCCCAAGTTCGGCTGCCGAACGTGGGGGAGTTGCGGGAGCAGATTTGGCCGCCGAAGGGAGTTTGGCCGGCCACCTATAAAAGGCCCCTTGTCCGGAAAATGGGCGAGTTTTCTCTCTCTTTTCAGGCATAGGTGAGTTCATGCTCTCCTTTGGTTGTTTTTATGCTTTTTCTTCAAATCCCTTAAGTTTTCATGAGTTTTATCTTTATTTTGAAGAGTTTTAAGCTTAGAACAAAGTTTTAAAGCTTGGAGACCTCCAGGGCTTGAATTCTCCACATCTCCAAGTTTGGGTCGCACCAACCCTCGACCTTCAAGAGGTAAGTGTAGATCCTCATCTTTTACTATGTTTTAAGTAAGTTTTATGAAGGATTTTGGGGTAGAGATGCATGTTAAAGCTAGATGTGAAAATGGTAGGGTTATGTGAGTTATGAGGTATTGTGTATTGTTATGTATGTTTAATGTGATGTTTGTTGGGGGTTTAGGCTAGTTTAAGACCCCTATATGCTTGTTGTATGAGTTGTGCATGTTTTGGAAGAGTTGGATGTGAGTGTAGGAGGTTTTGGAGGCGGATTGCATGAGGCAGAAACGGGTTCTGCCTTGCTGGGGAACCCAGGTTCGGCCGCTGAAGGTTGTTTCGGCTTCCGAACCTGCCTGTGGAAGCAATCTTTGGCCGCCTAACCTTGCCCCCAAAAATGGACTTTCGGCTCTGGAAGGGACTTTCGGCCACCGAAGGTGCCGCTGAAAGTGCCTGGCTTTCGTCTCTGGAGGAGACTTTCGGCCGCCGAACCTGCCTCCGAAAGTGCCTAACTTTCGGATATGTGGGAGCATTCGGCCGCCGAATGTGCCGCCGAAGGTGCCCTGTCCAGCCTATAAAAATGTTTTGCATGCATGTTTTGAGGCATTTTAGAGGGATTTTTGGGGAAATGTTTAGTGTTATGTTAGAGTTGTTTGGTCCCTCATTTGAGTCCACCTGTGTAGGATCGGACCTGAGGAATCGAGGTGAGCAGCAGTGAGTTAGCTGCTCCAGAGTTAGTAAGCGTCAGGCAGAGGTGAGTAGAACATAACTCTTTTTATATTAAAGAAATCAAATGTTTTAAGCATGTTCATGCATCATGAATACCATGTTATGTAATAGGTTGTTTGCATTAGAATTCACGAATATGTTGCATTGCATAATTTGATGATGATATGGATGGATATTGGATGATCCTCTAGCCCTCAATATGATTACCCTATGACATGAGATGATATGATATGATATGATATGATATGAGGTTAATCTATGGACAAATTCGCACATATCAACGTGGAAGAAATCATCAGGTTGTATAAGGCTTCAGTTTCTATAGTGTCAGATAGGGGACCCCAGTTTACCTTCTAGTTTTGGCGGAGTTTGCAGAATGCTATGGCACAAGGTTAGATTTTAGCACTGCTTTCCATTCACAGACTGACGGATAGTCAGAAAGGACCATCCAAACCATAGAGGACATGTTAAGAATATGTGTGCTAGACTTTAGTGGTTCTTGGAGGTAATATCTACCATTTGTAGAGTTTGCTTATAATAACAATTACGATGCTAGCATTGGGATGGCTTCCTATGAAACTTTATATGAGAGGAAGTGCAGGTCACCTATTTGTTGGGAAAAAGTTAGAGAAAGGGCCTTAGTAGGGCCAGAATTAATAGAGATCACCAATAGAGTGGTGCCCATTATCAGAGAAAGAATCAAAACAGCTATGAGTAGGCAGAAGAGCTACGTCGACATCCATAGAAAGCAAGTTGTTTTTTAGGAAGGAGATATAGTATTGCTTAAGGTGTCTCCTATGAAAAGGGTGATTCGTTTTGAAAAGAAAGGTAAACTAGCTCCAAGGTACATCAAACCCTTTGAAATCTTGTAAAAGATTGAAAATGTATTTTACAAGTTAAATTTACCTGCTTCTATGGAGAGAATCTATCTAGTTTTTCATGTTTCTATGTTACGAAAATTCGTGTCAAATCCAAACAAAGTTCTTAGTGAGTCTGATATAGAGATCCTAGGAGATCTCACCTATGTTGAGCAGCCAGTACGGATCGTAGATACGTAAACTAGAAAGCTGAGAAATAAGAAAATCACAATGGTAAAAATTTTATGGAACCACCACAATATGGAAGAGAGTACCCTGGGAGACAGAGAGTCAATACTTAGGTAGCACCCTCATCTCTTTTGAATTAAGTTGTTAGATGATTTTATGTGTTTTCTTAATTTGTATGCTATGTGTTTGCATGTG
Source organism: Manihot esculenta (assembly GCF_001659605.2). Taxonomy (NCBI): domain Eukaryota; kingdom Viridiplantae; phylum Streptophyta; class Magnoliopsida; order Malpighiales; family Euphorbiaceae; genus Manihot; species Manihot esculenta. Next base: position 17,461,640 of record NC_035161.2, read on the forward strand.
TGGTTAAACATTTGAGGAAAATTATTCTTAAGGGGAGAAGAATATAATACCCGACTAAATTCCGATGTCAGAATTTCAATCTGCTGTTATCTCGTGCCCCCAGTTCTGCTAAGAGCTGTTCCTTCAACCTTTCCAGCTTCTGGTCCACATCTGCCTCTTCCTGTCTCGGCCTTTTTTCTGAGCGGTATCCTCCCTCCAGCTCCTCGCCTCCCTATCCTCGCATCGGCTTAGAGGAATAGCTCTCGACTTCGTCATTTTTAATGAGCTTGTTAGGAAACCCAGAGATTACTGCAATCCAAACACACATCGAAAAAATAAAATCTTTAGTTTCCTTCATAGGATCCAAGTACTTCATTTATTTTGAAAGGAAGGATAAGAGACTAACCTGTTATATTCGACAAGAAGATACAATCCCGGACTGATGGTGCTGCTTTTTCAACGAACACCCTCAATGGTATCCACACGAACGTCTTTTATCTTTCTAGAGTGCTAGTTCTCTCAAAGATGGATAAGCTATGTGCTTTTCCAATCTGCAGCTCAAAACGATTTCTCCAAAAAACGCACCCCCATAATTCGCAGCAGGAGTTTTATAGATTTTAAGTCTTTTTGTTTTCCCACAATTCTTTTCGCAAAAAAGTTGTGTTCATAACCCACTATCACAATCTCGCAGATACTCAAATATCTTACATGACAGTTTGTTTTGATAAAAAAAATCGAAAATCTTTTATCTGTAACATTTATAGATAGATTGCAAATTTTTTAAATATTATTATCTTATAATAATAATAATTATTAATAATAATAACATCTTTATTATTATTAATTATACTAATGGGTTTTTAGCCTATTAATATAGCACATCAACAACGTTCTTTTGTGTGTGACCCAATATGCTCACATTAATTGGCAATAGGCCCAGTCCCACCAGTCTCATAAATCATAAGTGGCCTCTAGCAAGATATTATGACTACCCAACTAATATGAGGATCGATAGTCCGATAAAGCCTAATAAATAGAACATGTATTAATATCTTTGTCACACAATATCTAGTTTGAACATAAGTCATGGTCAATGTCAAACTTATAATGTTCAAACTTGTGATTTCTCAATCTCTAAGTAGACTGATAAAATCAAATGATATTGATCACACTATCAATTCATTTGAGCACGGTCATACATTTCTCAGTCTCACTTATCGAGGGGTCCAGAAGATATCTCTCTCAAAGAGAGGGATAAATTCTATCTTGATTATTCAATATCCTTTACATAATTTCTGTTATGCTCAATCATAACCTTTATGATTGTCCGATTAAAGACAATGTTTGGTTATGTCAAAACATAACAGTCCTTATGTTGGAAACATAACTATTTTGAGATTCACTTATGACAATAACCCATGTAGTGATCTCAGTGCGGGTCCATCCAATATTTTGTTCTTTAACAAGTATCTATAATTATTGAATTATATCAACATATACATAATCATCTCATGATTATCAATCAATAATCATACTAGTTATATTTTATTATTATCAACATAATAATCAGTAACCAGGGATGTTAATCATCATTATGTAACATGCAAACAAATAATAATGATAGTAAAAACCTCTTTTATTAATAACCAAAACGACATACAAAAAGGTCCAAGATAATGACCTAGGGCAAATACACTAACAAAGCTCTCTAACCATTCTGCCCCTTACTCTGGCTGCTGCCTCATTTCTTCTGCAGGCCTCCTCACCTCCTTCGCTGGTTCTCCTACTTTATTGGGGGGCTTGGTGGTTCAAGGTAGGCTGAGGCTCATTAACGTTGAAGCTCTTAACCATAGGTGGTACACTCAATGGGGTGCTGAGTCCCTTTTGCTGCAGCATTTGTCTCAGCCTATGGGCAGTTTTTTATAGTTGGATAACCATGTTCTGTAGTTCTTGGTCGGAAAGGGTGGTTTTGGGTATGTTCACCGTCGAGCTCGGCGAGGGATTGAACAATGCGGGTGGTTGACTAGATGGGGCTGTAGGACTAGAGAATGAAAACTGATGACCTTCATTGGTGGAGCTTAGGTGATTTAGGGTGTTTCCTGTGTGGTTTTTGCCGTGGTTTGCCATCTGGATCTCAGTGGGTGTGATGAAGATGAGAACTCCGGTGATGAAAAGATCTCCTTTCATTCCCATAGACGGTGCTAATTGATGATCTGAGATCCAAAAAAGGTAGGGTTTTGGTATGTGTGAATGAGCTTAGCCTAAATGGTTCATGCCTTCTTCTTTTATCCCTTTTTCCTTTGTCATCTAGTGACGTATAACTATCACCCTGCTACAGTGCCACCTGTCGCTATCATACAAGGCCGTACGTACGGACGTACCCTTTCTCTCCATCGTCAGGCGGCTGTTTAATTTCCCTTCGGCGTTCGTGTTGATAGGGTCATGGTGTAGCTGGATCCTGTAACGACCCGGAAACCGAACCGCTACCGGCGCTAGGATTCAGATCGATTTAAGGTCGCCGGAACCCGTAGCAAGCCTAACATAAATCTTGTTATACTTGATAAAATCCCATACATGATCATACATTTTCATAAAAACTTAAACTTTTCATATACCAAACTTGACCTGTGCATGCATCATAACTGTAAACATAAAACCCCCATACTAGAGCCCTCATCAAATGCTCTAGTAGGGTCAACATCTCATACATCAAGCTTGGTTCAACACATCTCATCATTAAAAACATTTACATAAAGATCATATACAAAAGGGATTACAATCTATCAATAGGGCCAAGCACAATACTATCCACAATACATTACATGTCCACTACTAATCTATTACATATACATAGCCTTTACCCTTGCTGACTTCCTGAGCTATCTCTGGCCCTGCAAACCTGGGGGTTAGGGGAAAGGGGTGAGCTACAAAAGCCCAGTGAGTAGAACCGTAAAAACAGATTATTAAACACATGCTTTCATGAAATGCATCACATCACAAATAAATCACATCAAGGATGGACTTGTCACCAATGACCCTCTACATAATCCAATGTGCCCGGCCCTCGACGGAGCTCCTCAGGACTTTCACTTAAACATAACATAACATATCCATAATGCCAAGGGCGTAGAATGGGTCTCGACCTGGACTTTCTCTTACTCTGTGCCAGGGGCATAGAATGGGTCTCGACCTGGACTTCCATATCATATCATACTATATCAAGGGTCAATGGGTCATCCAACATCCATCCACATCAACATCATATTATGCAATGCGTCATATTCATGAATTCTAATGCAATACAACCTATCACATACATGGCATTCATGATGCATGAACATACTTAAAAGTTTAATTGCTTTGAAATAAAAAGAGTTGTGTTCTACTCACCTTTGGCTAACTCTAGACTAACTCTAAAGCAGTTATCTCACTGCTGATCACCTCGGTTCCTCAGGTCCGATCCTACACAGGTGGACTTAAATGAGGGACCAAACATACTCTATCAGGACTCTAAACATCACCCAAAAACCCCCTAAAATACCATAAAACATGCATGCAAAACAGGCAAAGGAAGGCTGGGTAAGGGACTTTCGGCGGCAGGTTCGGCGGCCGAAGGTCCCTGCAGATCCGAAAGTCAGGCACTTTCAGGAGCAGGTTCGGCGGCCGAAACTCCCCTCCAGAGCCGAAAGTCCAAACTTTCGGGGGTGAGTTTAGGCGGCCTAAAGCTGCCTCCACAGGCAGGTTCGGCGGCCGAACATGGCTTCAGCAGCCGAACCTGGATTCTCCAGAATGACAGAACCCGATTCGCCTCTCTCATCTAGCCTCCCAAAACCCTCCAAACTCATACTCAACACTCAAAAGCATGCATAAACACATCATCAAGCATATAGGGGCATAAAACTAGCCTATACCCCAACAAACATCACATTTAACATCACATTTCTCATTAAACTAACATAACCCTAACATTTTATATCTATTCTAAACATGCATTAAACACCCTTAAAACCCCTCAAAACTTACTTAAAGCATAAAAGAATGTGAGGATCTACGCTTACCTCTTGAAGATCGAGAGGGGAGGTGATCCAAACTTGGAGATTGGGAGAAATCGAGCTCTGGGGGTCTCCAAGCTTTAAAACTTTGATCTTAGCTTAAAATCTTCAAAACAAAGGTAAAAACCCATCAAAACTTGAAGGAAATGAAGGAAAACACAAAACCAACCATGGAAGGGCAGAATCTCACCTATGCCCAAAAATGGAGAGAGAAAACTCGCCCATTTTTGGATAGGGGGCCTTTTATAGGTGGCTGGCCAGACCACTTTTGGGGGCCAAAGGAACTTCCGCAACAGCACCATGTTCGGTGGCCGAACATGAGGTTCGGCGGCCGAACCTGGGCTTTTCCTCCAAGGCATTTTCTTTTCTTCTTTTAAAACTTTAACTCAAAACTAATCATTAAAAATCATGAAAATCATTTTGTAAAAGCATATTTTACCCTTCTAGGATATTCCGACATCCGAGATTCCAGATTCCAACGGAGATTCCGCCGGAAAGTTGAAATTCCGAGGCTGGAGTCTAGCCGGGTATTACAGATCCTTTCCTCCACTGACCCATCACGTCAAGTGAGTTAAGTCCCTCTTTGATGAGCCCGGGCCCCGGTCAGCTCGGCCTGCTCGGATGTGGTCTGGGTTGTGCGCTAATGGCTCAGCTTGCATAGTGGGTTCTGATTGGTTTTGGGTCTAGCTTTCCTACAAGGGCTCGACTACGGTCTGGGTGCTAGAGACCCAGTGGTCATTAGTCCGTTTGTGAATTCACTTGTGCCATTTATATATCCGTTTATGTCCATTCAATTTTAAAAAAATAGAGATTTATATTTTAGTCCTTAGGTAGTACCATTATTAAAAAGTCAGTCCTTGCATTTTTAGAAACCTATTAAAACGTCTTTAACTTTTCTCTCCGTCAATGAAATAGTCATTCTGTCATTTTTTTCGTTAAAAATAGATAAAAGATGAGAGAGAAAATTATTAAAACGTCCTTAACTTTTCTCTCCGTCAATGAAATAGTTATTCTGTCATTTTTTCGTTAAAAATAGATAAAAGATAAGAGAAAATTTTTAAAATTCAAATTTGCCCTCAAATAAAACCCCTTATTTAGTCCTTGGATATTGCTTTTATTAACAAGTCAGTCCCTACATTTTCAAAAATCTATTAAAACGTCCTTATCTTTTCTCATCTATATTAAAATGTCCTTATCGTTTCTTTCCATCAATGAAATAGTTCCTCCTCGTTCTCCTCCTCCTTAAAAAAGAAGAAGAAGAAGATGATGATGATGAAGGAGAAGAAGAAGAAAAAAAAGAAAAAAGAAGAGGAGAAGAAAAAGGAAAAAGAAGAGGAGAAGAAGAAGAAAAAGAAGAAGAAGAAAGAGAATAAGAAGATGATGATGAAGAAAAAGAAGAAGAAGAAGAAGAAGAAGAAGAAAAATCTCCTCCTCCTCCTTAAAGAAGAAGAATAAAAAGAAAAATCGAAGAAGAAGAAAAAGAAGAATCAAAGAAGAAGAAGAAGAGGAGGAAGAATCAATGAAGAAGAAGAAGGAGGAGGAGGAGGAGGAGGAGGAGGAGGAAAAGAAGAGAGGTAATTTAGTATTTTGCTATATTTTTAAGGCAGAAATAGACGGAAGGACTATTTTGTTGACGAAGAGAAAAGATAATAATGTTTTAATAGGTTTCTGAAAAATATAGGGACTGACTTATTAATAATAGCAATACCCATAGATTAAATTGTAAATCTCTCTTAAAAAAAATTACACGTCTATTTGACAATATATTTATATCTATCTAATTTTACAAATGAATTTTATATTTATTTGCAAATCCGTATCTATCGATTTACAAACGGATTATAAATTTCTTTAAAAATCCATTTTAAATTATATTGATGAGGAATCTTCTTCCCTAAAATAAAGGAAGCCCTCTTCCCTTTACTATTATTACATAGTTTTATCCTAACAATGGGATCTTATATGGGGCATATGGGTGAGTTTAAATACTTTAATTTTGAAATATATTTATTTAATTTTATTTTTAAATTATTTTTATTTTTTTAAGTTCTAACTAATAATAGAATTTAGATACGATCTCACCACGATCCAAACTCATCAAGCTCAAATTCATTAAAAATTTCACGAACCTAAATATTTTTAACAAATAAGTTTGAATTTTAAAAAGATGAATTTAGTTTCTATTACAGTCCTAACTTTTTAAATTATAAACAGATTTACTAATAAATTAATTGAATTAATTATTTATATTATAAATAAATTTACAAATAAATTAACAATTTGCATTACAAATGGATAATTAGCGAATAAAAAATACAAATCGATATCAAATCTATTTATATCAAAAATAATTTTTTTTATTTATAAATCTATTTATAATATAAACAAATTGCTTTTCATTTGAAAATTATCAATAAGATTTATATAAACTGAAAAAAGTCTATTTTTAATTTGTTTATAAATTAATATTTTATTTATTTTATAAAAAATAATTTATATTTAAAAATATTTTTCATAGAAAATATTTTTCAATGAAATAATTTATTTTTCAATAATTAATTTTAATTCAAAAAATAAAATTTTAAGATCACTGTTGGGAAATATATATATTATTACATATATTAGTTTTTTTTTTTTTGAAATGGTATTACATATATTAGTTAAAGTGTATTAAAATTAATTGAAAAATAAATGTGAGATGTTATAAAAAATAATAAAACAATGTTTCTCAATTATTTTCTTAGTAACATTTAAAATAATTTTCTTTAAATATTAAAATCCAATGTGAAACTGCCACTAAATGCAGGGTGAGTAGTGGGGACGATTGCTTTCACGCGGAAATGAAAGTTTTAATGGCCCATATGCTCTCGCCGTGAACCCTGCAACGCTTTCTTTCTTTAGGTCATAACCAACGCCTTTGATTTTACACCAACCCCTAACCCACCAGAAGAAAAAAAGGCCAACAAATCCTCCACTACTATATCACTGTCCGTTTTCTCTTCTCTTTGACCTCCATCTCATAGCTATGGAAAAAATTCAAGAATCAAGAAATCCTCGCCAGCCACAACCCACTAACCCAAACCCTCTTCTATGGGATTGTGGAAGCTCTCTCTATGATTCTTTTGAGCTTAAATCTCTCGAGCGTCAACTTTACTCTGCTATACATTCGAAAACTTTATCCATGCCTCGTTTACCCGGTCGCAGAGCGGCGGCGGCGGCGGCGGCGGTTCCGAATCCACAGCCTCCTTTAATCCCTCTTCCTCCTCCTACTGCTGTATCCAAGAAACCCTCTAAAATTTCTCGATCACTCCACAAGTTATTCAAATTTGTGTTCCGGTTTAAACAGAATTCTAGACCAGGTCATGAATACTACGTCGTTTATGACAAGTCTGGGGCTCTTTCCACCATTCCTGAGGTGCCAGAGATTGAGTTTGGTGGATTCTCGCCTGACATTAACTCCTTGGTGAGGAGAAGTGGGTCGGAGAGGTTCACGGCCACTTCCATGATGGGTATTTCATGCGTCTGATAATGGTGTGTGGATCATATGAATATAGTTTTGTATGATTATAGATTAGAAATATATATGCATGAATTCATGTTGCTCAAGTGTTGGAAACTTTGACCCAATTGTCATGGTTAGTTTGAATCATGATCGGTATGAACGGTGATGAAGGTCAAATTTATGGTGAGAACTATTTTCAATATTAATTGAGTTTGATGATAAATGATTTGCTTTATTTTCTTTTAATATCCGATTCTTTCATATCTACTCATTTTAATTTTACATTTACATATATGAAAATCATTAATAGAAAAATGCACCTTTCAAAGTTTTTTAATTGAAGGGTTTTGACTAATTAATTAATGTTGGGTTGTCCCAAAAATATAAAATTGGAATTCTTAGGATTATTATTTTTTAAAATGGAATCGGAGAAATAGAATATGAACTCTCTCAAATTTATTTAAATCACCAGCGGACTAAATTTGTAAGTGTATAAATTTAAATTTTTATATTATTATTTAGATTTGTTTTGTTATTCATCACAAAGCGCATAGGCTATGACTTTTTTTTCTTTCTTTTATTAATTTAGAGATTTAGCTATAATCACCTCCAATACTAAAATGCTGGGATTTATGGCCTAGAATAAAAACAACTAGATACAGTTATGTAAATAGGAGAAAATATTTAGAGGGTATTTTATACGATTCGTTTTTGAATAAAAGTAAATTTCATTAAATTTCAATAACAATCAATTTAAAAATATAATTAAGGAGGTGAGAAAAAAAATCAATTATAGAAGCTATTTAATAATTTATAAAATTAAATTTTGAATTCTTTAAATAGAATTATATAATATTTAATAATATAATTTATAAGATTATATTAAAATTATATTAGATATAAAATATATTAATTAAATTATATAATATAAAAACCAAAATTAAAATCAAATAGATAAATTAATTTGGTTTGATTCCTACAACATTGTTTTTTCATTTTATTCCAAATGATTCTTTTGTTACATACCCCTAAAAACCATATATAACTTTAGTATACCGTCCGTAATTTCATTGTTGTATTTTAAATAGTTAGTAATTTATTTTAATGATTTTTTTTTTTAATTTAATCGGTAAATTTTATTTTTTTATTATTTTTTTAATAAATTACTTATAATAAAATATATAATGAAATTTTAAAATTAAATTAGAATAATATGATTAACTTGCTTAGTTAATATTTATAAACACTAAAATAAAAAATCAGTTATTATTATTTTTTAATTTATAAGCTGAACCTACAAATACATAAAATATTATAAGTAAATAAGTTGATTTATTTTAAAATTTATAAATTAATTTAATTGGTTTATAAGCAAAACAAATACCCTTCGTATTGTCATTAATAACCCCATTAATGCAATAATTATATTTAGTATTGTTAATATTTTCAAAGATTTTCATAATCTCCATCACTTTCTAATCAACCATGAAGATTATATTTTTTTAATACGTAGATAAGACTTAATTATTATTTTTTACGTTGTTGATCACCTTCTATCATCAATTATTATCATTTGTAAGGAAGAAATTAAATCAATCAATGTCTTTTGTCATTTTTATCTATGAAGAAACTAAATGTGCTTACGTTGTTTATAGATGTGTGGTTCGACCAGCACCAGTATTTTTGAGATTTTTAAGCAGTATTTTTCATAAACCAAAAGTATTGAGATCTTTAGAATTAACATATAGATAGTTGTTTTAAAAAACGAGTATATTGGTCACACAAACATTATAAGGAAATAGAGTTTATGAGAGAAGCAATCGTATTCATTATAGAAGCCTCTATTTATAGAGAAATTTACAACAAATTGGTTACATATACAGATAAGTATTTGAATTTAAACTATAACTAATCTTCCAGCTAAAACTTCCGTTGATACTTATCACTGCCCTGCAAGATCGGGGTGCCATCAAGAACACCGATCTTGGACCTGTTTACAGTGAACAACGGCCATGGTAGTGGCTTTATCAATAAATTAGCTAACTGATCCTTTGTAGAAACATGAGCTCTTGATCTCAAATGAAATGAATATCAAGCTCGATATGTTTCATCTTGATGTGATAAACTAGATTGTGACAAGTATATGTTGTTGATACATTATCACAGTAAATTATTGGCACAGTCGAAACTAAGGGGACCCCCAATTCAAAAAGCAAAGATCAAATCCATAGTATTTCTGAAGCAGTAGCTGCTACAACTATATACTCAGACTCAGTTGATGACCTTGCAACCGATTTTTGTTTCTTTGAACATCATGAAATCGAAACACCACCAAGATACAACAAATAGCCAGTGGTGGAGACTCAATCAGAAGGATCACTAGCCCAGTCAGCGTCCGAAAACGCATGTAAAACAAGAGAATGTTGAGGACGAATTAAAATAACAAAGTATATTGTCCCTTTAAGATAACGCAATAGTCTTTTAAGAGCATCCCAATGAGACTGAGATGGACTTTGCATAAATTGGGATAATCTATTCACTACAAAACAAATATCTGGTCTTGTCCATATTAAATATTGCAAAGAACCCACTATTCGTCAATATGCAACAGCATCAACAACCAATTTTGGATAAATTCTCTTGGACAGAACCGTAGAGGTGGCAAATAGTGTAGCCACTAGTTTCGCCTCCTCCATATGAGTAGTAGCAAGAAGTTTCCTAATATAATGCTATTGGGACAAGAATAATCCATGCTTAGTTGAAGTAATGTCTATCCCAAGAAACAAATGAAGTGGTAGCGGATCTTTGAGAGAAAACTGGTTGGCTAATTCAGCTATGAATCTGTCATTAAAAGACTTTGTGTTTCCTGTGACCAAGATATCGTCAACGTAAACTAAGAAATAACAAATAACAACATATTTTCTATAAATAAACAATGAATGATCAAGCCAGCCTGTTTAAAACCAAGACCCAAAACACAATTTTGCAAGGCTTGATACCGAGCCCTTGGTGCCTGCCGTAAACCATATAAAGCCTTTACCAACTTGCAAACATAACTCGGTTTAGAGGGATTAATAAATTCGATAGGTTGTTTCATGAATACTTCTTCCTATAGAGGACCATGTAAAAAGGCGTTATTAATATCGAGTTGTAACAAATTCCATTTATTCATTACTGCAAGAGTCAATACAAGCTGTATGGTTGCCGATTTTAGTATTGGACGAAATGTATCACCACAATCAATTCCGAGTCTTTGATTATAACCTTGCGCTACTAAACGAGTTTTAAATTTTGCAATAGAACCATCAGAATTCCGTTTAATTCAAAAAACCTATTTACACCCAACTAAGTTCTGAGTTGAATCCAGTGGAACAAGAATCCAGGTACTATTTTTAAGCAAGGCATTAAATTCATCTGACATTGCAGTTCTCCAATGTGAAAATTTCATGGTTTGAGTTACACACATTGGTTCAAGATTATCGGGAAGAGTATGTTTGGACACTGCATAAAGATGCTTAGGTTTGAAAATATTGTTTTGGGATCTTATTCTCATGGCATGTGTTCGAGTAACCACAAGAGAAGTTGGAACAGATGGCTGAATCAAAGCATTACCCAAACCAGGAGAGGACTCGACTAAAAAAGGAACTAGAGTAGACTGTAATGGTGATTCGACAAGTTCTAGGGCGCTGACCTAGAGGGAGATGCAACATGAATGGACTGAGGTGATATATTAGGTTGAGCAGGAGACAAAGTTGAATCGAAAGCAATAGAAACGGTTGCTGGAGTGGTGGACATCAGAAGTAGCAGAGGATTTGAAGAATCTGCAGTAGACTGAAAATAGTGATAAATAGGACTCAGATTAAAATCAACAACAGGAGGTTCAACATGAGATTCATACCATTTCATAGACGACGACAAAGAGGACAGATCAAAAGAACCAGGGAACTGATCCTCAACAAAAACAACATGGCGAGATATGTGCATGCGTTTTTTACGAAGATCATAGCAATAGTAGGCACTCTAATTCAATGAGTATCCGAGAAATACACACAAAGCAGATTTATGGTCAAACTTATTTTTCATATATGGACGAAGACAGGGATAACACAAATAATTGAAAACCTTAAGTTTAGAGTAATTTCGTTGATGATTAAACAATTTAAGATACAGAGACTGATAATTTAATAGTGGTGTGGCAACCTATTAATGAGGAAAATTGTTGTTTGAAAAGCATAGGACCAATATTTAGAAGACAAAGATGCCAAATGGAGCAGTGTTAATCCTATTTCGAATATGCGACGATGACGGCATTCTGCCCCACCGTTGTGTTGAGGCGTATATGGTGGTGTTTTAAGATGATTTAAACCATGTGTTTGGAAAATTGATTTTAAGGCAACATACTCTCCTCCTCCATCCGTATAAATAGAGACAATTTTTGTCTGGAATGTGTTTTCAACAAGATTTCAAAAAACTGGAAAAATAGATGAGACATTAGATTTAGACTTAAGAGGATAGAACCATAAATATTTCATAAAATGGTCTACAAAAATTAAATAATATTTAAATCCATCAATAGAAACAATCGGAGCAGGGCCCCAAATATCGGAATATAATAATTCTAACAGTCGACTACTAGACAAAGAAGACACACTAAACGCGAGTTGATGACTCTTATTACAACGACATGAATCACACTCTATTTTATTAACTGCAGATACTGGTAAATCAAACTTAGATAAAACATGGCGAAAAACTTTAAAAGCTGGATGACCTAAACGTTGATGCCAAAAGAAATTGGAAGCATGAACACTATGAAACAAATAAGCAGACGAAGCGGAAGGCTAAAGACGTGACGTGAGACGGTATAAGTCTCGCTCAATTTGACCCCTTTGTATGATCTCCCCCTTGAATAGATCCTTAACAATAAAACAATCAAAAAAGAATTCAATAGACAGATTATTGACCAAACAAAATTGTGAAATAGACACTAGATTTTCTTTGGCTTCAGGCACACAGAGAACATTAGTTAAAGAATAAGTTTTATTCGGAAAAGATAATACTTTAGAACTAATGCGTGTAATATGAAAACTTGAACCATCAGTAAGATGAAGTTCATCCAACCCATCATACGGCTTGTGCAGAGATAAGTTCTAAAGATCATTGGTAACATTATGAGTAGCACATGTATCAAGGGTCCAACTAGTATCAGTACTCATATTAGAATTATCATAATGTGCATTTGGTTTGGGAAAAGTATTATTCAAGAAATCTTTGGCTTTAAAACATTGACATGCAATGTGTCCTGGACGTTCACAGATTTGGCATACAATTTTGGACTGTCCAGTGCCACGGTGGAATTGATTATAAGATTGGCGAAAACGAGATGAGCCATCTGAAGTAGGTTGGCCATGGAATCGAGAATTCTATTTGAAACTTTGATTAGGCTCTTTCCTAACATTATTTGCAGAGATAGGAGTCGGATCAAATGATGCGTCTGTACGTCACAAAAACAAATCATGTGCAAAGAGCTTGTCTTCCAATTCTGCAAAGGTAATGATAGTATCACGAGTTCTAACCGCGACTGCTTGTCTCAAAACTCCAATCCAACACCATTCAACACATGAACTGTTAGGAAACCCAGAGATTACTGCAACCCAAAACACGCAGCGAAAAATAAAAAAAATCTTTCTTTCCCTCCCAGAATCCAAGTGCTTCGTTTATTTCGAAAAGAATGATACGAGACTAACCTGTTAGACTCGACAAGAAGATAAAATTCTGAACTCAAGGTGCTGCTTTTGAAACGAACACCCTCAATAGTATCCACACAAACGTCTTTTATTCTTCTAGAGTGCTGGCTCTCTCAAAAGTGGATAAGCTATGTGCTTTTTCAATCTGCAGCTCAAAACGATTTTTCCAAAAACATCACCCCCACTATTCGCAGCATGAGTTTTATACATTTTAAGTCTTTTAGTTTTCCCACAATTATTTTCGCAAAAGAGTTGTGTTTATCACCCATTATCACAATCTCGCAGATACTCAAATATCTAGTTTGAACATAAGTCATGGTCAATGTCAAACTTATAATGTTCAAACTTGTGATTTCTCAATCTCTAAGTAGACTGATAAAAATCAAATGATACTGATTACACCATCAATTCATTTGAGCACGACCATGCATTTCTCAGTCTCACTTATCGAGGGGCCCAGAAGATATCTCTCTCAAAGAGAGGGACAAATTCTATCTTGATTGTTCAATATCCTGTACATAATTTCTATTATGCTCAATCATAACCTTTATAATTGTCCGATTAAAGACAATGTATGGTTATGTCAAAACATAATAGTCCTTATGTTGGAAACTATGACAATGTCAAGTCAAAGTATTAAGACATAACTATTTTGAGATTCACTTATGATAATAACCCATGTAGTGATATCAATGCGGGTCCATCCAATACTTTGTTCTCTAACAAGTATCTATGATTATTGAATTATATCAACATATATATAATCATCTCATGATTATCAATCAATAAGCATACTAGTTATATTTTATTATTATCAACATAATAATAAGTAACTAGGGATGTTAATCATTATTATGTAACATGCAAACAGATAATAATGATAATAAAACCTCTTTTATTAATAACCAAAATGACATACAAAAAGGTCCAAGATAATGGCCTAGGGCAAATACACTAATATGAACAACAAGATCAACATCTGAAACAGGACTGCCATAAAGGGCTAAATCATCAGCAGCAGTTTTAATGAGCAATAAGTAATCAGAAATGAATTTATTTTCATGTTTCGTAGAAGACAATTTTTCACGAAGAGACAAGACTCGTATTGCTGATCGATTAGCACGAAAAATGGAATTGTATATAATAGTTAGTACGAAACTACTAAATAACTTGAGTTAACCCCATTTCAAAAAAAAAAAAAAAAAAACTTGAGTTAACCATTTTGGACCAAGTAGAAAATAGGTCCAAAAGTTATTTGGACTGATCTGTTACAATGAGCATGCTTGAGCCCATTTTACATTGAAGACGTTTAGACTTCTGACCCATTTGGAAAGCTCCAATGAGCTTTCCCGAGTAAATATTGAGGTCTATTACTTCGTAATAAAATAATGGGAGTAAAATGCACAATTAAAAAAACAAATTAATGCATATTTATACCTAACATGTCTTTTTTTACATCTAGATCATTATCATGAATACTTCAAATATTAACTTGAGGTGCATTTTTTTATGTGAGCAAATTGAATGAATCAAACTTTATAGACTGGCATCAAAATTTAAGAATTGTTCTCAGGTCTAAAAAGTTGATCTGTGTTAGAAAATACTATTACACTAATTATACAAGATGATGCTCTTGCAGAGAAGCATGGTACTTATCAGAAGCACACTAACTTGCATCATGCTTGCCTTTAGGTCTCTAGAGCTCCAAAAGTAAAATGAGCATATGGATGCTCATATTATCATCTTTTCTCTGAAGGATTTGTTCCAAGAATAAAGTTGCACGAAACGATATAAACTATTGAAGCAGACACTTCAAGAACAACGTTCATCAATAAGAGAAAAAGTAATTATTAAATATTAAAAATTGCCCATTGAAAATTATTAATGACCATTTTTATTTGGTTTGTTAAGTCATTGTTGGAGGTTCTATCATTAAATTTTTTTAATGAGAATATTGTACACTAGTAGTTAACATTAATTACGATGACACTATAATCAATCATTAAAATTATAGCAATAATGAAATATTTACTTTTCATTAATGATAATTAATATGGTCATGAATATTTTAATAACGACAATGAAAATTATGGCTAAAATTTAAATTAAAAAATTATTATTTTTTAATATAATAATTTTTAAACATGAATAATAATTAAAAATAATTAAATATTAATAATAATTGAGCATACGACATTTTCAATATAAAGAGACATTTTATTAAAAAATTATTATTTTGTAATATAATAATTTTTAAATAGGAATAATAATTAAAAATAATTAAATATTAATAATAATTGAGCATACGACATTTTCAATATAAAGAGAAAGTTCAATTTATACTCACTGTGAGTTTATATAATCTACATGGCATATTGCTTGTTGATTCATATTAACTTTAAGTGATAGTTTTCCTCTTTCTGATGCGGATTAAAAAGACAGTGATATACTTGAACTTTAACGACCACCACTCTCATTTTTAACCAGAATATTTTACAATATTAGTTAAAATTTAACATAACAATGACCGTTATACTATTAATCATTATATATGTATCATTAATGAGATAAATTTGAATTAATCATTATTTTTTGTCATTGAAAGCTACAATTCCTATAGTGAGTTATTCCTTTGCAAGATAAGGGAAGGAACTTCAGCTGTATAATATGGGCTAAAGATGAATGGGTATATTGAGAGACTTGCGACTTTGGGCTTTGTAATATATCATGAATTGAGTGTGGATTAATTATGTATCTTTTCTAGATTCTTATACACATTTTGTATTAAATTATCAAATGAATAAGATATCCATTATACTGCCAAAATTAGTAAACATATTAAAGACTATTGAAGATTCTGTAAAAAAGAATCAAAAGGCAGTCATGGTTATTGATTCTTCTACTTTTCAAAAGAATAAGAAAGGGAACAAAAAAAAAAAGAGAAGAAAGAAACTAAGGCCCAAGGTTTACTAAGCAAGAAAAAGTAGGGCAAAAAACCTGTTAAGGAGATTGACTCTAATGGGACTTGTTTCCATTGTGAAAAAAGTGGACACTGGAAGAAAAATTAGAAGGCCTACTTAGAGTCTCCTAAGAAAGAGAAGCATACACATGCTTCAGCCTCAAGTATTTATGTTATTGAGATAAACACTATTGTTGCTATTGAAATTCAATTATGAACATTGAATACTGATTATGGTTTACATAAATGATCCAATATGCAGAGACTAAAGAGTAGTAGAAAATTGAACATAGGTGAAGCAAATCTAAAAGTTGTAAATGGAGCAAAAGTTGTTGCATTACCCTTGAGAACATATGATTTATATTTACCTTATGGATTTGTATTAAAGCTTAATAAATTGTTATTCTCTTCCATCTTTATCTAATAATATTTTTTTTTATCTTATCTAGTAGAACAAGGTTTTGGCATTTCTATTAATAAGAACAAATTATTTTCAATCATTTATCATTTTGCCTCCAATATTGATGGAATTTATATTCTTGAAAATGTTAAAGAAATCAATAACATGAATAGCAAGAGACTCAAGAAAGATAACTTGAAACCATCATTCCTATGGCACTTTCAGCTAGCTGATATATATGAGAATTGCATGACTAAATTATATAAGATTGGTGATTTAGGATCATTTGATTATAAATTATTTAAAATATAAGAGTCTTATTGATACAGATTTAATATGGAAAGTTTCAAATCATGACAAATTAAGTTATCATCGCTTAATTCAAGACTTACGATATGAGAACTATATTTGAAAAGTATGAGAGAATAAAAAAATAAACAATATATTCTTCGACATATGTGGATGCGCAACACAATTTCAAATCGCGTAATACATATATGACGGAATTGCACTTAGGCCAATTTTATTATTTTGATATTTTAATATTTTATGAGATTTGTTTTAAATTAATTTGGCCTAAATTAGAAGTCAAATTCGTTCAACCAATTTAGGAAGGAGATTTCTCCAAGACAATTTAGGAAAGTGATCTTTAATGTAATTTAGGATTGACTATTTGACCAGATATTTGACTATTTAACTAGATATCCTTCCTATATTGTAATTACACCTTCCTATACTAGAATTAGGATTTGGAGGTTATAAAAACACCTTTAAGGTGGCAGCCACGAGAGCCAATGAATAAAGATGATGTTTTGAATAATATTTTAATTCTTCTCTATTATTTAGCAACTTATCAATGTTTAATCTTGTGACATTCTCATATAGATCTCCTCCATGCTTAGTTAACTTATCAAGAATTTCTTGTGGCGTTCTCAAAGTTAGAATTGTTTGATTATCTATGTTTTTAATCACATTGGTTGGTTAGGGGTGTAGTAGAGCAACCTTCACTTGATTATCAATGTTTCTAATTACATTGGCTAGTTAGGGGGTGTAGTAGAGCAACTTTCTCTCCATTATCTATGTTTCTAATCACATTGGTTGGTTAGGGGTGTAGCAGAGCAACCTTCTGAAAGATATCTTTGCTTTGTTCTTTATCAAGTTGTATGACGGGATTTTTTATTACATGTTGATCCTGGATTCCGCATTAGCACTGATGTAGAACTCTATGGCACAAGCCTCAAATCCACATGCACAAGCAGATATGGAATCCAAAGATTTGATAAACCCACCTGCTATGGCACCCCACACTTAGAGAAGCTGAAACACCAATGATAAAAAGATTTAGATGAGAATTTGACAAACGCCACAACGAATAGTTGATAAGTTAGCTAAGATTCTTAATGCAATTGATGAAAGAAAATCCTTACTCTTACTCAAAGCAATACACGCCAAAGGCATGAAGAAGAATTCTGAAAATTTTGATTCAAAAGTTGTCTCTTATAAGTGTTCCATATCTTTATATATTAAAGGAAAATTAAAACCCTAAGACATTTTTCTTAAGTTTCCCGAACCACACATAAGGTCCAAGCCTAATCATACACTAAAATAATACATTAAACTCATAAGTATTAAAATATAAGCACAAAATATAACCAAACACTCTAAAACTTAAAAAATAAAATATGGCCAAAATACAAGTTCAAACAAAATCAAAATAAAGCAATTGTTTAAATAATAAAACATAGCAAGCCCATCATGAGAAAGCTGAATCTTCATAAAAGCCTTTTTTGATCTTCACTTTAGGCTTCCCTTTGTGTAACTTTGGCCCATAGGCTTGATTAGGCTCCCTAAGCCTATGATTGCAAGTGTTGTGCCAAATCTGCCTCATATGAATTGATGTATGCCCCAAGTGTATTTAGATCATATGAATATGATTATGAACTCCTTTTAGACCCATTTGAATGATATAAGGTTGCTCCACACTATTGTTGTAAATTTACCCTATTGGATCCGTATCATTCCCTCCTTTAGAAAAGATTCGTCCTTGAATCTTGCTCATATTCATGTCAGGAATGGAAGTTTTAGGAATCAATGCATTTTTAAAGTCCTTCTCTTGAATAGGCAAAAATATCATGAAACTTTCGTCATGGACGTTTTCACCAACAACCTGCACATCAAGAATAAATAAACTAGGCATAATAATGTTAGTCATAGAAAGATCCTGTGGATGTGATCCATTCTCCTTTATAACTTCCAAAACAGCCCCATTCGCCTCCTCCACCTCATCAATCATGTCATCCTCATGTCCACCATCATTCACAACCTCCTCTATAAGCTCATTGATGGAATTTTCAGCAACAACTGCATTAACTTCATGCATTACAACTTTCTATTTAATTTCAATCTCTATAGAAGTTGAGATTGGAACTTTAGCCTTTTCTTTCTCCTTTTCTTTCTCCATCTTTCCTCCTTGCACTAGTCTTGCCAACCTGTTGTTCAAATCCCTATAATAGTGTGAAGGAATGAATCTCTGGTGCATCAACTCTTCATTTCAGACTTGAGGCCTATTGGAATTAAGAGTTCTTAAGGCATTCTTGTAGAAGTGGAAGCCTGTGAGACTTTGAAACTCTCCATAGTTTTAGTCAACCTCTTAAGGTTCATATAGAGCCTTCTAAACTCACCACCAACTGACTTTTTGAAGAGCTTATAATTACTAGCCATATCTGGTTCACTTTCATCATCACTATCCACCACAATCTTGTCTTTACTCATCCTGCCTTAAATCAACAAAGAATAAAGAGAACTAGTAAATATGGTGTTGAAAATAAAAGCACTCAAGTATTTGCACTCTTAGCACTCTTTTGCTGATTCTTCAATTGTGCTTCAGAATTTAAGGTCAACCAACCATCCATAATATGCGTTTAAAGAAACAACAAAGAAAACCTAAAGAAAGAAGGAAGTATGCAAAAACTAGAAAGAAGACACTGACAAATTGGAAAATAACACATGAACAAGGTTTTGTGCTGCTTGAAAATTATCACCTAGAGTATAAACACATATCCAAAAACTAGAAAGAAGACACTGACAAATTGAAAAGTAACACATGAACAAAGTTTTGTGCTGCTTAAAAATTATCACTTAGAGTATAAACACAAGCAAACAATACTCTAGTAATGTCAAGGAAGCAAAAGCAAGCATAAACTAAAAACAAAAACTTAGAATTCAAATGGAAAAGAATCTGGACAAAAGTTTGAATTTAATTCACTTCAAAGTAAATTAAATATGGATCTATTTAAATCTACCCTAAAAGGCAAGCATCAAAACCCTATAAATAGAATCAAAAAAAAAAAATAAATTTCACCTAACTTCAGCATTATGGATGAATTTTTTGGTCTTAAAAGAATGATTCGATATCAAATCAATTTAGATGCAATTGCCTTAAACGAGCACTTAAGGAAAATATGCAGAATTTCTTTTGTTTTCCAATCTGAATTCAAAGCAAATCAAATTTAAAAATTAATTCCCATAATTTCGGTCAACAATAAGGGAAAAATTTAAGGCAGCAAATCAATATTTTAAATTTCGACTAGGAGACAATCAGGAAGAATATCTCACAAATTTCGGCCAAACAGATATGATTTCAGCGAAACAAAAAATTATGTCAATTAAGAAGATTTTCAGCCAAACTAAGAAACAAAACATAACAGGTAAAACTTAAATTAATCAAAAGAAGCAGTAGCGATCACGAAGAAAATCCCAACCGACTTCTCTAAGGAAGAGGAAAGAAGAAAACTCAAAAACCTTAGAACCTAAGATAAATAAAAAATTTACCTCATTTTGGCTCTGATACCAACTGATATGGAACTCTATGGCATAAGTCTCAAACCCACATGCACAAGTAGATATGGAATCCAAAGATTTGATAAACCCACCTCCTATGGCACCCCATACTTAGAGAAGCTGAAACACCAATGACAGAAGATTTTAGATGAGAATCCAACAAATGCCATAACAAATAGTTGATAACTTAGTTATGATTCTTGATGCAATTGATGAAAGCAAATCCTCACTCTTACTCAAAGCAATACACGCCAAAGGCACGAAGAACAATTCTGAAAATTTTGATTCAAAATTTGCCTCGTACAAGTGTTCCTTATCCTTATATAGTAAGAAAAAAATTAAAAACCTAAGACACTCTACTATACACAAGGCCTAAGCCCAATCACACACTAAAATAATACATCAAACTCATATGTATTAAAATATAAACCCAAAATATAGCCCAACACTCTAAAACTTAAAAGATAAAATATGGTCAGAATACAAGTCCAAACAAAATCAAAATAAAACAAGTGTTTAAATAATAAAACATAGCAAGCCCATCATGACAAAGCTGAATCTTCACAAAAGCCTTTCTTGATCTTCATTTTAGCCTTCCCTTTGTGTAGCTTTGGCCCATAGACTTGATTAGGCTCCCTAAGCCTATGATTGCAAGTGTTGCACCAAATCTGTCCCATATGAATTGAAGCATGCCCAAGTGTATTTGGATCATATGAATATGATTTTGAACTCCTTTTAGACTCATTTGAATGATATAAGATTGCTCCACATCATTGTTGAAAATTTACCCTATTGGATTCATATCACTTGTTTACTTGGAAAAATGATAAAAATACCCTTTAATGGGGAAAGGACACATGCCGTATTGGAACTTATATATACAGATGTATGTGGTCCAATGAATATATGTAAAGGGGGATATTTATACTTTATTATCCTTATATCAATTTATTCATGATTTTGGGTACTTGCACTTGTACTTGATGAAGTAAAAATCTAAAACCTTTAAAAAGTTCAAAGAATTTAGAAATGAAGTAGAAAAACAACTTCATAAAAGTATTAAAATACAACGTTCATATCTAGGTGGAGAATATTTAAGTCAATAAATTTATACTTAAGTCAATAAACTTCTTTATAACATTGTAGTACGATAGTATAATTGAAAGGAAAAATCAAACTCTATTAGATATAGTTTAATTTGTGATGAGTCTTGCAGACTTACCTAGGTCCTTATGGAGTTATGCATTGAAAACTGCAGTTTATCTAAATCGGTTAACACTACACTATATGAGATATGGTATAAGAAGAATCTAGTTCTTTCTCACATGAAAATATGTGGCTACTTTGCTTATATGAAAAGAATAACATCAAATAAACTAAACACTAAATCTGATAAATGGATGTGAAAATAGCTTTTCTAAATAGAAATATGGTTGAAGAAGTCTATATAACATAACTTGATGGATTCATATCCAATGACAACTACAAAGTATGCAAGTTTCACAAATCCATTTATAGATTAAGGCAAACAACTAGGAGCTAGAACATCTATTTTGATGAGATAGTCAAAGAGTTTGGTTTCTCATTAAATATAGATGAACTATGTGTATACAAAAAGGTTAGTAGAGCTCTATCATATTCCTTATATTATATATAAATAAATTTCAATCCTACAATTGGTCAAAATATGATTTTCTAAGCAATTCTTTATGAAATTAAAATCTAGGATTCTAAGAATTAGGATCTATAAATAGAAGTAGAAGGTTGTTAGGTCTATTTTAATCTATATATGTAGACAAGATGCTAGAAAGGTTTAGCATGAATGTTTCCAAGAAAGGTTTTGTACCTACGGTAAATAGAAAATACCTTTCTAAAACTATATGTCCTAAGACACAAAAGGAAAGAGAATGCATGAACAAATTCACATTATAGAAATAAAATAGATTGACTAAGAATGAATTATAATTTAAAGAGTTCAAATATAAAATAAAATATATGCAACTAAAGTATTCCAAGAGTCCAATGGATCACACAAATACGAGAATTTGAATCTAAGGTAAAATAAAAATGTACAAATATTGACTTGGAATTTCAATGGGTATAAACGAAAGAGAAAAATAAATAATCTAGTCCATTATTTTAATTATAAGCTAAAAGGGTTCAATTGTTAGGTCGTTTAATACAATTATCCTTATGAATGGTATGGACTTGCTTTCTAATTAATAAAAGACCAGCCTATTTAAAAGTTAACTTAGGGTTGGGAAAGACTAATCCAAGCTTTTTCCTTTATTACTGTTGCCTCTCCTTACTAGGCCCAAGGGGTCTCGACCATGATTGCTACTCTTTAAAAGTTCTTAAATTATCTTCTTGATGTGGATTATTAATAGAGGCAATCAACTTGAATTATTGTAGTTTATGACAATCCAGTTTTGAAGAAAAATCAAATGAATCAAGGTTTCAAACTCCCAAAGATAAAATTCTGTTCTTTGGTGACTACATGCCTTTGTTTAGGCATTCGAGGTTGCTAATTTCCTCTACAACTATCATGTTTGAGACCTTGCAAACCAATATCCTCATGCAACCATAACCTTTTGAACTATCTCAAATACTTTCCTTGAAAGCACAACGATAAGAGGTCACTGAAAAAGCTTTTTGGCAAACTTATGATAGGCATAGGTATCTAAGTCGCCAATGATGCATGACCCATTCATAGATGTTACCTCAGATATGCAATAGAACAACCCATCACCAAATATTTTCTATATATAGCCTTGGCCTCCAATATAAGCTATCAAAACTCAAATCTCACAAAAACCTCTTCCTTTCAACTCTGATATAGAAAATGTGTCTAAGAAATGGAAAGAAAATAACCAAAACCCAAATCACCCTCTTAAGATAGAAGGGGCTACCATTGGAGGGGACAACACCAAAAGTTATACATGCAAGCCCTTTCCTTGAGGCAAGGAAAGACACTAGAAAACCCACAATGTAATACCCGGCTAGACTCCGATATCGGAATTCCTACCGTCCGGTGGAATCTCGGATGTCGGAAGCCTCTAGTAGGGTAGAAACATGTTTTCATAAAATGTTTTAATGTATTTCATGATTTTAAGTAAAAAGGAAATGAGTTTTTGCATGAAAACAACCTTGGAGGAAAACTCAGGTTCGGCCGCCGAACCTCAGGTTCGGCCGCCGAACATGCATGCGCTTCGGGTGTGCCTTAGGCCCCCGAAAGCATAAGTGAGGGAAGTCCAGGTTCGGCCGCCGAACCTTATGTTCGGCCGCCGAACATGGCATGCATGCGGAGGCACTTTCGGCTCCCAAACGTGGCCTGGCCAGCCACCTATAAAGGGGTCCCTTAGCCGAAAACGGGCGAGTTTTTCTCCCCATTTTCGGCCAAGGTGAGCTCTCCGCCATCCCTCACCGGTTTTGAGTTCTTTCCTTCAATTCTTTCTCGATTTTCATTAGTTTTACCTTTATTTTGAAGATTTTGAGCTTTTGAACAAGTTTTGGAGCTTGGAGGTTCAAGGAACTCTCTCTCTCCCATTTTCCAAGCTAGGGTTGTTCTTCTCTCGATCTTCAAGAGGTAAGGACCGATCTTGAGCTTATGACATGTTTTAAGTAAGTTTTAAGTAGATCTATGGGGTAGAATGCATGTTTAGCTCATGGTTAGGTTTATGGGTTTTATATGTGTTTATGAACAATGTGAGTTGCTTGATGTGTTGTAGATGGGGTTTAAAGTAGTTTGATGCCCCTAGGAACTTGCATGCTTGAGTATGTATGTTGTAGATTAGGAGAAATGCAGTTGGATGGTTTTGAGAGGAATTTGTGCATGAGGAACCCAGTTTCTGCCCTTTGGCAGAAACCAGGTTCGGCAGCCGAAGGACTTTCGGCCGCCGAACCTGCCTGGGAGGCAAGCCTTTCGGCTGCCGAAGCCTGCCCTCGAAAGAGGACTTTCGTCTCTGTCTGGGAGTTTCGGTAGCCGAAAGCGCCACCGAACATGCATGTGTTTCGTCTCTGTCTGGGAGTTTCGGCCGCCGAAGGTGCCGCCGAACTTGCCTGACTTTCGGCTCTGGAGGGACTTTCGGCCTCCGAACCTGCCGCCGAAAGTGCCCTGTCCAGCCTTCCTTTGTATGTTTTTGCATGGATGTTTTGAGGAGTTTTAGAGGGTTTTTGGGAGATGTTTTTAGAGTTATATTCTAGTTGTTTGGTCCCTCATTTGAGTCCACCTGTGTAGGTTCGGACCCGAGGAATCGAGGACCCCAGCAGTGAGTTAGCTGCTCCAGTGTCTAGTCAGAGCTATCCAGAGGTGAGTAGAATAAACCTTTACGTTTTAAAGTAAATCAATTGTAAAGTTTGAGCATGTTCATGCATCATGAATGCCATGTGATGATTTAGGTTGTTTGCATTAGAATTCACGAATATGTTGCATTGCATATTTTCATGTTGATGTGGATGAATGTTGGATGATCCATAGCCCTCGATCTATGATGTGACGATGTGATATGTACGGTACGGAATGTAAGACCAGTGGACCCATTCTACGTTCGCTGGCACTATGTAAGAGAAAGACCAGGACCCATTCTACGTTCTGGCAATGTAAGAGAAAGATCAGGACCCATTCTACGTTCTGGCACAGTTGGACTATGTAGAGGGCTATTGGTGACAAGTTCATCCTTGATGTGATTAGCTGTGATGTGATGCATTCCATGTTACCATATGTTTTAAATGTTTTTTTTATTTATTCTGCTCACTGGGCTCTAGTAGCTCACCCCTCTCCCTAATCCCCCAGGTTTGCATGTACAAGGTAGACCAGGAGGTCGGCAAGAGTCATGAAGTCATGTGTTTGTAATAGATAGAGTGTGGACATGATAAATTGTAAAATGATGTAAAGTTATGAATAGTAATGTATGTGATGATATTGAAGGTTAGAGAATGTGCTTGACCCAATGTGTGAGGTATCCCTTTTTATACATGATCTTAGATGTTTTGTGATGTTTATGTAAACCAACTCAACATATGTTGTATCGCCCATTGGGGCATTGATGAGATCCCATAGAGGGGTCATGGTTATGATTATGTTTATGTTCAGTGCATGCACAGGTTGAGTTTGGTGTATGAGAGAATGTATGAAAGAAAAGTTTTAAATTTTTATGTATATTCTTGATCATGTATGAGATTCAGCAGGTTTACAGGTTTTATGTCAGGCTTGCTATGGGTTCCGGCGGCCTTATGCCGACCTAGATCCTAGCGCCGGTAGCGGTCCGATTTTCGGGTCGTTACACACAATGACTTGGCCCTACTGAGATCAAAACTAATGGAAGACTTTGAGAGGATTTTCTCTCTCTAAAAGAAAATATGTAGCTTGATTATGGTTGAATTCTAAATTTCTTGTTTGTACACATAACTAATCAAAATTTAAAAATTAATATGTAATTTTTTTTTTATATAAATTAAAAGGTAATCATATGCAAAACACTAAATGTTAATGTAAAGTTGAGATTATATTAAGCATTTTAATTTTGGATTATATATCTCAAATTTTTTGAAGCGAAATTATAGTAAAAAATCAACATTGATTTAAAAGAAATTTAAATTTATCCACTAAACTTGTAATTATAGTAATCAAACACATTAAATTTATAATTATAGTAACCGTATGACCTAAGAAGATTTTATATTTTGGTGATTAAGCTAATTGATTATTTTAAAAATTATCGGCACGTTAATCAAAATAAAAAATCTAACACATTTATACAGATTTGAGTAAGAAATTTAAAGAATAGTGCTTGTGATTACTACAATTGTCATTTTAGGAAAAAATTTTAAACACTAAATATATACTTAGACGCCTAAGCTATATCATTTTTATCCTTTACATATCTTAATAAAATTTAAGACCTAAGAAATACCTCAACTCATTAAAATCATTACTTTTAAATACAAATTTGCATAGTAAGCTTAGAGCATGTGCTGACGCTATAGGATTCAAGTGAGTTTTGATTTTGCTAACCATGTGCCCATTTCAATTTCTACTTTTCCTATGCTTCTTCAAGCACTTTTCCCTGTACTTTGCAACTTTTTGCAGGTTCTTGCCCAAGAATATGGCAGTGAGATATTGTAATAGGGAAAACTATCTATTATTAATAATATTCTTTATTTATTAGTATTTATAATTAATTTCATTTATTTAATTTAGTTTTTAAATTAAAAATAAAATCTTTAGTATTACAAGACATAGTGTAGAGGAAATCCTAAAGAGTTTATGATATAAGATTGTTATTACATGTAAATGTGTTAATATTTAAATTATTTCTAACCATAATATTAATAAAATGGGATTTCTTTGATATAGATAGGCTAGCATATGTTATACAAGTAGTTGTTCTAGTAAACTGAAAGCATAAGATGTTTAGATTTAACAAATGGATGCTTATTTGAAGATACATAGGAGACCCAAACTTGATATAAATAAATATATTATCTCATACCGCTTATATAAATATCCTTAGATTTGAGATTTTTAAGTATATCTAAGTACAAAGGCTTATACTTTATCGAGAAGTACTGATCAATAAATGATTCACCATACTTAAATTAATAGTAAGGTATAATTATATCATTATTGAAATAAATCTCTGTCTAGAGTGGTGTCACTTATTGAATAAGAATCATGAGAACATAATTAGATCAGAGATTTTAATTTTTTCAAGATATACATGACACAAAACTTATAGTTAACAGAGATTGATATAAAAAGATAAAAAGAGTTTATTGCATAGTAACTGAATATGGAAGGTTTATGGTTCAACCATCTGACCTTCTATAATTTTAGTAATGATAATGTATGGCTAGATGTCTCTATAATAAGCACATAACATAAATAAATAAAATAAATTATAAATTAAAATTATATGCAACTAAAATATTTCAGAACGCTAATGAGTTACCCATTAAAAATGAGAACTCAAAGTAAAATAATAATATAAATATTGTCATAGGATGTCGATGTGCGTAATTAAAAGAGAAAATTAAATTTTAAAGTCTATTATACCAAATACTAATTAAAAGGGCTCAAGAGTTACGTGTAATACCCGGCTAGATCAAATATCGAAATTCTTACTGTCCGGTGGAATTCGAAGTTGTCAGAGGTTCTAGAAGGGTAAGAGAAAGGTTTTCTAAAATATTTTCAAATGTTTTAAAGGTTTAGAATGGAATAGGATTGAGTGTTGAAGAGAAAAGACCAAGGGAATAAAGTGCGGGTTCGGCCGCCGAAAATGCCCTCGATTCGGCCCCCGAAACTCCAAGTTCGGCCGCCGAACGTTGCATGGTTTTGCATGCAGGTTTGGCCGCCGAAGCTGAGGCGGTCAGTCGCCTATAAGGAACCCTCAGTCGGTGAAATGGATCAGATTAGCTTCCTTTTCACTTCCAGAGGTGAGTTCATGTTCCCCTTGGAAGGTTTTCATGGTTTTTCATCAAATCTTTCAAAGTGAGTAAGGTTTATGGTGGTTTTTGAAGGTCTTGTACTTTGAGCACAATTTTGGAAAGTTTGGAGCTTAGATCCTCCAGAGCTCTACGTTTGGATCACACCAACCTTTGTTCTTCAAGAGGTAAGTGGTGATTCATGGTTTTTATGATGTTTTTATGAGTTTGATGAAGGGAAAAGGGAGTTTATGCATGAGTTGTGCATATTAGGGTTTATGGACCCTTTATGCTTTATGTTTGCTTGTTGAGCTTGTTTGTTAGAGTTCAAGTTGTCTTAAGCTCCTATATGCTTGTTGTATGAGTTATGCATGTTTTAGAAAGGTTGGCTGCATGTGTTAAGGGTTTGGAAGGACTGGAAGGCGTCTTTGTGCACGAAGCTGAGTTCTGGATGAACCCAGGTTCGGCAGCCGAAGGAGGATTCGGCTGCCGAACATGCCCGACTTTCGTCTCTGAAAGAGACATTCGGCCGCCGAAGGTGCTGCCGAAGGTGCCCTGTCCAGCCTTCCTTTAATTGTTTTGCATGCCTGTTTTGAGGTGTTTTTAGGGATTTTTAGGGAGATGTTCAGAGTAATGTTGGAGTACGTTTGGTACCTCATTTGAGTCCTTCATTGTAGGATTGGACCCGAGGAACCGAGGTATTTAGCAGTAGTAGCTGCTTCAGAGTTCGAGGTAGCCCAGAGTTAGCCAAGCAGTGGCTACAGGTGAGTGGAACGAATCTTCATATTTTACTTTAGAAATGACACGTTTCTAGCATGGTTCATGCATCATAAAATGCCATGTTATGTATTAGGTTGTATTGCATTAGACTTCACGAATATGATGCATTGCATAAGATGATATTTGTATGGATGAATGTTGGATGATCCTTAGTCCTTGATATAAGCAGAGATACTATGAGATCAGATGAGATATGGCATGTAATACCCGGCTAGACTCCGGTATCGGAATTCCTACCGTTCCGGGGATCCCGGATGTCGGAGACCTCTAGAAGGGTAAAATCATGTTTTTGTAAAATGTTTTCATGTTTTTAATGGTTTTAAGTATGAAATTAAATGAGTTTTTGCATGAAAAGTCTTTGGAGGAAAACCCAGGTTCGGCCGCCGAAAGCCAAGTTCGGCCGCCGAACATGCATGCATTATGGAGGCACGTTAGGCCCCCAAAAGCATGAGTTAGGGAAGTCCAGTTTCGGCCGCCGAAAGTCAAGTTCGGCCGCCGAACATTGCATGGATGCGGGAGCGCATTCGGCCCCCGAACGTGGCCTGGCCAGCCACCTATAAAAGGGGCACTTAGCCGAAACGGGTGAGTTTTCTCCCATTTTCGGCCACAGCAAGCTTCCGACCTTCCCTTTGCAACTCTTGTGCTCTTCCTCCAAATCTCTTCCATTTTTCTTGAGTTTTAAACTCACATTTGCAAGTTTGAGCATTTAAACCAAGTTTTGGAGCTTTGGGAACTCAGGAGCTCATTTTCGTGGATCTCCAAGTTTAGGTCGTCTCCCTCTCGATCTTCAAGAGGTAAGAGCCGATCTTAAGCTCCTTATGTGTTTTAAATAAGTTTTATGCAAGATCTATGGGTAGAAATGCATGTTAGGGTATATGTTGAGTTATGGGTTATATTGATGTTTTGAACAATGTGTGTGGATTTTGTGTGTTTGAAGTGTTGTAGTTGGGGTGTATGACTGTTTGAGACCCCTAGGAACTTGTATGCATGATTTGATTGAGATATATGCTTGATTTGAAGTTTTGGGAGGCAAGGGGTTCATGTGAACCAAGTTTCTGCCCTTCTGGCAGAAACCAGGCTCGGCCGCCGAAGGGAGTTTCGGCCGCCGAACCCCCTTGTGGAGGCAGCATTCGGCTGCCGAAGCTTGCCCCCGAAAGAAGACTTTCGTCTCTGTTTGGGAGTTTCGGCCGCCGAAGGTGCCGCCGAACCTGCCTGACTTTCGGCTCTGGAGGGACTTTCGGCCGCCGAACCTGCCGCCGAAAGTGCCCTGTTCAGCCATTTCTTGCATGTTTTTAGGTGATGTTTTCAGGATGTTTTAGGGGGTTTTTGGGGAGTATATTAGAGTTGTATTTACGTATGTTTGGTCCCTCATTTGAGTCCACCTGTGTAGGTTCGGACCCGAGGAACCGAGGACCCCAGCAGTGAGTTCAGCTGCTTCGGTGTTGTCAGAGTCAGCCAGAGGTGAGTGGAACTAAACTCAATCTTTTAAATTAAATGGTTTATCATGTTTCATGCATCATGCTTATGCAATAGGATGATTGCATTAGTTTTCACGAATATGCCGCATTGCATAAATGGTTGTTGTTGTGGGTGAATGTCGGATGACCCAATTAGTCCATGACAGGAAGACCAGGCCCCATGCTACAGGCCTGGCACAGAGTAAGAAAGACTAGGCCCCAGTCTACAGGCCTGGCGCAGAGTAAGGAAAGACCAGGATCCCATCCTATGGTCTAGCACGGTTATGGGACTTGAAGACCAGGAGCCAGAGGAGGCCCTGGGAAAATGGTAAGTAAGGTATGTTCTGACAGGAAAGACCAGGACCCCATTCTACAGGCCTGGCACAAAGTTAACTTGGACTAATTGGTGACAAGTTCACCCAACCCTTATGTGAATTGTTTGTGTTATGATGCATTTCATAGAGCATAGTGTTAATGTGTTTTAATAGTTCAGCTCACTGGGCTTTTAGCTCACCCCTCTCCCTTTACCCCCAGGCTTGCAGGTACAGTATAGAGCAGGAGTCCGGATAGAGGAAAGAAGTTCTGTTTATGTAATAGCTAGCAATGGGCATGATCAAATTGTAATGTAAAAGTACAGTATAGTTATGTAATGAGGTTTATGGATGTTAGTGGTGTGCTTGACCATAGATTGTTGTATCCCTTTTAATACATGATCTTAGAGATTTTGATGATGTTTATGTAAACCAACTCAACAGATGTATGTCACCCATTGAGGGTACAGATGAGATCCCACAGAGGGATCAAGGTTATGTTTATGTTTATGCAGGTTGAGATTGGTTGATGTATATGGAAAGAAAAGTTTTAATTTTTATGCATGTTGTTGATCATGTATGGGATTATACAGGTTTACAGGTTTTATGTCAGGCTTGCTACGGGTCCCGGCGGCCTTAAGCCGATCTGGATCCTAGCGCCGGTAGAGGTCCGATTTTCGGGTCGTTACAGAATGGTATCAGAGCCCTAGGTTCATATGGTCGGACCTAGAGTGTCGGGCTCATAGATGTCATAGAAGGTCAAGCACAATAGGAAGATCATGTCCACTAGGATAGGATGTGGAGTCCTGTCTTGCATGATGATGTGAAATGCCATGACTATATGCATGTGCATTAATGATGTGCTATGATATGTGATGTATGTGATGCGGGTTCATGTGTGCCCACATGAACCATATGATGCTGATGATTATGTGCTGTGTACTGTTTTTCAGAAAACAGGATGAGAGGAACTCGTCGATCTGCACGATTGACTGGAGTGCCACCTGAGGATGAGGGCATGAGTGCCCGTCCTCCAGCATTGCCAAGGGCAATGTCTAGTAGGTCTAACCGAGAAAGAGCAGCAAGAGACCCAAGAAGGTCTTTGGATCTGGGTAGAAGCAGATCAGTTAGAGGAACAGTTCAGGGAGGATCGTCAGAGGATATGGGGGATGATATGGACGTAGAACAGAGGAGGGATGGCAGTTTGGGAGTCAGTATGTCAGAAGAAGGAGTGGGAGAGTCCCAAGGAGGCACTCAGGCCTCGGGATTTGTACAGCCACCTCACTACCCACATTTCTCACAACATTCCGGGTATTCGATGGGAGGTACATCGGATTACCCTAGTTTCACCCCTTATCCCACACAGATGCCATACCCACCATACTACCCACCGTACTCTCAGTACCCAATGTATCCACCTCCACCCTACTATCCAAATCCAGCAAACCCTACCTCAGAAAATGTTGTACCACCTCCACCACCTGCAGAACTAGCAGCCCCAGTTGTTCAGCCACCTAGACCTAGCTCAGCCAGTGGGAGCAAGGTTAAGATGACTGACTACATGAAATTGGGTGCTCCTCAGTATGAAAAAGGGGATGACCCATTTGTGTATATTGAAAGGGTTAAAGTGATCACAGATGAGATTGGGGCTGATGACAGTAGAGCCATTCAGATGGCCGGGTTCACGCTTAAGTGCAAGAAGGCACGAGAGTGGTTCAAGAATTATGTGAACCCGAGAGTGGACAGCATGACTTAGGAAGAGTTTGCAAACGAGTTTGCAGGATGGGCTTTTCCCGATAGTTCAAGGGAGCTGAAGATAATAGAGTTTGAGCAGTTGAGGCAGACGGATGATATGAGTGTAGAGGAGTACACCAACAGATTTATGGAGCTGTTGCCTTTTTCTGGGCAGAGTCTGGATACAGATTCGAAGAAGTCAAGGAGGTATGTCATGAAACTTCATTCCAGGTATTCCTCCTTGATTCAGTCAGTGGACAGGGAGAGCTTCCATGCCATAGTAGATATGGCCAGGAAAATGGAGGCTAGTGCCATCGTTCAGGGGACAGTCAAGCAGTCAGTGGCACAGTCTTTCGGTTCTAAAACTCCGGGTGGGGGAAGGTTAGATCCCTCTACCTTGAGTGCAGCAGCCTCAGGCAGTAAGAGATGGGGTAAGCCCAAGGGTAAGAAGAACAAGTTCTGGAACAAAGTCAAGTCCAGTCTGGGATTTGGGAGTGGCTCAAGCTCTGGTGCGGATAATGCAGTTTGTGCAAGGTGTGGTAGACCACACAAGGGAGTTTGTCGGTTAGGGACTACAGCCTGTTTTAGATGTGGTCAGGAGGGGCATATAGCTCGAGATTGTCCAAGAGCGGCCCCGATGACTCAGTCCCAGCAGACAGCTTCAGGCAGTGTAGCGCAGCCAGCAGCTCCAGCCATGACTCAGGCCAGTGGCAGAGGCAGAGGGAGAGGGGCAGCCTCTTCTTCAGCGGGTTTCAGAGGTGAAGGTCCATTAGCTCCAGCACGGATCTTCACAATGACACAGCAGGAGGCAGACGCATCCAACACCGTGGTGGCAGGTAATCTCGTCATTGGATGTTCGGATGTGTATGCATTGATGGACCCTGGTGCATCTCATTCTTTTATTGCTCCGAGGGCCGTAGAGAGGTTGGGATTGATGATCTCTGGGTTAGAGTGTCCTCTCTGGGTCAGTGGACCCAAGTGTGATCCATCAGTGGCAGAGTCAGTCTGCCAGTGTAGTCCTGTGTTTGTTGAGGGAAGATGCTTGTCCGCCGACCTAGTGGTTCTAGATTTGACAGATTTTGACGTCATTCTAGGGATGGACTGGTTATCTACCCATGGTGCTACCTTGGACTGCAGGGACAAGGTAGTCAGGTTCAGAGGTCAGGATGGATCAGAGGTCGTCTTCAGAGGAGACAGGAGGGGTACACCTAGAGGTATGATCTCAGCTCTTCAGGCTCGTAGGTTGCTTAGGAAGGGATGTCAGGGGTATTTGGCTCATGTGAGAGAGCTTAGCAGTCAGGTTAGAGAGCCCGCCTCGGTGCCAATGGTGAGAGAGTTCTTAGATGTGTTCCCAGACGAACTGCCAGGTCTACCACCTGCTAGGGAGATAGAGTTCGAGATAGAACTGATGCCTGGAACCCGACCGATCTCTATCCCTCCCTACAGGATGGCGCCAGCAGAATTGAAAGAGTTAAAGGAGCAGTTGCAGGAGCTGGTAGACAAGGGCTTCATCCGACCGAGTACCTCACCCTGGGGTGCTCCAGTTCTGTTTGTGAGAAAGAAGGATGGATCCCTTAGACTTTGTATCGACTACAGGCAGTTGAACAAAGTCACTACCAAGAACAAGTACCCATTGCCAAGGATCGATGATCTATTCGACCAGCTAGCAGGAGCGGGTTGTTTCTCCAAAATAGATCTGAGATCGGGGTACCATCAGCTGAGGATCAGAGAAGAGGATGTGCCAAAGACAGCTTTCAGGACCAGATATGGGCATTTTGAGTTCCTTGTGATGCCGTTCGGGTTAACTAACGCCCCTGCAGCATTCATGGACCTCATGAACAGAGTGTTTAGCCAGTACCTGGATCACTTCGTTATTGTCTTTATAGATGATATCTTGGTGTATTCCAGGAATGCAGAGGAGCATGCCCATCATCTGAGGTTGGTTCTACAGACCTTGAGGGAACATAGCTTGTATGCCAAGTTCTCCAAGTGTGAGTTCTGGCTGAGGAGCATTTCGTTCTTGGGGCATGTAGTGTCAGAGAATGGGATTGAGGTGGACCCCAAGAAGACAGAAACTGTGGCTAACTGGCCTAGACCCACTTCAGTGACGGAGACCAGGAGTTTCTTGGGTTTAGCAGGTTACTACAGGAGGTTCGTTCAGGACTTCTCGAAGATAGCAGCTCCTCTGACCAGACTGACCAGGAAGAATCAGAAATTTCTGTGGACCGACCAGTGTGAGGAGAGTTTTGAAG
This sequence comes from Manihot esculenta, assembly GCF_001659605.2. Taxonomy (NCBI): domain Eukaryota; kingdom Viridiplantae; phylum Streptophyta; class Magnoliopsida; order Malpighiales; family Euphorbiaceae; genus Manihot; species Manihot esculenta. The sequence continues at coordinate 17,496,075 of NC_035161.2, forward strand.
AGCTCAAGAAGAGGTTGACTTCAGCACTAGTGTTAGCTCTGCCATCTAGTGATGCAGACTTTACAGTCTTTTGTGATGCGTCCCGTGTGGGACTGGGTTGTGTGCTTATGCAGAATGAGAAGGTGATTGCTTATGCTTCTAGGCAGCTAAAGAAGCATGAGTTGAATTACCCCACACATGACCTAGAGATGGCAGCAGTGATCTTTGCACTCAAGATGTGGAGGCACTACCTCTATGGGGTTAAATGTGAGATCTTTACAGATCATAAGAGCCTGCAATACATCCTGAGTCAAAGAGATTTGAATTTGAGACAGAGGAGGTGGGTAGAGCTGCTGAGTGACTATGATTGCAAGATTCAGTATCATCCGGGTAAGGCGAATGTCGTGGCAGACGCCCTAAGCCGGAAGTCACTAGGCAGTCTATCCCACCTCATGGCAGAGAGGAGACCAGTGGTGAAGGAGTTTTACAAGCTCATTGAGGAAGGTCTACAGTTGGAGTTGTCTGGTACAGGTGCCTTGGTTGCTCAGATGAAAGTGACACCCGTGTTTCTGGAGCAGGTGGCTCAGAAACAGCATGAGGACCCAGAGTTAGTGAAGATTGCCAGGACTGTTCAGTCAGGCAAGGACAGTGAATTCCGATTCGACAGTAAGGGGATCCTCCGCTATGGGAGTCGATTATGTGTACCAGATGACATAGGGCTAAAAGGAGACATTATGAGAGAGGCTCATAATGCAAGATACAGCATTCACCCCGGAGCCACCAAGATGTATCAAGATATGAAGAAAGTTTACTGGTGGCCAGCTATGAAGAAAGAAGTGGCACAGTTTGTGTCAGCCTGCGAAGTATGTCAGAGGGTGAAGCTGGAACATCAGAAGCTGGCTGGAATGCTTAACCCGCTACCTATTCCAGAGTGGAAATGGGAGAATATAGCTATGGACTTCGTAGTGGGGTTACCGGCGACGTCCAACAGATTGGACTCCATATGGGTGATTGTGGACAGACTCACCAAATCTGCTCACTTCATCCCTGTCAGGAGTGGCTATTCTGTGGACAAGTTGGCGCAGGTGTACGTTGATGAGATAGTTAGACTGCATGGGGTTCCTGTTTCTATAGTGTCAGATAGAGGGCCCCAGTTCACCTCCAGGTTTTGGCGGAGTCTGCAGAATGCTATGGGTACTAGGTTGGATTTCAGCACTGCCTTCCACCCACAGACAGACGGACAGTCAGAGAGGACCATCCAGACCATAGAAGATATGCTGAGAATGTGTGTGCTGGACTTTGGCGGTTCTTGGAGGCAACATCTACCTTTGGTGGAGTTTGCCTATAATAACAGCCATCATGCTAGCATCGGGATGGCTCCATATGAAGCTTTATATGGGAGGAAGTGCAGGTCACCTGTTTGCTGGGAAGAAGTTGGAGAAAAGGCCTTGGCAGGGCCTGAGCTAGTAGAGATCACCAGCAGGGTGGTACCCTTAATCAGAGAAAGAATCAAGACAGCTGCAAGCAGGCAGAAGAGTTATGCAGACATCCGCAGAAGGCAAGTAGAGTTTCAGGAGGGGGATCTGGTATTGCTTAAGGTGTCTCCAATGAAAGGAGTGGTTCGGTTCGGGAAGAAAGGTAAGCTAGCTCCGCGGTACATCGGACCCTTTGAAGTCTTGCAAAAGATTGGGAATGTATCGTACAAGCTGGACTTACCTGCTTCAATGGAGAGAATCCATCCGGTTTTCCATGTTTCTATGTTGAGAAAGTTCGTGTCAGATCCGGGCAAGGTTCTTAGTGAGCCTGATGTGGAGATCCAAGAGGATCTCACCTATGTTGAGCAGCCAGTGCGGATCCTAGGCACCCAGATCAGGAAGCTGAGAAACAAGGAAATCCCGATGGTGAAAGTCCTGTGGAACCACCACAATATGGAAGAATGTACTTGGGAGACACGGGAGTCCATGCTCCGGCAATATCCTCATCTCTTTTAAGGTTAGTCTCTATGTGTTTATGTGTATGTTATGTTGTTTGCTATGCATGTGCTAGTTGAGGAACATTCGGGGACGAATGTTCTTAAGGGGGGAGAATGTAATACCCGGCTAGACTCCGGTATCGGAATTCCTACCGTCCGGTGGGATCCCGGATGTCGGAGACCTCTAGAAGGGTAAAATCATGTTTTTGTAAAATGTTTTCATGTTTTTAATGGTTTTAAGTATGAAATTAAATGAGTTTTTGCATGAAAAGTCCTTGGAGGAAAACCCAGGTTCGGCCGCCGAAAGCCAAGTTCGGCCGCCGAACATGCATGCATTATGGAGGCACGTTAGGCCCCCGAAAGCATGAGTTAGGGAAGTCCAGTTTCGGCCGCCGAAAGTTAAGTTCGGCCGCCGAACATTGCATGGATGCGGGAGCGCATTCGGCCCCCGAACGTGGCCTGGCCAGCCACCTATAAAAGGGGCACTTAGCCGAAACGGGTGAGTTTTCTCCCATTTTCGGCCACAGCAAGCTTCCGACCTTCCCTTTGCAACTCTTGTGCTCTTCCTCCAAATCTCTTCCATTTTTCTTGAGTTTTAAACTCACATTTGCAAGTTTGAGCATTTAAACCAAGTTTTGGAGCTTTGGGAACTCAGGAGCTCATTTTCGTGGATCTCCAAGTTTAGGTCGTCTCCCTCTCGATCTTCAAGAGGTAAGAGCCGATCTTAAGCTCCTTATGTGTTTTAAATAAGTTTTATGCAAGATCTATGGGTAGAAATGCATGTTAGGGTATATGTTGAGTTATGGGTTATATTGATGTTTTGAACAATGTGTGTGGATTTTGTGTGTTTGAAGTGTTGTAGTTGGGGTGTATGACTATTTGAGACCCCTAGGAACTTGTATGCATGATTTGGTTGAGATATATGCTTGATTTGAAGTTTTGGGAGGCAAGGGGTTCATGTGAACCAAGTTTCTGCCCTTCTGGCAGAAACCAGGTTCGGCCGCCGAAGGGAGTTTCGGCCGCCGAACCCCCTTGTGGAGGCAGCATTCGGCTGCCGAAGCTTGCCCCCGAAAGAAGACTTTCGTCTCTGTCTGGGAGTTTCGGCCGCCGAAGGTGCCGCCGAACCTGCCTGACTTTGGGCTCTGGAGGGACTTTCGGCCGCCGAACCTGCCGCCGAAAGTGCCCTGTTCAGCCATTTCTTGCATGTTTTTAGGTGATGTTTTCAGGATGTTTTAGGGGGTTTTTGGGGAGTATATTAGAGTTGTATTTACGTATGTTTGGTCCCTCATTTGAGTCCACCTGTGTAGGTTCGGACCCGAGGAGCCGAGGACCCCAGCAGTGAGTTCAGCTGCTTCGGTGTTGTCAGAGTCAGCCAGAGGTGAGTGGAACTAAACTCAATCTTTTAAATTAAATGGTTTATCATGTTTCATGCATCATGATTATGCAATAGGATGATTGCATTAGTTTTCATGAATATGCCGCATTGCATAAATGGTTGTTGTTGTGGGTGAATGTCGGATGACCCAATTAGTCCATGACAGGAAGACCAGGCCCCATGCTACAGGCCTGGCACAGAGTAAGAAAGACCAGGCCCCAGTCTACAGGCCTGGCGCAGAGTAAGGAAAGACCAGGATCCCATCCTATGGTCTAGCACGGTTATGGGACTTGAAGACCAGGAGCCAGAGGAGGCCCTGGGAAAATGGTAAGTAAGGTATGTTCTGACAGGAAAGACCAGGACCCCATTCTACAGGCCTGGCACAGAGTTAACTTGGACTAATTGGTGACAAGTTCACCCAACCCTTATGTGAATTGTTTGTGTTATGATGCATTTCATAGAGCATAGTGTTAATGTGTTTTAATAGTTCAGCTCACTGGGCTTTTAGCTCACCCCTCTCCCTTTACCCCCAGGCTTGCAGGTACAGTATAGAGCAGGAGTCCGGATAGAGTAAAGAAGTTCTGTTTATGTAATAGCTAGCAATGGGCATGATCAAATTGTAATGTAAAAGTACAGTATAGTTATGTAATGAGGTTTATGGATGTTAGTGGTGTGCTTGACCATAGATTGTTGTATCCCTTTTAATACATGATCTTAGAGATTTTGATGATGTTTATGTAAACCAACTCAACAGATGTATGTCACCCATTGAGGGTACAGATGAGATCCCACAGAGGGATCAAGGTTATGTTTATGTTTATGCAGGTTGAGATTGGTTGATGTATATGGAAAGAAAAGTTTTAATTTTTATGCATGTTGTTGATCATGTATGGGATTATACAGGTTTACAGGTTTTATGTCAGGCTTGCTACGGGTCCCGGCGGCCTTAAGCCGATCTGGATCCTAGCGCCGGTAGCGGTCCGATTTTCGGGTCGTTACATGGCATGAGATAGCCATACTAGGTCGCTCCTGGCATAACTCAGGTCGCTCCTGGTACTATGAGTGAGTCAGTTAAGAGACGTCCAGGTGAGGCCTAATCGCCCCTGGTACAGTTGGACATGTTATGCTATGAGTCAGTTAAGAGATGTCCAGGTGAGGCCTAATCGCCCCTGGCACAGTTGGACATACTACTATGTATGTAGAGGGCTATTGGTGACAAGTTCATCCTTGAGATGATATGTTTGTGATGTGATGCACTTCATGAAAGCATGTAATTAATGAACTGTTTTACTGTTCCTCCTCACTGGGCTGTAGTAGCTCATCCCACTCCCTTAACCCCAGTTTTGCAGGTTCCGAGGTAGCTATGGGCAGTCAGAAGTCAGAGTTAGCAAGAGGAAAAAGGAAAGAGATGCATGAATGTATGTGTGTAATAGAATAGTGGACATGATGTAATTAATGTATTTTAATGTATTAGTTGTAATGTATGGATAGATATGTACTAGCAGATTATGGATAGAATTGTGCTTTACCCTAGTGTCTTTGCATGAGTATGGTGTATGATTCATCCCTTTGTACATGGATCCTGTTTTACGTTTCTTGATGAGAAATGTGTGGAACCAAGGCTGACTTGTGATATGCTGACCCTATGAGAGTGGGTTCTATGTTTTCAGACATAGTGCATGCAGGTCGAGCTTGGTAACTCTGAGGAGAGTATACAGGATTGTTGAGTATTTTGATCATGTATGGGATTTATCAGGTACACAGAGAGTATAGTCGGCTTGCTACAGGTTCCGGCGGCTTAAGCCGATCTGGATCCTAGTACCAGTGATGGTTCGGACCGTTACAGAGGGGTACCGGTTTCCGGGCTGTTACATTACGCAAATGAGTTTAATTAATTAATTGGACCCAATTAATTAATTAAATTAGCAGCCCATATAAGAGTTATATTAGAGTTTAATGAGGAGAAGAATTAAGCCTAAAAAGGTCATAAAAACCCCTTTGGCTAAATGGAATGAGTATACTAAGTGATGTTGCTGCTCTTTGATATTTTTTTGTCATTATTGCTGCTAAATGGAATGAGTATAGATTATCATCGGAGGTGATCAAGTTAGATTGTTGTAGTTTGCATTTTAAGAAAGGAATCAAGAAATCAAGAAACTACCATCTCAAAAGTAAACATTCTGCACCTTTACTTCAAGAACTCAAATCTTTGATGGTTTCTTACCTTTATTTAGACATTGGAGATTTTATTTTTCCCCATATATTTATTTATAATCTTAAATAACCAATAAAAGCATGTCCTTTTCCAAGTAATGAATATCTACTTTCATGGATTGGTAGAAACTTTAGTGTTTCTCAGCAAACTCAATGCTACTCAAAGTAGTATTTCTTAGCAAACAAACATAAATCATACTTTCATAATTAACAAAATTAGATACATAAGATATTAAAGGTAATTACAATAGGAAAATCTCAAAGAAAAAAAAGAAAAACAATTTTTCGTCAAGAGACAACTTATGTTTAGGATAAGTCCATCCCCACTTTTCAACCTTGAGAACAGTGGTATTTTGTTTTAGATTAAGAATAGCCATCTACTAGCATTAGTTGTCTTATTTGATTGAGAAGTAACATGAAAAATTTATGATTCAGTTATATTGTCTGATAAACAAGTAAAATTAACAGTTCAACGTGAAAAGGCATGAAAATATTGGAAATAAGAACAGCACAGAAACAAATAAATCAAAATTGCTTCTATAGTGCCAATATTTTTAAGCTTCTTCCATCTAAGAAATGTTGTCAAAGTCAACAAACCACAAAAGCTTAACAAAAAATCCTTGCCACTAGGATATCTGGAGCTCTTACTATGGGTCTCACTTCTTGGATTTTTTAGATTTCTCAATTGATTAAGATGCAGCAGCAGGTGGTACAACTGTAGGTTTATCTGACCCTTGGCCCTAAGCCAACCATTCTTCCTCCTAGCAATGTTTCTTTCCCTACTTTCTTTTTTTTTTTTTTTTTTGCCCAGTTAGCTTTAAACTAGTCAGACAAAGTCTTCTCTTGGTTTCTTCGCCTTTGACTTGTGAATCTTTCCATGAGAACTCGTTTATTCTTAAAGACATTACCCAACCTTTATGGGCATATCATGGTACGTACTTATACTTGTCAATCTTCTTTGAACTCTCTATACTTGTGGGGCAGACGCTTGAGTACACACATCCTTCTCATCCAGAGAACTTTTGTTGGCAACCTAGCCTCTCTTGTACCCTTGCGCTTACCATATCTAGAGTGGCATCCTTTTCTTTTAGCTTCCTTCATCATGCACAAGATTGAGAGTGAATCTTTGTTGGCTTCCTGATGATGAAAAGGCCATGCTTAACCAACTTTCTTATGTTTTGGGAAGATTTGTCCATGGAGATTTCATTGACTTCATTGGGATTAAGACACACCTTTCCATTCCCACACTTGAGCACGTTGATAGCGAGCTGCTTTTGGAGCTTCAGAGAAACCATTTCTCCCTCTCTTCTTCTGATAAAGGACTATTTAGACTCTGTCAGGAGTTTTAACCAATATCGTTTGGCTAAAACAAAATAAGAGAAAAGATAGGCTAGAAGACTAAAAGTCTAATTGAAATTCCTCAAAGACTGAAAAAGTGTCTTTCTAATAGTCAATGGAGGCTATTTATAATAGAAAAAAAAAACTCTAATAAGCAAAATTATGAAAATACCCAAAATATCCCAAAAAATAATTAAAATGCAAAATTGACCCCTAAACGATGGAATTTCCATATCGAACTTTGTGACAGGCCTATATGACGCGGAACCTTATGGCACAAGCCTCAAACTCACACGCACAAGAAGATATGGAATCCAAAGATCTGACAAACCCACCTCCTATGGCACCCCAAACTTAGAGAAGCTGAAACACCAATGATCGAAGGATTTAGATGAGAATCCGACAAACGCCACAACGAATAGTTGATAAATTAGCCAAGATTCCTGATACAATTGATGAAAGCAAATCCTCACTCTCACTCAAAGCAATACACGCCAAAGGCATGAAAGAAATTCTTAAAAGTTTGATTAAAAGCTGTCTCTTACAATTGTTTCTTATCCTTATATAGTAAGGAGAAAAATAAATAAAACCCTAAGACACTCATCTTGGACCTGACTTAAACACATAAGGCCCAAGCCCAATCACACACTAAAATAACACATAAGTATTAAAACATAAGCCCAAAACATGGCCCAACACTCTAAAACTTAAAAGATAAATTATGGCCAGAATACAAGCCCAAACAAAGCTAAAATAAAAAAAGTGTTAAATAATAAAAATATAGCAAGCCCATCATAACAAAGTTGAATTTTCACAAAAGCCTTACTTGATCTTCACTTTAGGCTTCCCTTTGTGTAGTTTTAGCCCATAGGTTTGATTAGGCTCCCTAAGCCTATGATTGCAAGTGTTGCACCAAATCTGTCCCATATGAGTTGAAGCACGCCCCAAATATATATGGATCATATGAATATGATTTTGAACTCCTTTTAGATCCATTTGAATGACATAAGTTTGCTCCACACCATTGTTAGAAATTTGCCCTATTGGATCCGTATCATTCTCTCCTTCTTTAGAAAAGATTCGTCCTCGAATCTTGCTGATATTTATGTCAAAAAGGGAAGCTTTAGAAACCCATGTATCTTCAAAGACCTCCTTTTGAATAGGTGGAAATAGGATAAAACTTTTGTCATGAATGTTTTCATCAACAACCTGCACATCAAGAACAAATGAACTAGGCATAAAAATATTAGTCATAGAAAGATCATGTAGATGTGACCCATTCTCTTCTACAACTTCCAAAACAGTCTCATTCACCTCCTCCACCTCATCAATCACGTGCTCCCCATGTCCCTCATCATTCACAACCTTTTCTATAAGTTCATTGATGGAATTCTCAACAACAACTACATTAGATTCATGCATTACAACTTCTTCTTCAATTTCAATCTCTATGGAAGTTGAGATAGGAACTTTAGCCTCTTCTTTCTCCTTTTCTTTCTCCACCTTCCCTCCTTGACCTAGTCTTGATTCTTTTCCAGCCTCTTTACCCTCAAACTCACTCTTTTCTCTCATCTTTTCCGCAGAATTCAAGCTCTCACTCCCCTTTGTGGCCAAGGCCGAAGCCTCCCTCTCCCTCTCCAGCATCTTTATTTGATCAACATATACCTCTTGAGGTGATAAAGGAGCGAGTATAACCTTATGTCCTTCATGAGTGAAGGAGTACTTGTTATTGAACCCATCATGTTGCACATTTCTATCATGTTGCCACGGTCTACCCAACAACATATGGCTTGCCTGCATAGGTACCACATCACACAAGATCTCATCCTTGTACCTACCAATAGAAAATGGTATAAACACCTGACGTGTAACCCTAACCTCACCACAATCATTCAACCATTGCAATCTATATGGCTTAGGGTGTTTAATAGAAGCCAAACCCAATTTTTCCACCATATACACACTAGCAACATTTGTTCAACTACCTCCATCAATAATGAGAGTGCTCACTTTTCCATTAACTAAACACCTAGTGTGAAATATGTTTTCCCGTTGTTCTAGGCTTTCTTCCTTAACCTGCATATTCAGAGCACGCCTAGCAACAAGCATCTCACAATGTGCAGCAAGCAACACATTATTAACCAACACATCCGAATCATCACAGTCATTATTGCAATTAGGAGTTTTTTGAGGTATTCTTATAGAAGTGGAAGCTTGTGAGACATTCAAACTCTCCATAGTTTCAGTCAACCTCTCAAGAGTCTTATTGAGCCTATGTAACTCACCACTGACTGACTTCTTAAAAAGATTATAATCATTACCCATATTCGATTCACTTCCATCAGTACGATCCACCACATTCTTGTCTTTACTCATCCTACCTTAAATCAACAAAGAATAAAAAGAACTAGCAAATATTGTGTTAAAAGAAATACTCAAGTGTTTGCACTCTTACCATTCTTTTGCTGATTCTTTAATTGCACTTCAGAAACTAAGGTCAACCAACCAACCACAAGGTGCATTTAATGAAAAAAAGAAGAAAGCCTAAAGAAAGAAGGAAGCTCGCAAAAACTAGAAAGAAGACACTGACAATTTGGAAAGTAACACACGAACTAGGCTTTGTGCTACTTGAAAAATATCACCTACAGTATAGACCCAAGCAAACAATACTCCAGCAATGTCAAGGAAGCAAAAGCAAGCTTAAACCAAAAAAGAAACTTAGAATTCAAATAAAAACGAATTTGGACAAAAGTTTGAATTTAATTCGCTTCAACGCAAATTAAATACGGATCTATTTAAATCTACCCAAAAAGGCAAGTATCAAAACCCCACAAATAGACTAAAAAAAAAAAAATCTCACTCAGTGCAGCATCATGGACAAAAATGGGCATTAAAAGATGGATTTGACACCAAATCGATTTAGATGCAGTTGCCTTAAATGTGCACCTTAAGAAATAGGCAGATTTCTTTTGTCTCCTAATCTGGATTCAACCCAATTCAAAATTCAAAATTGATTTCCATAAACTACAGCAATCAATTGAGATAGGTAAGGAAATATGGATGAAAAAGGAAGCATATCACAATTTCGGCCAGATCAAGATAATTATAGCAAAGGCGATTTATTTTTTTTTTCGTTTTTTTTTTTGGATTTCAAATTTTTGTTTTTTTGATGATTAATAATCAAGAAGGTGCAGCCCTGGACACAAAAGTTTTCACCGAAATCAATAACGAAGAAAAGAGAAACTAAAAAAAAAACCTCTAGATGCTGAGATAAATAAGAATTTACCTCACTTTGGCTCTGATACCAACTGACGCAGAACCCTATGGCACAAGCCTCAAACTCACACGCACAAGAAGATACGGAATCCAAAGATCTGATAAACCCACCTCCTATGGCACCCCAAACTTAGAGAAGCTGAAACACCAATGATCGAAGGATTTAGATGAGAATCCGACAAATGCCACAATGAATAGTTGATAAGTTAGCCAAGATTCCTGGTGCAATTGATGAAAGCAAATCCTCACTCTCACTCAAAGCAATACACGCCAAAGGCATGAAAGAAATTCTTAAAAGTTTGATTAAAAGCTGCCTCTTACAATTGTTTCTTATCCTTATATAGTAAGGAGAAAAACAAATAAAACCCTAAGACACTCATCTTGGACCTGACTTAAACACATAAGGCCCAAGCCCAATCACACACTAAAATAACACATAAGTATTAAAACATAAGCCCAAAACATGGCCCAACACTCTAAAACTTAAAAGATAAATTATGGCCAGAATACAAGCCCAAACAAAGCTAAAATAAAACAAGTGTTAAATAATAAAAATATAGCAAGCCCATCATAACAAAGTTGAATTTTCACAAAAGCCTTACTTGATCTTCACTTTAGGCTTCCCTTTGTGTAGTTTTAGCCCATAGGTTTGATTAGGCTCCCTAAGCCTATGATTGCAAGTGTTACACCAAATCTGTCCTATATGAGTTGAAGCACGCCCCAAATATATATGGATCATATGAATATGATTTTGAACTCCTTTTAGATCCATTTGAATGACATAAGTTTGCTCCACACTATTGTTAGAAATTTGCCCTATTGGATCCGTATCATTTCCTATAGCTCTTGTCACACTTTTGAAAGTTGTGCGTCTCGAAATTTTTTTTTCGAAAAGTTATTGTGGGTCTCTATCGGATGTCGGCAGCAAACGTTAGGCCCGGTACAAGTCTGCCGTATAGTCCAAGGCTAGTTGCTCCATGTCATTCCCTTCCACTTATAAAAAACTCGACCTCGAGTTGTCATCAGCAGGATAGTACTGAAATAGATATGCCACATTAAACGTCTTGAAAATTTTCATCTCATGTAGGCGGTCAAGAACATAGGCATTGTCATTGATCTTCTGAATGATCCGGAATGGACCAATCTTCTTGGCGTCAAGCTTTTTCTGTCCTCCACCATGTTCCTTGCGTAAATACATTATAACTTGATCACCGACATTGAAGGACTTGAAACGCCTATGTTTATCAGCTGTAACTTTATATTTGTCATTTGCTTCTGTAAGGCATTGTTGTACCTGTTTGAAAACATCCACGTGCTGCTTTGCCAAGTTTCTTGCTGCAATACTGTTGTGAGAACTTGTGGGAAGGGCAATAAGTTCAACTGTATGCGCTGGGACTTTCTTGTATGCAACAACAAATAGTGATATCTTTGTGGAGCTGTGGATAGCACTGTTGTAAGCAAATTCTGCTTGGGCAAGAGCAAGATCCCAAGCAGTTTTCTTATTATTGCAGATACAGCGCAGAAGATTGCCAAGCGTGCGGTTCACCACTTCAGTTTGTCCATCAGTTTAAGGATGGGCAGCACTGCTGTATCGAAGTTCAGTTCCAAAACGTTTCCATAAAGTCATCCAGAAATGAGCTAGAACCTTCACATCTCTGTCAGAAGTAATGGTCTGAGGGATGCCATGTAAGCGAACAATCTCCTGGAAAAACAGTTTTGCCGCATGAGAAGCATCATTAGTTTTCTTGCAAAGAATGAAATGCGCCATTTTGGAGAACCTGTCAATAACAACAAAAATGGAATCAGATCCACGTTGAGTACGTGGAAGACCAAGAACAAAATCAATAAATAAGTCCTCCTAAGGATGTGATGGAATAGGCAATGGAGTGTATAAGCTTGTATTCTGCGAATGTCCCTTCTGAGTTTGACAAACTAGGCACTTCTAGATCATCCGACCTATATCCCTTTTTAATTGTTGCCAGTAAAAACGCTCCTCCAACCCAGCAATAGTCTTATCACGCCCCAAATGACCACTCAAACCTCTTCCATGGACCTCCCGAATAAGCTTTTCCCATAAAGAAGATCAAGGAATGCATAACCTGTTCTCCTTAAAAATAAAGTCATCATGTACCAAGAACCCATCAGCAGGCTAATGAGTCTGGACTCTGTCCCATATATCAGCAAAGTTATCATCTGTAGCATACAAATTCTTCAGAAATTCAAAACCCACAACCTCCTGATTAACTGTAATCAACAGAGCAGTCCTCTTACTCAAAGCATCTGCCACCTTATTACTATGGCAAGCCTTATATTTGATGACATAATGAAAGGCTCCAAAGTAAGCTGCCCATCGAGCATGTATCTTATTGACATGTTTTTGAGTTTTAAAATGGATCAAAGATTGATGATCTGTGTGAATAATAAACTCTCACCTCATCAAATACTGCTCCCAAGTTTTAAAAGCTCAGAATACTGCATATAGCTCCTGCTCATAAGTAGACCACTTCTTTCTAGCTTCATTTAGTTTCTCACTAAAGAAGGCAATAGGCCTTTTAGACTGTGACAACACTCCACCAATCCCAACTCCGCAAGCATCACATTCAATCTCAAACATTTTATCAAAATCGGGTAGAGTAAGAATAGGGGCAGAAGTAAGCTTATCTTTAATCTCTTCAAAGCTCTTGTTGGTAGCTTCAGTCTGTGCAAATTTCTGCACTCTCTCTTTCTTCAAGCAAGCTGTGATAGGGGCAACGATGCTGCTGAAATTTCTGATAAATCGTCGATAAAAAGTAGCAAGGCCATGAAAGTTGCAAATTCAGAAATAGTTTTGGGGATGGCCCAATTCCGTATTGCTTCTACCTTCTTCTCATCAACATGTATACCTTCTGCACTAACAACGAACCCCAGTAACAGAACGTGCTCCGTCATATAAATGCACTTCTTAAGATTAATAATCAGCTCACCTCCTTGCAAGGTTGTCATGACTTGACAGAGATATTGTAGATGTTCTTCTTCACTGCGACTAAAAATCAAGATGTCATCAAAATAAACAACCACAATTTTGCGTAAGAAGTCACGCAAAACCTGGTTCATGAGTCACATAAAAGTGCTAGGTGCATTCGTTAAACCAAAGGGCATAACTAGCCACTCATACAAACCTTCCTTAGTCTTGAAGGCAGTCTTCCATTCATCTCTCTCCTTGATCCAAACTTGGTGATAGCCACTTTTAAGGTCGATTTTAGAAAAGACTTTAGATCCGGATAGTTAATCCAGCATGTCATCAAATCGTGGAATAGGAAATCGATACTGAACTGTAATTTTGTTAACGGTCCTACTATCCACGCACATTCTCCAAGTCCCATCTTTCTTTGGAACTAATAGGGAAGGTACTCTGCAAGGGCTAATGCTCTCCCGAATATGCCCCTTCTTCAGTAATTCTTCAACCTGTTCTTGGAGGATTTCACTCTCCTTTGGACTCATCTTGTAATGAGGCAGATTCGGTAATTTTGATCCAGGAATGAGATCAATCTGATGTTGGATATCCCATAGAGGTGGAAGCTTGGATGATTCCTCCACTATCTTAGGAAACTCCTTCAACAGCTCTTTGACGGGTGGTGGTAAAGATGGTGCATCCTCCATTGTACCTTTTGCTCTCACCAATAAAGCTAGTGTGCCTTCAGATTTTTCAGCTGCACTTGATAGCCTCTGCACTCCTATAGAAACAGCAACAACATTCTTCCCTTCCACTTTAGAATGTTTCGCAGAATTAGAAGGCAAGATAGTAATCTTCTATTGATTCCACGTGAACATGTATGAATTCTCCTTCCCCTTATGCAAAGCATCAACATCGAATTGCCAAGGGCGACCTAGCAAAATTCCACAACAATCCATATCTACAACATCACAATTAACAGGTTCAGTATAAGATTTACCGATCGAGATAGGCACACTGCAGATTCTGTTGACCTCAATTGTCGGACCTTCCTTAATCCATCCGACTTTGCGTGGCGAAGGGTGCGGCTGTGTAGGAAACTGCAATTTCTCCACCAATAGCTTAGCTATCGGATTCTCACAATTGCAGCTGTAACGACCCGAAAATCGGACCGCTACCGGCGCTAGGATCCAGATCGGCTTAAGGCCGCCGGGACCCGTAGCAAGCCTAACATGTAACCTGTAACCTGTTTTATCCCATACATGATCAACAATCAAACATAAAGATTTAAAACTTTTCTTTCATACATTCTATCATACACTTAACTCAACCTGTGCATGCACTAAACATAATCATAATCATAAACTTGACCCCTCTGTGGGATCCCATCAATGCCCCCGATGGGTGGCATAACATGTGTTGAGTTGGTTAAGCATAGTCATCAATAAACATTAAGATCATGTATCAAAAAGGGATTACAATATACTATGGTCAAGCACACTTCTAACCTTAATATCGCCACATTACATATCTATACATCATTATACAATCTGTCATGTCTACATTCTAACTATTACATACATAAGACTTCATTACTCTTCTTGACTTCTCTGTCTAACCTGTACCTGCAAACCTGGGGAATTTGGGAGAGGGGTGAGCTACTAGAGCCCAGTGAGCAGAATCATAAAGCATTTAAAACACATGTTATCATGGATTGCATCACATCACAACTAATCATATCAAGGATGAACTTGTCACCATTTAGACCTCTACATATTCCAATCATGCCAGGGGCGTAGTGCATGCCACACTTGGTCTTTCTCTCATACATAACATAACATACATAATCCATGGTGCCGGGGGCGTAGTGCAGGCCACGTCCGGTCTTTCTCTTACATAGTGCCAGGAGCGTAGTGCAGGCCACACCTGGTCTTCCATACCATATCATCATGTCATAACATATGAGGGCTAATGGATCATTCAACATTCATCCACATCAACAACATATTATGCAATGCAACATATTCGTGATTTCTAATGCAAACAACCTAAATATCACATGGCATCCGTGATGCATGAACATGCTCAAACTGATTTATTTACTTAAAAGCATAAGAGTTATTCCACTGACCTCTGGCTAGCTCTGACACTGACTGAAGCAACTGACTCACTGCTGGGGTCCTCGGTTCCTCGGGTCCGAACCTACACAGGTGGACTCAAATGAGGGACCAAACAACTAGAACATAACTCTAAAAACATCCCCCAAAAACCCCCCTAAAACATCTCAAAACATCCATGCAAGAACATGCAAAGGAAGGCTGGACAGGGCACATTCGGCGGCAGGTTTGGCGGCCGAAAGTCCCTCCAGAGCCGAAAGTCAGGCAAGTTCGGCTGCACCTTCGGCGGCCGAAACTCCCAGACAGAGGCGAAACTCATGCATGTTCGGCGGCCGAAACTCCCAGACAGAGACGAAAGTCTCCTTTTGGGGGCAAGATTCGGCAGCCGAAGGCTGCCTCCACAAGAGGGTTCGGCGGCCGAAAGTCCCTTCGGCTGCCGAACCTGGTTTCTCCCAAAGGGCAGAAACTTGGTTCAAACATGCACAAATGCCTCCAAACTCAAACCATCATGCATTTAGCTCAACCAAAACATGCATACAAGCTCCTAGGGGTCTCAAACTACCTTAAACCCCAACTACAACACATCAAACGCACATTACAAGCCACATTGCTCAAAAACTCATCAAAAGCTCATAAACTCAACATAAGCTTACTCATGCATTTTCTACCCCATGAACTTCATAAAACTTACTTAAAACATAGTATAAGCTAGAGATCGACTCTTACCTCTTGAAGATCGAGAGTAGAGGCGACCAAACTTGGAGTTGGGAGAGATTTGAGTTCTTGAACCTCAAAGCTCCAAAACTTTGCTCAAAAGCTCAAATCTTCAAAACAAAGTTAAAACAAATGAAAAACTTGAAAGATCTAGAGGAAAAACATCAAAGATCGGTGAGGGACGGCGGAGAGCTCACCTTGGCCGAAAATGGGGAAAAAGCTCGCCCGTTTTCGGCTAAGGGACCCTTTTATAGTGGCTGTCCAGGCCACGTTCGGGGGCCGAATGTGCCTCCGCATGCATGCTATGTTCGGCGGCCGAACTTGAGGTTCGGCAGCCGAACTTAGGCTCCCCTCACTTATGCCTTCGGGGGCCTAAGGCTCACCCGAAATGCATGCATGTTCGGCGGCAGAACTTTGAGTTTCGGCGGCCGAACCTGAGCTTTCCTCCAAGGTTGTTTTTATTCAAAAACTCATTTCCTCTTTACTTAAAATCATCAAAAACTTTAAAAAATTTCATGAAAACATGGTTTTACCCTTCTAGAGGTCTCCGACATCCGAGATTCCACCGGACGGTAGGAATTCCGATACCAGAGTGTAGCCGGGTATTACATTCTCCCCCCCTTAAGAACATTCGTCCCCGAATGTTCCTCAACTAACACATAGCATGGCATACACATATCCAACATGCAAAGCACATAAAACTTACAGGGAACTAACCTCAGAAAAGATAAGGGTATTGCTGGAGCATGGACTCCCGTGTCTCCCAGGTGCACTCTTCCATATTGTGGTGGTTCCATAGGACTTTTACCATCGGGATTTCCTTGTTTCTCAGCTTTCTGATCTGGGTGTCTATGATCCGCACTGGCTGCTCAACATAGGTGAGATCCTCTTGGATCTCCACATCAGGCTCACTAAGAACCTTGCCCGGATCTGACACAAATTTCCTCAACATTGAAACATGGAAAACCGGATGGATTCTTGCCATTGAAGCAGGCAAATCTAGCTTGTACGACACATTCCCAATCTTCTGCAAGATTTCAAAGGGTCCGATGTATCGTGGGGCTAGTTTACCTTTCTTCCCAAAGCGAACCACTCCTTTCATTGGAGACACCTTGAGCAATACCAGATCCCCCTCCTGAAACTCTACTTGCCGTCTGCGGATGTCTGCATAACTCTTCTGTCTGCTTGCAGCAGTCTTGATTCTCTCTCTGATTATGGGTGTAATACCCGGCTAGATTCCGGCATCGGAATCCCTACCTTCCGGCGGAATCTCCGTTGGAATCTGGAATTTCGATGATGCCAAAGGCTTCTAGAAGGGTAAAATGTATTTTCTAAAATATTTTCACATGATTTCATGGTTTTAAATGAAAATGAATTGAGTTTTGAAGAGAAAAGGCCAAGGAGGAAGAACCCAGGTTCGGCCGCCGAAGGTGATGTTCGGCCGCCGAACATGAGATGGTTTCGGATGGACTTTTGGCTTCCGAAAGTTGAGTTGGGCAGAAACCAGGTTCGGCTGCCGAACCTCAAGTTCGGCCGCCGAACATGGGGGACTTTAGGGTGCTGGTTTGGCCGCCGAATGTGGCTCAGCCGGTCGCCTATAAAAGGCCTCAGACCGAAAATGGGAGAGTTTTCTCCCCATTCTCGTGCCCAGGTGCGTTCATGTCCTCCCTTGGTCGATTTCACGTTTTCCTTCATCTTCTATGATTTTTAATGAGTTTCATTCTTGGTTTTGAAGAGTTTTAAGCTTGGATCAAGGATTTGGAGCTTGGAGACCCCGGAGCTAGTTTCCTCCACATCTCCAAGGTTCGGGTCACACCAACCCTCGATCTTCAAGAGGTTAGTGTAGATCCTTGTTTCCCTTAGATTTCATGAAGTTTTAAGTAAGTTTTATGGAGTTTGATGTTTGAGTTTGGGTAGAAATGCATGTTTAAGGTTTATGTGGGTTTTATACCCAATGTATGTTATGTGATGCTTGTGTTGAGGAGTTTATGTTAGTTTATGCTCCTTTATGCTTGTGGGAGTGAGTATGCATGATTGGGAGAGAGTATGTAAGGATTTGGGTATATATGAGTTTGGTTTTTGGCTTGGCAGAATCGGACCTGTCGTCCAAAGGGGACCAGGTTCGGCCGCCGAAAGGAGTTTCGGCCGCCGAACCTGCATGGGAGGCAGTCTTTAGGCTGCCGAACGTGCCCCCGAAGGAGGGACTTTCGTTTCTGTCCTAGGGTTTCGGCCGCCGAACCTGCCGCCGAACCTACCCGAGTTTCGTCTCTGGAAGGGACTTTCGGCCGCCGAAGGTGCCGCCGAAAGTGCCCTGTCCAGCCGTTTCTTGGGTGTTTTCCATGCATGTTTAAGTGATGTTTAGAGGGGTTTTTGGGGAGTTGTGTATGAGTTGTTAGAATGTGTTTGGCACCTCATTCGAGTCCACCTGTGTAGGATCGGACCCGAGAGACCGAGGAGGCCATCAGTGTTAGCAGTTGCAGAGTCAGTCAGCGTCTGCTAGGAGGTGAGTAGAACTAAACTTAATCTTTTATGCACAAAATCTAATGCCTAAAGCATGTTCATGCATCATGATTATATGTAGTAGGTTGATTGCACTAGTTTCACGAATATGACGCATTGCATTATTTGATGTTGATGGAGGAAGGGTGGACCGAGGTGACTTCAATAGCCCATATCTGTCACGAGTCTTGTCTTAGTCCTTTGAGAGCCGGACAAGTACATGTAGGAAAGTCCATGTGAGCTCTCTGTGGACCAGACACCATGTCATGTATGTTACAGGCTTTTGTGAGCTCCTATGGGGGAGCCGGGCACCGACAGAGGGATTTTTGATGTCATGTCCATCCTCTGAGAGGAAAGATGCATGCAAAAAGACAGACTCTCAGAAACCAGGGTCCGTGGGGAATAAATATTGCATAAGCCCCGAGGCGGACAAGATTATGTGATTTCTCTGTGTTATGATGCATTTCATGAAAGCATGTAATTAATGAACTGTTTTCTATGTTTCTACTCACTGGGCTTTTTAGCTCACCCCTTCCCCCTAACCCCAGTGTTGCAGGTTTAAGTCAGAGCTCAGAAGTCAACAGGGTAAAGATAAAGTGACGTGTGTTTGTAATAGTATTAGATTAGTACTTTTAGTGTGGACATGTATTGAAATTGATATATGGATTTGTAAGAGAAATGTAATGTAAAGTATAGTAGAGTTATGTTCATTGGATTAGTTCTGTGCTTGGCCCTGAGACTTGGTTAGTCCCTGTTTAATACATGATGTATATTATGCTAGATGTTAAGTTATGTTTGAACTAATCTTGTGGCATGTGTTGTTTACCACGTTATGTAATGGATGAGGACCCTATAGGTGGTCTGATGTTTGTGGTTTGAGGCATGCACAGGTTAGGTTCTAGTTCTTGGATGTAATACCAGTTTGATGTATGTTATGTTGACCCAGCTAGAGTTGTGATGAGGGCTCTAGTAGGGGGTTCCTTTATATTTTCAGTTATGTCGCATACAGGTCAGGCTCGGTATTTACATCATATGTTTCAGTTTTTATGTTAAAGTTTGGTCATGTATGGGATTTGATCAGGTGATAGGAGGTATGTTTGGCTTGCTACGGGTCCCGGCGGCCTTAAGCCGATCTGGATCCTAGCGCCGGTGGCGGTTCGGGCCGTTACAGAGGGGTATCGGTTTCCGGGTCGTTACAATGGGTACCACCCTGCTGGTGATCTCTACTAGCTCAGGCCCTGCCAAGGCCTTTTCTCCAACTTCCTCCCAGCAAACAGGTGACCTGCACTTCCTCCCATATAAAGCTTCATATGGAGCCATCCCGATGCTAGCATGATGGCTGTTATTGTAGGCAAACTCCACCAAAGGTAGATGCTGCCTCCAAGAACCGCCAAAGTCCAACACACACATTCTAAGCATATCCTCGATAGTCTGGATGGTCCTTTCGGACTGTCCGTCCGTCTGGGGGTGAAAGGCAGTACTGAAATCCAACCTGGTACCTATGGCATTCTGCAGACTCCGCCAAAACCTGGAGGTGAACTGGGGCCCTCTATCTGACACTATCAAAACAGGAACCCCATGCAGCTTGACGATCTCATCCACATATACTTGCACCAACTTGTCCACAGAGTAGCCACTCCTAACAGGGATGAAGTGAGCAGATTTGGTGAGTCTGTCCACAATCACCCATATGGAGTCCAACCTGTTGGACGCTGCCGGTAACCCCACTACGAAGTCCATAGCTATATTCTCCCATTTCCACTCTGGAATAGGTAGCGGGTTAAGCATCCCAGCCGGCTTCTGATGTTCCAGCTTCACCCTCTGACACACTTCGCAGGCTGACACAAACTGTGCCACTTCTTTCTTCATCGCTGGCCACCAATAAACTTTCTTCAAATCTTGATACATCTTGGTGGCTCCGGGGTGAACGCTGTATCTTGCATTATGAGCCTCCCTCATAATGTCTCCTTTTAGCCCTATGTCATCTGGTACACACAATCGACTCCCATAGCGGAGGATCCCCTTACTGTCAAATCTGAACTCACTGTCTTTGCCTGACTGAACAGTCCTGGCAATCTTCACTAACTCTGGGTCCTCATGCTGTTTCTGAGCCACTTGCTCCAGAAACACAGGTGTCACTCTCATCTGGGCCACTAAAGCACCGGTACCAGATAACTCCAACTATAGACCTTCATCAATGAGCTTGTAAAATTCCTTCACCACTGGTCTCCTCTCTGCCGTGATGTGGGATAGACTGCCTAGTGACTTCCGGCTCAGGGCGTCTGCCATGACATTCGCCTTACCCGGATGATACTGAATCTTGCAATCATAGTCACTCAGCAGCTCTACCCATCTCCTCTGTCTCAAGTTCAAATCTCTTTGACTCAGGATGTACTGCAGGCTTTTATGATCTGTGAAGATCTCACATTTTACCCCATAGAGGTAGTGCCTCCACATCTTGAGTGCAAAGATTACTGCTGCCATCTCAAGGTCATGTGTGGGATAATTCAACTCATGCTTCTTCAGCTGCCTAGAAGCATAAGCAATCACCCTCTCATTCTGCATTAGTACACAACCTAGTCCCACACGGGACGCATCACAAAAGACCATAAAGTCCTCATCACTAGATGGCAGAGCTAAAACAGGTGCTAAAGTCAACCTCTTCTTAAGCTCTTCAAAACTCTCTTCGCACTGGTCGGTCCACAGAAACTTCTGATTCTTCCTAGTTAGTCTGGTCAGAGGAGCTGCTATTTTCGAGAAGTCCTGAACGAACCTCCTGTAGTAACCTGCCAAACCCAAGAAACTCCTGATCTCCGTCACTGAAGTGGGTCTAGGCCAGTTAGCCACAGTTTCTGTCTTCTTGGGGTCCACCTCTATCCCATTCTCTGACACTACATGCCCCAAGAGCGAAATGCTCCTCAGCCAGAACTCACACTTAGAGAACTTGGCATACAAGCCATGTTCCCTCAAGGTCTGCAAAACCAACCGCAGATGATGGGCATGCTCCTCTGCATTCCTGGAATACACCAAGATATCATCTATGAAGACAATAACAAAGTGATCCAGGTACTGGCTAAACACTCTGTTCATGAGGTCCATGAATGCTGCAGGGGCGTTAGTTAACCCGAACGGCATTACAAGGAACCCAAAATGTCCATATCTGGTCCTGAAAGCCGTCTTTGGCACATCCTCATCTCTGATCCTCAGCTGATGGTACCCAGATCTCAGATCTATTTTGCAGAAACAACCCGCTCCTGCTAGCTGGTCGAATAGATCGTCGATCCTTGGCAAAGGGTACTTGTTCTTGGTAGTGACTTTGTTCAACTGTCTGTAGTCGATACAAAGTCTAAGGGATCCATCCTTCTTTCTGACAAACAAGACTGGAGCACCCCAGGGTGAGGTACTCGGTCGGATGAAGCCCTTGTCTACCAGCTCTTGCAACTGTTCTTTCAATTCCTTCAACTCCGCTGGAGCCATCCTGTAGGGAGGGATAGAGATCGGTCGGGTTCCAGGCATCAATTCTATCTCGAACTCTATCTCCCTAGCAGGTGGTAAACCTGGCAACTCGTTTGGGAAGACGTCTAGAAACTCTCTAACCACTGGCACCGAGGCGGGCTCTCTAACCTGACTGCTAAGCTCTCTCACATGAGCCAAATACCCCTGACATCCCCTCCTAAGCAACCTACGAGCCTGAAGAGCTGATATCAGACCTCTAGGTGTACCCCTCCTGTCTCCTCTGAAGACTACCTCTGACCCATCCTGACCTCTGAACCTGACTACCTTGTCCCTGCAGTCCAAGGTAGCACTATGGGTAGATAACCAGTCCATCCCTAGAATGACGTCAAAATCTATCAAGTCTAGAACCACAAGGTCGGCGGACAAGCATCTTCCCTCAACAAACACAGGACTACACTGGCAGACTGACTCTGCCACTGATGGATCACACTTGGGTCCACTGACCCAGAGAGGACACTCTAACTCAGAGATCATCAACCCTAACCTCTGGACGGCTCTCGGTGCAATAAAAGAATGAGATGCGCCCGGGTCCATCAAGGCATACACATCTGAACAACCAATGACTAAGTTACCTGCCACCACGATGTTAGATGCATCTGCCTCCTGCTGAGTCATTGTGAAGATCCGTGTTGGAGCTGATGGGCCTTCACCTCTGAAACCCGCTAAAGAAGAGGCTGCCCCTCTCCCTCTCCCTCTGCCACTGGCCTGAGTCGTTGTTGGAGCTGCTGGCTACGCTACACTACCTGAAGCTGTCTGCTGGGACTGAGCCATCGGGGCTGCTCTTGGACATTCTCAAGCCATATGCCCCTCCTGACCACATCTGAAACAGGCTGTCGTCCCGAACCGACATACTCCCTTGTATGGCTTACCACACCTTGCACAAACTGCATTATCCGCACCAGAGCTAGAGCCACTCCCTAGTCCCAGACTGGACTTAACCTTGTTCCAGAACTTATTCTTCTTAGACTTCCTGGGACCTCTGTCCCACTTCTTGCTACCTGAAGATGCTGCACTCATTGAAGAAGAGCCTGGGGTCTTAGAACCAGAAGGTTGTGCCACTGACTGTTTAACTGTCCCCTGAACGATGGCACTAGCCTCCATTTTCCGAGCCATATCCACTATGGCATGGAAGCTCTCCCTATCTGCTGACTGGATCAAGGAGGAATATCTGGAGTGGAGTTTCATGATATACCTCCTTGACCTTTTCTGGTCTGAGTCAAGGTTTTGCCCTGCAAATGGCAACAACTCCAAAAATCTGTCTGTGAACTCCTCTACACCCATCTCATCAGTCTGCCTCAACTGCTCAAACTCTATCATCTTCAGCTCCCTTGAACTATCTGGGAAAGCCCATCCTACAAACTCGTTTGCAAACTCCTCCCAAGACATGCTATCCACTTTCGGGTTCACATAATTCTTGAACCACTCTCGTGCCTTCTTGCACTTAAGTGTGAACCCAGCCATCTGAATGGCTCTACTATCATCAGCCCCAATCTCATTTGTGATCACCTTGACCCTCTCAAGATACACAAACGGGTCATTCCCATTTTCATACTGGGGAGCACCCAACTTCATGTAGTCGGTCATCTTGACCTTGCTCCCACTGGCTGAGCTAGGTCTAGAGGGTTGAGCAACTGGGGCTGCTGGTTCTGCTGGAGGAGGAGGAGGTGCAGCATCCCCTGGGGTAGGGTTTGCTGGATTTGGATAGTAAGGTGGGGGTGGATACATTGGGTATTGTGAATATGGTGGATAATAAGGTGGGTATGGCATCTGTGTGGGATAAGGGCTAAAGATGTGGTAGTCCGATGTGCCTCCCATCGAATACCCAGGGTTTTGTGAGAAGGGTGGGTAGTAAGGTGGCTGAACAAATCCCGAGGCCTGAGTGCCTCCTTAGGATTCTCCCATTCCCTCTTCTGACATGCTAACTCCCAAACTGCCATCCCTCCTCTGCTCTACATCCATATCATCCCCCATGTCCTCTGACACTCCTCCCTGAACTGTTCCTCTGACTGATCTGCTTCTACCCAGATCCAAATACCTTCTAGGGTCTCTTACTGCTCTTTCTCTGATAGACCTACTAGACATTGCCCTAGGCAATGCTGGAGGACGGGCGCTCGTGCCCTCATCCTCAGGTGGTACTCCAGTCAATCTTGCTGATCGACGAGTTCCTCTCATCCTGTTTTCTGAAAAACAGTACACATCACATAAACATTAGCATCATATGGTTCATGTGGGCACACATGAACCCGCATCACACATCATAGCATATCATTAATGCACATGCATATAATCATGGCATTTCACATCATCATGCAAGACAGGACTCCACATCCTATCCTAGTGGACATGATCTTCCTATTGTGCTTGACCTTCTAAAACATCTATGAGCCCGACACTCTAGGTCCGACCATATGAACCTAGGGCTCTGATACCATTCTGTAACGACCCGAAAATCGGACCGCTACCTGCTCTAGGATCCAGATCGGCTTAAGGCCGCCGGGACCCGTAGCAAGCCTGACATGTAACCTGTAACCTGTTTTATCCCATACATGATCAACAATCAAATATAAAGATTTAAAACTGTTCTTTCATACATTCTATCATACACCAAACTCAACCTGTGCATGCACTGAACATAATCATAATCATAAACTTGACCCCTCTGTGGGATCCCATCAATGCCCCCAATGGGTGGCATAACATGTGTTGAGTTGGTTAAGCATAGTCATCAATAAACATTAAGATCATGTATCAAAAAGGGATTACAATATACTATGGTCAAGCACACTTCTAACCTTAATATCGCCACATTACATATCTATACATCATTATACAATCTGTCATGTCCACATTCTAACTATTACATACATAAGACTTCATTACTCTTCTTGACTTCTCTGTCTAACCCGTACCTGCAAACCTGGGAAATTTGGGAGAGGGGTGAGCTACTAGAGC
This sequence comes from Manihot esculenta, assembly GCF_001659605.2. Classification (NCBI taxonomy): domain Eukaryota; kingdom Viridiplantae; phylum Streptophyta; class Magnoliopsida; order Malpighiales; family Euphorbiaceae; genus Manihot; species Manihot esculenta. Next base: position 17,520,959 of record NC_035161.2, read on the forward strand.
CCAGTGAGCAGAATCATAAAGCATTTAAAACACATGCTATCATGGAATGCATCACATCACAACTAATCATATCAAGGATGAACTTGTCATCATTTAGCCCTCTACATATTCCAATCATGCCAGGGGCGTAGTGGAGGCCACACCTGGTCTTTCTCTTATACATAACATAACATACATAATCCATGGTGCCGGGGGCGTAGTGCAGGCCACGTCCGGTCTTTCTCTTACATAGTGCCATGGGCGTAGTGCAGGCCACACCTGGTCTTCCATACCATATCATCATGTCATAACATATGAGGGCTAATGGATCATTCAACATTCATCCACATCAACAACATATTATGCAATTCAACATATTCGTGATTTCTAATGCAAACAACCTAAATATCACATGGCATCCGTGATGCATGAACATGCTCAAACTGATTTATTTACTTAAAAGCATAAGAGTTATTCCACTCACCTCTGGCTAGCTCTGACACTGACTGAAGCAACTGACTCATTGCTGGGGTCCTCGGTTCCTCGGGTCCGAACCTACACAGGTGGACTCAAATGAGGGACCAAACAACTAGAACATAACTCTAAAAACATCCCCCAAAAACCCCCTAAAACATCTCAAAACATCCATACAAGAACATGCAAAGGAAGGATGGACAGGGCACTTTCGACGGCAGGTTCGGCGGCCGAAAGTCCCTCCAGAGCCGAAAGTCAGGCAGGTTCGGCGGCACCTTCGGCGGCCTAAACTCCCAGACAGAGGCGAAACTCATGCATGTTCGGCGGCACTTTCGGCGACCGAAACTCCCAGACAGAGACGAAAGTCTCCTTTCGGGGGCAAGCTTCGGCAGCCGAAGGCTGCCTCCACAAGAGGGTTCGGCGGCCGAAAGTCCCTTCGGCTGCCGAACCTGGTTTCTCCCAAAGGGCAGAAACTTGGTTCAAACATGCACAAATGCCTCCAAACTCAAACCATCATGTATTTAGCTCAACCAAAACATGCATACAAGCTCCTAGGGGTCTCAAACTACCTTAAACCCCAACTACAACACATCAAACGCACATTACAAGCCACATTGCTTAAAAACTCATCAAAAGCTCATAAACTCAACATAAGCTTACTCATGCATTTTCTACCCCATGAACTTCATAAAACTTACTTAAAACATAATATAAGCTAGAGATCGACTCTTACCTCTTGAAGATCGAGAGTAGAGGCGACCAAACTTGGAGTTGGGATTTGAGTTCTTGAACCTCAAAACTCCAAAACTTTGCTCAAAAGCTCAAATCTTCAAAACAAAGTTAAAACAAATGAAAAACTTGAAAGATCTAGAGGAAAAACATCAAAGATCGGTGAGGGACGGCGGAGAGCTCACCTTGGCCGAAAATGGGGAAAAAGCTCGCCCGTTTTCGGCTAAGGGACCCTTTTATAGTGGCTGTCTAGGTCACGTTCGGGGGCCGAATGTGCCTCCGCATGCATGCCATGTTCGGCGGCCGAACTTGAGGTTCGGCGGCCGAACCTGGGCTCCCCTCACTTATGCCTTCGGGGGCCTAAGGCTCACCCGAAATGCATGCATGTTTGGCGGCCGAACTTTGAGTTTCGGCGGTCGAACCTGAGCTTTCCTCCAAGGTTGTTTTTATTCAAAAACTCATTTCCTCTTTACTTAAAATCATCAAAAACATTAAAACATTTCATGAAAACATGGTTTTACCCTTCTAAAGGTCTCCGACATCTGAGATTCCACCGGACGGTAGGAATTCCGATACCGGAGTCTAGCCGGGTATTACAGCAGCTATCTATAATTAGCCTGCAAATTGCTTCTCCTACTCGACACTTTGCTTGGAAAATCTTCCTCCTTTACGTCTCATCCTCCTGTTTTGTTGAGCATAAGATTTTCTTTACCACATAGGTGACCTCTCCATCTTCAAAACCAGCAATAGATCTGTCATCGTCATTCACTTCCTCGTCAATTTCGGCCACCTGCTCAACTATATTAACCTATCGACGATCAGTGTTAACTCCTCTACGTTTGGACAATTATTTGATCGATAATCAGGTTGCCTGCAACGGTAACATATGTCTCCCGTTGGCTTCTGATAAGGATTGGTTCTGCCTCCTTTGTCTGCTGTAGTGGTGACTACCTTTCCCTTATTGTCTCTCTTTTCTTCCATTGTATTATGAGAATTGCCAGAATTTCCAACCTTAAAAGGCTGCCCATTGTAATTGCCTCTATACTGTTGCGTCCCTTTCGAACCAGAATTTTCGCAATTTAAATTCCGGTTGTACTGCTGTCTTGGTTGCCAATCAATACGCTCTTCTGCCCTTTTTGCCATCTAAATAGCGTCTGCCAAGGTGAAAATCGCAGCTACTCCCATCATACAACGAATTTTGGGATTCATGCCCCTCTGATAATGAGCAACTTGTTGGGTTTCATTCTCACAGTTTTCACACCTCGCCTGAAACCTCAAAAACTCCTTGGTATATTCATCCACCCTTCGGTTCCCCTATACATAGTCATGATACTGATTATACAAAACCTGAGCGTGATCGCTAGGTAAGAACCGTTGTTCAAACATCTGCTTCATCAACACCCAGTTTCGTATGGGTTCCAACCTCCTCCGATAGCATTCGTTTTGAATCGAATTCCACCAGGCTGTTACACCCCCTTTTAAGTTATAGGCCACAATTAGAACCTTGCGATCCTCTTCCACATTCATAACTTCGAAAAAACGTTCAACCTCTGCTAGCCAATCAAGAACAGATTCCAAATCCAGCGAACCAGAAAAGTTTTGAAGGTCTATCTTGATCTTATAACCTTCTTGATAATTCTGATGGAGATTTGCAGGCACAGGATTGGCGGCCACAAGATTGGTGGCTGGCTAGGTGTAATACCCGGCTAGACTTTGGTATCGGAATTCCTACCGTCCGGTGGAATCTCGGATGTCGAAAACCTCTAGAAGGGTAAAACCATGTTTTCATAAAATGTTTTAATGTATTTTATGGTTTTAAGCAAGAAAGAAAATGAGTTTTGTATGAAAATAACCTTGGAGGAAGACCCAGGTTCGGCCGCCGAACCTCAAGTTCGGCTGCCGAACATGCATGCATTTCGGGAGTGCTTTAGGCCCCCGAAGGCATGAGTGAGGGAAGTCTAGGTTCGGCCGTCGAACCTTATGTTCGGCCGCCGAACATGGCATGCATGCAGAGGCACGTTAGGCCCCCGAAAGTGGCCTGACCAGCCGCTTATAAAGGGGTCCCCATGTCCGAACGGGTGAGCTTTTCTCCCCGTTTTTGGCCAAGGTGAGTTCTCCGCCGTCCCTCATCGATTTTGAGCTTCTTCCTTCGAATCTTCATGATTTTCTTATGAGTTTTCACTTGGTTTGAAGATATTTGAGCAAAAGAGCAAGTTTTGGGAGCTTGGAGACCAAAGAGTTGATTTCTCCCCATCTCCAAGCTAGGATCGTCCTTCCTCTCGATCTTCAAGAGGTAAGCTTAGATCCAACCTTCCTTGTATGTTTTAAACAAGTTTTATAAAGATCTATGGGGTAAAAATGCATGTTTAGGTTATTGTTGAGTTTATGGGTTTATGTTATGTTTATGAGCAATGTGGGTTGTTTGATGTGTTTTGGTTGGGGTTTAAGTTGGTTTGAGACCCCTATGTGCTTGTTGGCTTGAGTTTGCATGTTGTAGACTAGGGAAATGCATGATGGAATGGATTGGGAGGCATTTGTGCATGTTGGAGCTGAGTTTCTGCCCCTTTGGGAGAACTCAGGTTCGGCAGCCGAAGGGACTTTCGGCAGCCGAAGGGACTTTCGGCAGCCGAAGGGACTTTCGGCCGCCGAACCTGCCTGTGGAGGCAAGCCTTTGGCTGCCGAACCCTGCCCCCGAAAGCTGACTTTCGGCTCTGGAAGGGAGTTTCGGCCGCCGAAGGTGCCGCCGAACATGCATGAGTTTCGTCTCTGGAGGGAACCTTCGGCCGCCGAAGGTGCATGACTTTCGGCTCTTGAGGGACTTTCGGCCGCCGAACCTGCCGCCGAAAGTGCCCTGTTCAGCCTTCCTTTGCATGATTTATGTGATTGTTTTAAGGTGTTTTAGGGGGTTTTTGGGGAGTATTTTAGAGTCATGTTCATGGATGTTTGGTCCCTTATTTGAGTCCACCGGTGTAGGTTCGGACCTAAGGAACCAAGGACCTCAGCAGTGAGATAGCTGCTTCAGAGTCATTAGAGCTTCAGCCAGAGGTGAGTGGAATAACTCTTTATGTTTCAAAGCAAATGAATAAATTTTGAGCATGATACATGCATCATGTATGCCATAAGATATACTAGGTTGTTTGCATTAGAATTCACGAATATATTGCATTGCATAACTTGATGATGCTGTGGATGGATGTTGAATGACCCTTTAGTCCTCGTATGTTATGGTATGATGATGATACGGTATGGATAGCCAGTGAGGCCCATTCTACGCCCCTGGCACTATGTTAAGAGAAAGACCAGTGAGGCCCATTCTACGCCCCTGGCACTATGGAATGTTATGCTATGTTATGTTATGATAAGAGAAAGACCAGTGAGGCCCATTCTACGCCCCTAGGACGATTGGACTATGTAGAGGACTATTGATGACAAGTCTATCCTTGATGTGATTTGTTTGTGATGTGTTACATTTCATGAAAGCATGAAATTTAAATTGAATGTTTATTTATTCTGCTCACTGGGCTTTATAGCTCACCCCTCTCCCTTAACCCCCAGGTTTGCAGGTACAGGGTAGACCAGGAGGTCAGCAGGAGTAGAGTCATGTTTTATGTTATGGATAGATGTGGACATGAATATGATGTAATGTAAAAGTATAGTATAGAAATGTAATGTAATGATGCTTATGGAAGTTAGAGTTGTGCTTGACCATAGTATGTTGTTAATCCCTTTTTAGTACATGATCTTAAATGTTTAATGATGATTATGTAAACCAAGCTTAATGTATATTATGATACCCCATTGGAGTATTTGATGAGGACTCCAGTGAGGGGTTTTATGTTATGGTTTGTGCATGCACAGGTTAAGCTTGGTGATTGAATGAATGAAAGAATGAATGAATGAGTGAATGAATGAACGAAGAGAAAGTTTTAAATTTTTATGTAATTGTTGATCATGTATGGGATTAAACAGTTATACAGGATGTATGTTAGGCTTGCTACGGGTCCCGGCGGCCTTAAGCCGATATGGATCCTAGCGCCGGTAGCGGTCTAGTTTCTGGGTCGTTACACTGGGGGTGTGCGGCGGCAACAGGTTGGTGGAGTCCCTGCTGTAGGGTCAGTTGTCCGATCATCTCCCTTAATTCGGCCAAAGATGCCTCAATCGCAGCAAGTCGTGCCTCTTGGTTATCTGCCATGGTCGAACTTTGCTTTGATACCAACTGCTAAAGGAATATTTAGACTCTGTCAGGAGTTTTAACCAATATCATTTGGCTAAGACAAAATAAGAGAAAAGATAGGCTAGAAGACTAAAAGTCTTATTGAAATTTCTCAAAGATTGAATAAGTGTCTTTCTAATAGTTAAGGGAGGCTATTTATAATAGAAACAAAAATCCTAATAGGAAAAATTATAAAAATACCCAAAATATCCAAAAAAATAATTAAAATATAAAATTAACCCCCTAAACGATGGAATTTCCTTATCGAACTCTGTGATAGGCCTATGGCCCTTGTCACACTTTTGAAAGTTGTGCGTCTTGAAATTCTCTTTCTGAAAAGCTATCGTGGATCTCTATCAGATATCGGCAGTAAAAGTTAAGTCTGGTCCAAGTCTACCGTATAGTTTAAGACTAGTTGCTCCATGTCACCTTCCTCTCTCCTTCCTCTCTCCTTCCCTCTCTCTATGTTTACAACTACTTTTTTTAGACTAACGGTCTAACTAATGAGAGTCTTAGAGGATATGCATCTTACCTTTGGTTTCCTATGATTGGTTTCTGAGTTTGCAAATAGAGAGAGATAGACAGAAAGAGTGAACGAAAGAGGAAGATCTCACTTTTATTATGTAAGGGATTAGCAAAATCCGGCCATCGGAATCACTTCAATTACACTAAGTAAGAAAGGTGTAATAAAAACTGGTTATTGAATTTTACTATTTACCCATCAATTCATTTTAGACATTTGGCATAAAATGGATACATTATTGCGTGTGTGGCTCATGTATTTTAAGTTGCACAAGTTTTGTATTAAAAAGTGATGAAATTAAGGACTTTAGTGTTTAGTAAGTTATGAATTTGGTATAGGCATTTAAGGGGTTAATTGTACAAATTTTAACTTTAACTACAATTGTACAAAACTTTAAAGGATGAGATATGTGATCCCAAATTAGAATTTTTGGATATAATTTAAATTCTTGTAAATGCTTGGTCATTTACATATCTAATTTACCAAATCATAAAGCTTAAATTTGTCTCGATAAAATTTTAGATGATTAAATGTCTAGAATTTTTTTGTTTTGAAATGAAAAAGATATTTCACTAGTTGAAGAAAGTATAAGCACACTCACACACATATATATGCATAAATGTAAAGAACCACTTATACAAAACATAATGTAAAGGACTTGGATCATAATATACTATTGCCAAAGCATGTTGGTTAGTAAATAGGCAAAGTGCATGTTCCATTCCTTAACACCATGGTATTTCACAAGTTCTATTAAATAATCTATAAATTTATATTTTTTTACTAAAGAAAACATCTATATATCGTAGAACAACTCTTATCTAGAAACAAAATAAAATGCCAACAAAAATACATAATAAGTCTATTGAATGAGAAAAAACACAATAAAATTTCATCATGGAGATAGCACACACACTTTAGATAAACTAACAAGGAAACAACTTAGAATTTATTTACTTAGTGATGTGACATAACATTTTCTGAAAGTAAGTTATGAGTTGTTACTACAAGATAGGGGTCACGTGGCAAAGAACTGACAAATAGAAAATACAGTCCTGCATAAGGAAAGGGAGACTTAGACACTTTAATATCCCATTTGATGACAAGGCTCGCCCTCCCCAGATAGGCTGAGCCTTAGCATAGAGTTTTCATTGTCAGACACACTCCCATCTCGCCTGAGATCGGCGGGATTACCAACTTATTAGCTAGTGATGCGCATTATCGAGTAGCTGGCCACATCATAACCGAATTCACAGGAGATTCTATGTTTATGTCCATCTTCTTGCAGTATTAAAGAAGAGTTATCGTAGAGACAAAGGTACGCTTTCTTTAATACTACACAAGCTTTAAGTAGTCCATTACATTCTCTTTGTCCTTCAAGATACTGACTTGAGCGTCGGAGTAGTTGTCGTGGGCACCCACCACTGCCTCACGCTTTCTTTCTTGCAAGTTCTAGCCAATCACAGCATACCCTCTTCTGGCCACATCATTCATCTAATTTTAACAACATCATTTGTGGTTCAATTGCTGGGATGATCCATTAAACTCTCTTCTAGATCACAACCGATTCCCTATTATTTTTCTTCACTCGAAATGGCTGGAAGCCCTACAGTTGCTAACAAGATTGCTACCAACGAAGGAGTCATTATTTTCTCTGTCCCAAATAACCGGGAGAACACGCCTCCAGTGATCAAGAAAGCAGACCTTAATAATTTGAACAACGAGCACATACTCCAATATATCCAAAGGTTGCAGGATACTCTCGAGTAGTATAAAGCTCAAGAAGAGGCGTCTAAGATGGACCCTAAAAGAAGAGATGAAGCTTCCATAGACACCTCAAGCGCCCAAATGGAAGCACCCAAATTGCGACATAAAGGTAAGTCCGAATATAAAGATGAATTGGATGAGACTCCGAAAGGAGTGGATTGGAAGCTAGTACGAGCGGTACAAAGATACCAAAGAGAACATAAAGAGGATTGTAGTTTAGATTGGGTCTCGCCTCTTTTGAAAGAAATACCAGTAGAAAATTTTCTTTCTAAGTTCAAGTTGCCCAGTTTGGATAAGTATGATAGAACGACAAACCCCCAAAATCATCTAGCCATTTTCAGGACGACCATGTAGCTTCAAGATGTAAATCATTTTGTGTTATGCTGAGTGTTCTCATCGATACTCATGGGTTTGGCTCATAAATGGTATCAACACCTAAGTCTAGGTTTAATCCAAAACTTTACACAGCTTGCTACAATATTCAAATCCAGATTTATCACTTGCATACCTCCAAAAAAGCTTTCCTTAGACCTGTGAAAGATCCGCCAGGAAGAGGGCAAGTTTTTAAGGAGTTTTATTTCCCGTTTCAATACAGAAGCCATATAGGTGGAAGAGTTGAATCATGAGATAACATGTGAGGCATTGAAGAAAGGGACTCGCAATGTCAAGTTCATGGATTGTTTAATTAAAAACCCAGTAGCAACATACCAACAACTAATAGATATGGCCCAGAGTATATCAGGTTAGATGATGAGATCTAGATACTAAAAGAAGACAAGAAGACAAATAAAAAGCTAAGTCAAAAGTCCGAGAGATGGGCCTATGAAAGGGATCACAGGAGTTACTCCATCTCGCAAAAGAATGATGAACATAATAAGTATAAGAATTACACCCCACTAAATGACTCACGAACTCATATCTTGATGTGGACCAGGAAGAATGATAAAGAAATTAGGTGGCCACCCAACCTTAATCTTGAGAATGCAGACAAATGGGACAAGACCAAATATTGTTGCTTCTATGAAGATCATGGCCACACAATAGAAGAATGTCGAAACTTAAAGGACGAGATCGAGAGGCTCATAAGGGATGGCACCCTTAAAAATTCCTGAGAAAAGGAAAAGAAAGGCAAAAGTCTGAGCCTGAGGAAATAACCCCTAAGACGACTCTTGATAGAGAACCCGTAGAAGTCATACATGTGATAACAAAAGGACCCAATGAGGTATAGACAAGATTATAAACTTAGTTACCAAAAAAGGTGAGGAACTTTATAATTCTAAGGAAAACATTCGCCCATAAAGGTCATCCGCCCAAAGTATCCGTTTCGATATTGTTCACATTTTGACAAGCAATGTAGTTTTATCCTCGTATGTACACGAAGGATATTCTTTTAATAATAAAGTCAATGAAGTATTTTTATATGGTATGTTCTTCGATCACAAGGCAGTTCCCACCAAACTACTCGGGTGTTGGTCCCATGAATTAAGGCCACAAGGCAAATCTTCACAGGCCAGGTCACAAGGCAATTCCCGCCAGACCACTCAGGCGTTGGTCCCATGAGTCAAGGCCATAAGATAAACCTTCACCAGGACAAGTCACAATGACGTTCCCGCCAGACCACTCAGTCGCTACTCCAAGATAAATCTTTGCCAAGCTAGGTCACAAGGCGGTTTCTGCCACAACACTCGGGCGTTAGTCCTATGAATCAATGCCACAAGGCAAATCTTCGCCAGGTCAGGTCACAAGGCAGTTCTTGCCAGACCACTCAGGCACTGGTCCTATAAATCAAGGCCACAAGGTAAATCTTTGCTAGGCCAAGTCATAAGGCAGTTTTTGCCAGACCACTTGGGCGTTATTCCTATGAATTAAGGCCACAATGCAAATCTTCACCAGGCTAGGTCACAAGGCAGTTTCCGCCAAACCACTCAGGTGTTGATCTCATTAATTAAGGCCACAAGGGAAATCTTTGCTAGGCCAGGTCACAAGGTGATTCCTGCCAGGCTACTCAAGCATTAAGCCTATGAATCAAGGCCACAAGGCAAATTTTCGTCAGGCCAAATCATAGAGCAATTTCTGCCAAAACACTCGAGCGTTGGTCCCATGAGTCAAGATAGTTTTCGCTAAGCCACGAATCATAACTGCAAGATGCACATCCGCCATACCTTATGTTCAAGGCATTAGCACTTTTCTGGAAATTTCCTAAGTTTCTTATCACGACCCCAAGATGGGTCAGTGACTAGGCGTAATAAACAGGTGTTAGCTCCCTGAGCAAACCTTTTTCCTTTCAAAAAATACTATATGCAGGAAAGGTAAAAACTCATAAACAAAAATAAAGGCAACATTCCCATTAAAATATATATATGAAATTATAAAAGGATAGGGTCATCAACCTCCCCTGCCTTTGTTTTCGTTACAATGATATCTTTGGTGTTTCTTACAGGAGAAACCTGGTCAGAGGTGATCAAGCATAATTTAGCCACATTTTTATTATATTTATTATTGCTTATTTACACATTTTTCAACTTAATTTATGGTTTTTATCTTGTTTTTGTAGAAAATGAAGAAATTGGAAAACTGGAGAAAAAGTGCAGAAAATGACAAGAAAATTGATTGGGTCAGTAACATGGCCAAATCACTGTCCAGATCAAGCTAAAGCAGAAACCTGAACTATCTCACAGGAGACTGATTGGGTCAATGAATTGGCCAAGTCACCCGCAGGAACAGAAACTCGGAGGCAACACACATAAATGATTTGGGCATGACGATTTGCCCAAATCACTGCCCAAATCAAGCGGAGGAAGCAGAGACAGAAAGCCAAAAACTGGACTGACTCACAGAAAGCGATTGGGGCAGTGATCTGCCCAAATCACCGCCCCAATCACATTGACAGCACAAATTGACAGCAGAGGTGGGAAAGTGCAGAAATTCAAGATTTAAAATAAAGAAGTCCTAACCCCTCTCAAACACTTCAAGATCAATCCTAGGGCATCTCAAAGAGTCACTCTCAAGATAGACCTCCTCAAGAAAAGATTTATTCATAATTAAAGAAGAGATCAAAGACAAGGACCAATCCAATTTAGGATTCCAAAACCTAATTGGATTGGAATTCCTCACCTATAAAAGGAGGCAGCCCAAACCAGCAAACATATCTTCTCTCCACAGCAGAAATTCTGCAAAAAGCACAGCAAGCTTGTCTCCTTCTTCCTTTCTTCTTTCTTTTGTATTTTTGTCCATCATGAGTGGCTAAATTCATTCCTTTCTAGTTGAAGTTGGAAAATTCAGATTTGTGATGAATTGGGAGATTTAAATCTCCATTGTTAAACTTCTATTTATTTTCAATATTTATGCAATTTGATCTTTCTATAATTTTTGCTTTGCTTTTAGAATCAATTTAGGCCTATTGCTTTTAATTGCTTGAGTAACAATTGTTTGAATAATTTAGGTCCGTAATTGCTTAGATTATTTAAACACACATTTAATCAAGTTGCATAATCTAAACTTGACCACGCAGTTGGCAAGGATAGAATTAGGTTTCTCTAAGTCTTAATGCAGTTAACAGTTGTTCGATGCTAAAAGCTCCAAGGACGTTGATTGGCAACTTGTTAACTAGTGTTTGATTAGCGAACGTTTCCTAATCAAACTAGAACTAAGGAGGAATTTGGATTGTGAGAAGCATCTTTCACATGCTAAACTAATTTATTGAAATAAATAGGAGTGTTAAAGAATCAATGATCAATTCTAAACAATCTGAAATAGATCCATACTTCAACTAGAAGCTTTTCTCTTATTGATTTACTCATCTTTAAATTATTTGCTTTCTATTGTTAATTAGCTTTAGTACATCTTCAAAACAAAACCCCCTTTTTATTTTTGCTATTTACTTGCCTTAGTCATTATTAGGAAGATATTTAGTGTCAAATCCCTGTGGTTCAACCCTATTGCCACTATCTACAAGTTAATTGTTGATTGTTTAATAGGTTTATTTTTGACGGCTTCGACAACCGCTATCAAAAATTGGCGCCGTTGCCGGGGATTTGATCTAACTAACGTATTTTCCTTTTATGACCAGGGCTGATCGTAAAGAAGTTCTTCTTTATGATCCAGAAATTGAACGCACTACCAAGACCTTACAAGCATGGCTACGGTAAGTATGTCTTTTCTCTCTTCTCAAATTTCTGAACTAACCTCTATTGTGAGAAATTATGGTATAGGTCAAGCTCAACAAGTTCAACAACTTCAGCGAATCAGACCATGTGAGATTTGCACATATGTAGGACACCCAACTGATCGATGTCCTACACTTTATGAGGATTACCAGCAAGTACATTCCTTTGGAGGATTCAATAGCCAGCCAAGACATGATCCCTACCTTGATACCTACAATCCATGTTGGAGGGACCACCCGAATTATGGCAATGCAAGGGGCAACTACTACCAAAACTATCAAGCCCAAGCAACACCTCAAAACTCTAATATGGAACTTGAAGAGATGATAAGGAAATTGGAAATTTCTAAGAAAATTCTCCAACAGCAAATGGATCAAGCGATCAACTCAGTGAACGCGCACATATTAAGAAGAGAGGAAGAGCTTCAAGATCTATGGGACGATGATGAAAGTTCCCAAGAAACAGAACGAGCTGTTGAGTCTGTTGCACAAATCACCACTGCACTTGAAATTGGACCAGCTGCTGTCCAAACAACACTTGTTGAAGCTTCTGCCATCCAAGAGACAGCGTCAAAAATCCAGAATTTGCTGCTGTCCAAACTACTGCAAATAGAGACGGCAATTACTGTCCACCTGTTGAAACTTCCACAATTACACCAGCAATTGCTGAACCTGCTGTCGAAAAATCAGCAAGTACTGAATCAGCCACTATTGCATCCTTTGTTGCTGTTCAGACACCAGCAACCTCAAAAATTGACACAACTGAACCAGAAGTTATTGCACTTGCTGAACCAGCAACATACACCACTGAAATAGCACAGCCTGCTTCCTCTGCTGTTGTCCAAAAAATAGAATTTGCTGCTGTCCAAGTTACTGACAACAGAGACAGCAACTGCTGTCAAACTGCCACAACCACTGCTGCCCGCAAATCAGCACCAACCGAAGTACCTGTTGCATCCCCTTGTCCATAAACCAGCAACTGCTGGAAGTACCCCAACTGAACCAGAACCTACTAAAATTTTGGAAACAGACCATGCAGAATCTAATCAGAGGCAGAATGCTAGTGCCATCACATTGAGGAGTGGAAAAGAGTTGAAAGACAGTAGAGCTGAAAAATTGCAAAAACAGGCCATGGAAGAAAATCTACCAGAAAGTGATCAAGGTAGTCGATCTGCCCAAATCCCTGACCCAAGCGCTAGGCAGACTGAGCTGCCCAGCAGTGATCTGCCCAAATCGCCAGACAAGGCAGAATTCGATCTGCCCAAATCAATAATCCAGGCAGAGTCCAGCTCCAAGCAGACCAAGGCAGACTAGCAACCAATGGAAAAATTTAAGGTACCTCCTCCCTTCCCAAAGAGATTTGCAAGGTCCCAAAAGGAGAAAGAGGAGAAATAAATACTTGAGACACTTCGCAAGGTAGAAATCAACATTCCCCTATTAGATACTGTGAAGCAAATTCCAAGGTATGCCAAGTTTCTCAAAGAGCTATGCACCAACCGAAGGAAACTTGCTGAACGTGAAAAGGTAAGTGTGGGGGAGTGTGTCTCTACTATCATTCAAAGAAAACTTCCAACCAAATGCAAGGATAGAGGAATGTTCACTGTTTCATGCAAAATAGGCAACGTTGGGATAAAGAAGGCCATGTGTGACCTTGGGGCTTCAATCAATGTCATGCCCCTTTCCATCTTTAACTTGTTGAATGTAGGCACACTCAAGGGCACCAGCATTGTGATCCAATTGGCTGACCGATCCGTCGTCCATCCCAAGGGAGTGCTAGAAGATGTGTTGGTACAAGTTGACCAATTAGTCTTCCCATCAGATTTTTATGTGATTGACATGGAGGAGGATAAGGGCAAAATCACCTCTGAAATCCTACTTGGGAGACCATTCTTGAGCACAGCCAGAACAAAAATTGATGTGCATGATGGCACATTGACCATGGAGTTTGAAGGGGAAGTTATCAAGTTTAATGTTTATGATGCCATAAAATTCCCCAATGATATTTCTCCTGTTTATGGCATTGATATAATTGATGATTTAAGTCAAGAAATTTTTGAATTTGATCTAGAGGACACACTCAATGCTGACTTGTGCAGATTTGAAGAGACAGACAGCAGTAGCACCAAGACAGACCAGATGGAGTACTGTTCACAGCTGGTTGCAGGTGATTTGCCCAAATCACTGACCAAATCACTGGAGCAGACAAACAGGACAGACAGTGATCTGCCCAGATCACCTGAAATAGCACCAGATGATCTGCCCAAATCAACCAGCAGACAGCAGACAGTAAACCAGCTCAGCCCACAAGAAGAAGAAAAACTCCTAGAAGTGTTCAGGAAGCACAAAGAAGCAATTGGGTGGACCTTGGAGGACATAAAAGGCACCTCAAGACCATTCGGTGGAGGCTCATCTCACCAGAATCGAAGACAGGATGCAGCACATGGAAAGCATGCTGCAGCTGCTGGTGGACCATTTTCTGCCCCACCACCATGACAGACAGTGATTTGGCGAGTGATTTGCCCAAATCACTGGCCAAATCGCCCACAGATCAGGCAGTCCCTTTCCTTCTCCTTATTATTTTTTTTTTTCATATAAATATTTAACCATTGAGGACAATGTTTGGGATAGGTGTGGGGGTACTTACTGTTAGGTTATATTTTTTTTCGTTTACATTATCTTTTTGCTTTCTTTTTGTTTCTTTTTGCATCTTTTTGCCCCATAAACACACACCAAAATTTTTTCACACATTTTTTCACTTTTTGCACACACACACACAAAATTTTGACTTAGCTTTTGCTCTACTCAGCACAGATAACAAGGTTAAAAGAGCTTCCTATCTTATGACCCCATTGGTTTTCCACCCCTTTAAGCCTAAATTGAATCAATTATAGTGTGCTACCTTCACTTTGAAAGTTCTTTTCTTGAATTGAATCCCTAAATTTGCTTTGGTCAAGGGAAATAAAAATATAAATACATGCAAATAAAAAGCTAGGTGTAACTCCCTAAAAACTTATTTGCCCAAACTGTCATAAAAAGAAAAAGAAAAAGACCAGCACAAAAGCACAAATCAAACCTGTTCCAATGGTCAAATAAGCTATGAACAGAGCTAGTAGCCACTTGAACAAGTGACTAACTGAGTAACCGGGGGTGGGTATCACCAATATGCACCTTCGCGTAAAAAAGTTAGTGACTTTTTCAGGAAAGAATAAAAAAGTGCTGCTGAATAAAATAAAATAAAATGCTCAAAGTAGGGCAAGTCACTCTTAGGAGTTGCATTGAGCTTGAAACAAGAATAAGCATGATTGAATCAAAAACCTTTCTCTTGGCCATGGTAGGTAAAGGGAAACAAGGTAAAGGGAGAACAACCTTAGTGCATGTAGTCTACACTGTAATACTTCAATATAGGAGTCTAGGGGGGCTGATTAAGTGGTACTTAGGCTCTAAAAAAAAGGAGCTTGGTTGACTAAGTTGTTTGTTGCTTGAGGACAAACAAAAAGCTAGGTGTGGGGGTATTTGATCAAGCATAATTTAGCCACATTTTTATTATATTTATTATTGCTTATTTACACATTTTTCAACTTAATTTATGGTTTTTATCTTGTTTTTGTAGAAAAGGAAGAAATTGGAAAACTGGAGAAAAAGTGCAGAAAATGACAAGAAAAGTGATTGGGTCAGTAACTTGGCCAAATCACTGCCCAGATCAAGCTAAAGCAAAAACCTGAACTATCTCACAGGAGACTGATTGGGTCAATGAATTGGCCAAGTCACCCGCAGAAACAGAAACTCGGAGGCAACACGCAGAAATGATTTGGGCATGACGATTTGCCCAAATCACTGCCCAAATCAAGCGGAGGAAGCAGAGACAGAAAGCTAAAAACTGGACTGACTCACAGAAAGCGATTGGGGCAGCGATCTGCCCAAATCACCGCCCCAATCACATTGACAGCACAAATTAACAGCAGAGGCGGGAAAGTGCAGAAATTCAAGATTTAAAATAAAGAAGTCCTAACCCCTCTCAAACACTTCAAGATCAATCCTAGGGCATCTCAAAGAGTCACTCTCAAGATAGACCTCCTCAAGAAGAAGATTTATTCACAATTAAAGAAGAGATCAAAGACAAGGACCAATCCAATTTAGGATTCCAAAACCTAATTGGATTGGGATTCCTCACCTATAAAAGGAGGCAGCCCAAACCAGCAAACATATCTTCTCTCCACAGCAGAAATTCTGCAGAAAGCACAGCAAGCTTGTCTCCTTCTTCCTTTCTTCTTTCTTTTGTATTTTTGTCCACCATGAGTGGCTAAATTCATTCCTTTCTAGTTGAAGTTGGAAAATTCAGATTTGTGATGAATTGGGAGATTTAAATCTCCATTGTTAAATTTCTATTTATTTTCAATATTTATGCAATTTGATCTTTCTATAATTGTTGCTTTGCTTTTAGAATCAATTTAGGCCTATTGCTTTTAATTGCTTGAGTAACAATTGTTTGAATAATTTAGGTTCGTAATTGCTTAGATTATTTAAACACACATTTAATCAAGTTGCATAATCTAAACTTGACCACGCGGTTGGCAAGGTTAGAATTAGGTTTCTCTAAGTCTTAATGCAGTTAACAGTTGTTCGATGCTAAAAGCCCCAAGGACGTTCCTTGGCAACTTATTAACTAGTGTTTGATTAGCGAACGTTTCCTAATCAAACTAGAACTAAGGAGGAATTTGGATTGTGAGAAGCGTCTTCCACATCCTAAACTAATTTATTGAAATAAATAGGAGTGTTAAAGAATCAATGATCAATTCTAAACAATCTGAAATAGATCCATACTTCAACTAGAAGCTTTTCTCTTATTGATTTACTCATCTTTAAATTATTTGCTTTCTATTGTTAATTAGCTTTAGTACATCTTCAAAATAAAACCCCCTTTTTATTTTTTGCTATTTACTTGCCTTAGTCATTATTAGGAAGATATTTGGTGTCAAATACCTGTGGTTCGAGCCTATTGCCACTATCTGCAAATTATTTTGTTGGTTGATAATAGGTTTATTTTTTACGGCTTCGACAACCGCTTATCAAGAGGGTACATCTTCATCACGCTCATCCTTAAGGGGAGTATCTTTAGCATGCTCCCCTCGACCCTCATTTTCTTCCTCTTTGTGGAAGTGATCTATCCAGGAGAAATCCTCAGAAGAGAAATGCTTCATAAGCTCCTTTTTCATGGCATCCTGATCTTGAATAAACATCTCCCTGTCTTAGGTCACTGTCTCCTAGAATTCTGCCTCGAGCTCAATTACCCTGGTGGAGGCAACCCGAGCCTTCTTAGCTTGAGCCTTCAGCTCCAAGACCTAGCGTTGCAATAAGGCCACTTGGTCCCGGCAAATTTAGCCTGATTCTCAAGCCTCAGGTTATAGGCAAGGGCCGTGTCAAGGTCAGCCTAAATCTTGTCCATCGACTCTAAGGTTTCTTTCATTGTACCCTCAACTTCGGTGACCTGAGCCTTCAAGTTTGAGCATTCCTAGACCAAAAGCTCCCTGTGCATCTTGTTTGCACCAAACTCTTGCTTTAAGGCTCTAAAACACTGTTTAACCACATAGGCGCAAAGGGAACCCTCCAGCACAAATTGAATAGCATTAAAAAATAGTTCTTCCATCTCAATCTCGTTCAAGTGACGATGATCTGCTTGTCTCAGGGCACTTTTGATAAGCAAGAGGCCCAGAGAAGGGTCATTAAGGAGAGAAGGCATCCTGTTTAGCGCCAAGGCCAAGCGCTGAATACCGGCGGGCTAGGAAGGCTCAACCCTAGCACTCACAAGAGCGGAGGAAGAAGGAGGATCACCAAGTAGCACAAGGGCTGGGGCAGTAGTAGCAATGCCCGAAACCAAAGATTCAGGTTAAAGGGATGCCAGCTCCTTGGTCGTAGGCTAGGAAAGGGGAGGGGGAAGTATAATCATCTCCTCCAAAGGGCGAGCACGCTTAGTAAGGGGATTGGCAGCAACAACCTTTTCCTT
This sequence comes from Manihot esculenta, assembly GCF_001659605.2. NCBI lineage: Eukaryota > Viridiplantae > Streptophyta > Magnoliopsida > Malpighiales > Euphorbiaceae > Manihot > Manihot esculenta. The sequence continues at coordinate 17,538,810 of NC_035161.2, forward strand.
TCAAGCAACACATACTGCCTCAGCAAATCTACTTAACCCAACCATGTCTGCAAAAAAGAGAAAAATTAAGTAAGATAGTCAGTTTAGAAAATAAAAAGAATGAAAAAAGTACCTCAATCTTGAGGTAAGGGTGCGCTAGGCGGATGAGGAGCGCGGGTCTACCTAGCCGGCAGATGACCCTGCTAGGATAAAATAACATTCCTCACCACTTGGGTGATATCAATCTTCCTTAAAGATTTAGCCATTGACATAAAGGAAGCTAAAGTCTCGTCCTCCTCTCTCCTCAGGCGGACCCCATCCTTCTTCATCTCTACCCAGTAGTGCCAATTAATTTGAAGGCGCGCCCAAAACCCCTTGGAGTATGATGACAGAGGACAAAAGATACCAAAAAGATTTATATTTTTTGAGATGTTGGCATCGAACAATGTTATTCGAGTATAGGTTAAAATTTGCGCACTAATTTTATTTACAATGTGAAACTATGTTAGAAATAAAAACGTAAAAAACTCAAAACATGAAAATTATAATAGACTACTTAAAATTTATTTTAGATTCAAGAATCACCCTATTTGATAATATGAAATTCAATAGGTCTTTAAAATTTCAATACTATATCATAATTGATTAAAATTTTAGATTTACCTATATAATTTTAAAAATTTATAACTAATTCACTAAATGTCAGAAAAATACAAATAATATATTTAAATATAAGAGAATTTTGTAAAGAATATAAAAAATACTTCTACAGTCATAATTTTGCCTGATCAGAAAGAAGAGTCCAAATATATCTGATTATTCAAATAGTTTATGTACAAATTATTTGTCTTACCCATAAAATTCAGATTAAATTAACATGAGAGGTGGCCAATATACTCAAATCAATTGAAGGACATGTAAAAAGAATATTTTTAGAGCATAGACTAATTTATTTCGGTAGATTAACTTGAGAAAAAAAATAAAAAAGAAAAAAAGAGATTTTGAAGGGAGCAGCGACTTTGGTTGAAGAACAAAGGAGGCTTTTGTTTGTAAGCAATTAAGAGAATTTTTCGAGTAAAGGGAGGCCGACTTTCATAAAAAAAAATTGGAAGAGAAAATTGCTAGTCATTCCTCCTTTTTAGGGAGAAAATATTGCTCATATAATATTGAGGGCGGGAGAATTAATTCTCCTCTTCAAACCTAGAATTCACAAACAAAATTCGAGATTTTAGTATTACTAAAAAGATAAACATACTATTTTTTTTTTTTTATCATTAATGTAATTAAAGGTAAATTTAATATCTTTTCCTCTTGCTTTGCATAGCAAGTTTTTTCTCTTCTCCCGAGTATGGTTGATCTTGTTTTCGATTTTCTATACAGTCTTTCATTTTTTCACTCGTCTTCTTCTTCTCTTCTATTTTCTTCTGGTTCTTTAAAGTGTGGAGGTATGGAGGATCGTTTGGTGGAAGAAATTTACGGTCGTTTGCACATTCGGGAGGAGGAGGATAGGTTGGATTATGCTGAGGAGTCTGCTACAGGGGAAAAATCTGCCTCGGTTCATTTCCAGCGGTATTGTTTGGTGGGGGCGTGTTTTGACGGAAAGACCTATAAATTTCAATTCGTTTCAACATGTTCTTGCTCTTGCTTGGAAACCTACCAAAGGGGTGCATGTTAAAGAAATGGGAAATAATGTTTTCTTGTTCCAGTTCTTTCATCCTTGGGATATTGACAATGTTTTGAGATATAGTCCATGGAATTACCAGCAAATACCCATTTTGTTACGTGAGTTAAAGCCAGAGGAGAACCCAAGGCAGGTGGAGTTAACGACGTTAGCCATGTGGGTACAAGTCCATGATGTTCCACTGGGTTTCTGGTCTGAGAAGTACGCTCAGGATATTGGAAATTTTATTGGTTCTTTCATTGCAGCTGATCCCAAAAACTTTACACAAGTCTGGCATTTGTATATGCGTATTAGGGTTGATGTGGATGTGCGATTACCATTGAAGCGTAAGCTGCAAGTGAGGAAACCTAAGGGTGCATGGCAATGGGTCCATTTTAAATATGAAAAGCTCAACATTTTTTGTTATTTCTGTGGAATCCTTGGGCATATGGATCGATCATGTTCTAAGTTATTTGATGTGCCTAATTTTCCACGAGATAAGTTTGCTTATGGTCCTTGGTTACGAGCCGCGGTTCGACAGCCGCCGGCGATAGGTCCGAAATGGCTTAGGTCTGAAAATGATTTCCTAATGGAGGAGATTGGTGGTTTACAGGCGAGTCCGGGGGCGGGTCTGACGGCGGAGAAGGATAGGGATATGCAGGATGTGGATAAGGATCCGAAAGGCAAGTCTGTTGATGCGAGACACTTTCAAAATTCAAAAAATGTTGAGTCTGATCCTTTGGCCAGTAGTAGCGTGCACGGGAAGGAGTTGTTTTCCCATTTTGAAAATCTTAATCCATATCAATTAATGGTTACAGAAAAAAAACGTAGGAGAATGAATGAGTTGGAAGTGGATATAATGGATGAGGAGGTTATTCCGGAGAATTTGGAAGCGGATCCAAAAAACATAGATGGAGCGGGCTCTGGTTTTCAGGCCCGCCTGGCCCAATGAGTACTATAAGCTGGAATTGCCGCGGGCTTGGGAACCCAAGAGCAATTCGGGCCCTAAAGGACATCGTGTCCGATAAGAAACCCAGTTTTGTTTTTCTTATTGAAACAAAAATAAAACAAAGTAGTGTTTTAAAGGTTAGAAAGCAGTTGGGCTTTAAGGGATCTTTTGTTGTTGATCCAGTTGGAATAGGAGGTGGCCTGGCGTTGTTCTGGAAAGATGTTGGGATGGCTAAACTAATTAGCTATTCACAACATCACATAGATGTCGAAGTGTGTATTGAGGGTATGGCGTCTTGGAGATTAACTGGCTTCTATGGCTTCCCAAATAGAGCTCAACGCAGTCAGGGATGGGATTTATTGCGTTTTCTTCGATCCAAATCTGTCTTACCTTGGTGCGTGCTGGGAGATTTCAATGATATTTTGTATCATTCTGAAAAACGAGGCAGAAGGGATCATCCACGTTGGTTACTTGAGGGGTTTCGTCAAGCTCTTGATGATTGCGGTTTACATGATCTTGGCTTCCTTGGTAGCCGCTTTACTTGGGAAAACAGAAGAGAGTTGGAGTTTGTTCAAGAGAGGCTGGATCGGGCAGTTTCAACTTCTCACTGGCAATCTATTTTTAATATGGCCAGGCTCTTTGTGTTAGATAATCCAGCCTCAGATCACTTGCCGTTGTTCTTGACGCTAGGGGTGCGGCTTCATAAATTTGGGCGTAAACGGTTTCGTTTTGAAAACTCATGGTCCCTGGAATCTGAGTGTCGTCGGATTGTGTATGAGGGGTGGAATTTTAATATGTCGTCTTTGCCCTCCAGAATTGATTCTTGTGCAAAATATCTTGGTCAGTGGGCTGGTAATCGCCATCAGGAGTTTCGAGAACATCTTCAATTGATTAAGAAGAGATTATCTTGGTTTCGAAGGCAGGTTAGTTTTGATTTTGCTCATTTACGTCGATTAGAGGATCAATATCATAAAATGCTTCTTCAAAATGAATTATATTGGAAGCAGAGGGCGAAACAACATTGGTTAGGGGAAGGTGATGCTAATACAAAGTTCTTTCATGTTTCTGCGTCTAATCGGAACAGAAAGAATTTTATTACTAAATTACGAAACAATGAGGGAGTTTGGGTGGATTGGGATTTTGGTTTGCAGTCTGTAATTGTTGAGTTGTATAAGCAGCTTTTTACGTCTATGCCTGGAGATATGGGGCCAATTCTTTCACATGTACAGCAGAAGGTTACTGATAAGCAGAATCAAATGTTAATTGCTCCATTTTCAGCTGAGGAGGTTCGGGTGGCCTTGTTCTCAATGCATCCAGATAAATCTCCTGGACCTGATGGTTTGAACCCAGGATTTTTTCAAAAATATTGGGATATAGTTGGGTCTGATGTCACTACTGCTTGTCTTAATTGTTTGAATGGAGATGGTTTGATGCCTGGTTGTAATAGAACTAATATCATTTTGATTCCTAAAAAGTCTATTCCTGAAAGGGTGGCAGATTTGAGACCGATTTCTCTTAGTAATGTGGTTGATCGTATTGTGTGCAAGGCTATGGCTAACAGATTGAAGCTTGTTCTTCCACAAGTCATCTCTGAAGCTCAGAGCGCTTTTATTTCGCATCGTCTCATCACTGATAATATTATTGTGGCATATGAGCTTTTCCATTCTTTAAAGCAAAAAAAGCAAGGCAAGCGGGGGGTGTTGGCATTAAAGACTGACATGAGCAAGGCTTATGATCGTATAGAATGGAATTATTTGAAGCTTATTATGTTAAAATTGGGTTTTGATGAGTCCTGGGTGTAACGACCCGAAAATCGGACCGCTACCGGCGCTAGGATCCAGGTCGGCTTAAGGCCGCCGGGACCCGTAGCAAGCCTGACATGAAACCTGTAAACCTGTTTAATCCCATACATGATCAACAATCATACATAAAAATTTAAAACTTTTCTTTCATACATTCTATCATACACCAAACTCAACCTGTGCATGCACTGAACATGGTCATAATCATAAACTTGACCCCTCTGTGGGATCTCATCAATGCCCCCAATGGGTGGCATAACAAGTGTTGAGTTGGCTAAACATAGTCATCAATAAACATTAAGATCATCTATCAAAAAGGGATTACAATATACTATGGTCAAGCACACTTCTAACCTTAATATCGTTACATTACATATCTATACATCATTATACAATCTGTCATGTCCACATTCTAACTATTACATACATAAGACTTCATTACTCTTCTTGACTTCTCTGTCTAACCCGTACCTGCAAACCTGGGGAATTTGGGAGAGGGGTGAGCTACTAGAGCCCAGTGAGCAGAATCATAAAGCATTTAAAACACATGCTATCATGGAATGCATCACATCACAACTAATCATATCAAGGATGAACTTATCACCATTTAGCCCTCTACATATTCCAATCATGCCAGGGGCGTAGTGCAGGCCACACCTGGTCTTTCTCTTATACATAACATAACATACATAATCCATGGTGCCGGGGGCGTAGTGCAGGCCACGTCCGGTCTTTCTCTTACATAGTGCCTGTAACGCCCCGGAAATCCGGACCGCTACCGGCGCTAGGATCCGGGTCGACTTAAGGCCGCCGGGACCCGTAGCAAGCCTGACATATAACCTGTAAACCTGTATAATCCCATACATGATCAACAACATGCATAAAAATTAAAACTTTTCTTCATACATACTGTCATCAACTAACTCAACCTGTGCATACTCTGAACATATACATAACATAGTCCCTCTGTGGGATCTCATCAAGCCTTAAAGGCAAAACAACCTCTGTTGAGTTAGTTTACATAAACATCATAACATAAGATCATGTATATACAAAAGGGATTAACAATATAATATGGTCAAGCACAACTCTATCCTCAATAACCTCATTACATAACATCCTGAATATTTTACATTTCATCATAATACAGTTGTCATGTCCACAAACTAACTATTACATACATATGACTTTTTCTTCTTGCCTTCTCTATCTATCCCGTACCTGCAAACCTGGGGGTTAGGGGAGAGGGGTGAGCTACAAAGCCCAGTGAGTAGAACTGTAAAAAGAATATTTAGAATATGCTATCATGAAATGCGTCACTGCACAAATAAATCACACCACGGATGGACTGATTCAAAAATCCCTCAACTCCATGCCCGGCCCTATTATGGGCACCACAGGACTTCGTATTGCCCGGCCCTATTATGGGCACCACAGGACTTCGTACTCGGAGTTATTGCCCGGCCCTATTATGGGCACCACAGGTCTTCGTATTTGCCCGGCCCTATTATGGGCACCACAGGACTTCGTATATAGAAGGCTAATGAATCATCCTAATGTCCATCCACTATCATCTATCACAACAATACAATGCGGCATAGTCGTGAATTCTAATGCAAACAACCTATAATATGATCATGATGCATGAAGCATGATAAAAGCATTTCATTTCTTAATTTAAAAGGTTAAGTTTAGTTCCACTCACCTCTGGCTGACTCTGACAAACTCTGTAGCAGCTGGCTCACTGCTAGGGTCCTTGGTTCCTCGGGTCCGAACCTACACAGGTGGACTCCAATGAGGGACCAAACATACATAGACATAACTCTAATATATCCCCGAAAACCCCCTAAAACATCCTGAAAACATCACATGAAAATATGCATGAAATGGCTGAACAGGGCACTTTCGGCGGCACCTTCGGCGGCCGAAAGTCCTGGACAGAGACGAAACTCAGGTAGGTTCGGCGGCACCTTCGGCGGCCGAAAGTCCCAGACAGAGACGAAAGTCTCTTTTCGGGGGCAACTTCGGCTGTAACGACCCAAAAATCGGACCGCTACCGGCGCTAGGATCCGGGTCGACTTAAGGCCGCCGGGACCCGTAGCAAGCCTGACATAAAACCCGTAAACCTGTATAATCCCATACATGATCAACAACATGCATAAAAATTAAAACTTTTCTTCATTCATACTGTCATCAACTAACTCAACCTGTGCATACTCTGAACATATACATAACATAGTCCCTCTGTGGGATCTCATCAAGCCTTACAGGCAAAACAACCTGTGTTGAGTTAGTTTACATAAACATCATAACATAAGACCATGTATATACAAAAGGGATTAACAATATATTATGGTCAAGCACAACTCTATCCTCAATGACCTCATTACATAACATCCTGAATATTTTTACATTTCATCATAATACAATTGTCATGTCCACAACTAACTATTACATAACATATGACTTTTTCTCTTCATGCCTTCTCTATCTATCCCGTACCTGCAAACCTGGGGGTTAGGGGAGAGGGGTGAGCTAGATGCCCAGTGAGTAGAGCTATTAAAAACACATTAACACTATGCTCTATGAAATGCATCATAACACAGACAATTCACATAAGGGTTGGGTGAACTTGTCACCAATTAGTCCAAGCTAACTCTGTGCCAGGCCGTAGCATGGGGTCCTGGTCTTCCTGTCATAGCATACATTACTTACCTTTTTCCCAGGGCCTCCTCTGGGCTCCTGGTCTTCGAGTTCCCTACTCTGTGCCAGGCCGTAGAATGGGGTCCTGGTCTTTCCTTACTCTGTGCCAGGCCGTAGAATGGGGTCCTGGTCTTCCTGTCATGGACTAATTGGATCATCCAACATTCACCCACATCAACAACAAATGATGCAATGCGGCATATTCGTGAAACTAATGCAATCATCCTATTGCATAATCATGATGCATGATACATGATAAAACATTTAATTTAAAAGATTAAGTTTACTTCCACTCACTTCTGGCTGACTCTGACAATATCGAAGCAGCTGAACTCACTGCTGGGGTCCTCGGTTCCTCGGGTCCGAACCTACACAGGTGGACTCAAATGAGGGACCAAACATACGTAAACATAACTCTAAACTACTCCCCAAAAACCCCCTAAAACATCCTGAAAACATCACATAAAAACATGCAAGAAGTGGCTGAACAGGGCACTTTCGGCGGCACCTTCGGCGGCCGAAAGTCCTGGACAGATCCGAAAGTCAGGCACTTTCGGCGGCACCTTCGGCGGCCGAAAGTCCCAGACAGAGACGAAAGTCTCTTTTCGGGGGCAACTTCGGCAGCCGAATGCTGCCTCCACAAGAGGGGTTCGGCGGCCGAAACTTCCTTCGGCTGCCGAACCTGGTTTCTGCCAAACGGGCAGAAACTTGGTTCACATGAACCTCCTGCCTCCCAAATCCACAAATCATGCATATACTTCAACCAAAACATGCATACAAGTTCCTAGGGGTCTCAACATGCACATACCCCATCTACAACACTTCAATCACACAAGAATCAACCTACATTGTTCAAAATCACATAAAACCTAACATTTGCTTAAAAACTCATACAACCCTATACATGCCATTCTACCCCATAAAATCACTTAAAACTTACTTAAAACACATGAGGAGCTTAAGATCGGCTCTTACCTCTTGAAGATCGAGAGGGAGACGACCTAAACTTGGAGATCCACGAAAATGAGCTCCTGAGTTCCCAAAGCTCCAAAACTTGGTTTGAATGCTCAAAACTTGCAATGTGAGTTTAAAACTCAAGAAAAATGGAAGAGATTTGGAAGAAGAACACAAGATTTGCAAAGGGAAGGTCGGAAGCTTGCTGTGGTCGAAAATGGGAGAAAACTCACCCATTTCGGCTAAGTGCCCCTTTTATAGGTGGCTGGCCAGGCCACGTTCGGGGGCCGAATGCGCTCCCGCATCCATGCAATGTTCGGCGGCCGAACCTGACTTTCGGCGGCCGAAACTGGACTTCCCTAACTCATGCTTTCGGGGGCCTAACGTGCCTCCAAAACGCATGCATGTTCGGCGGCCGAACTTGGCTTTCGGCGGCCGAACCTGAGTTTTCCTCCAATGCTATTTTCATGTAAAACTCATTTAATTTCATACTTTAAAACCATTAAAAACATGAAAACATTTTACAACAATATGATTTTACCCTTCTAGAGGTCTCCGACATCCGGGATCCCACCGGACGGTAAGAATTCCGATACCGGAGTCTAGTCGGGTATTACATTCTCCCCCCTTAAGAACATTCGTCCCCGAATGTTCCTCAACTAGTACATGCATAGAACCATCACAACACACACATAAAACACATAGAGACTAACCTTAAAAAAGATGAGGATATTGCCGGAGCATAGACTCCCGTGTCTCCCAAGTGCATTCTTCCAGATTGTGGTGGTTCCACAGGACTTTCACCATCGGGATTTCCTTGTTTCTCAGCTTCCTGATCTGGGTGTCTATGATCCGTATTGGCTGCTCAACATAGGTGAGATCCTCTTGGATCTCCACATCAGGCTCACTAAGAACCTTGCCCGGATCTGACACGAACTTTCTCAACATAGAAACATGGAAAACCGGATGGATTCTCTCCATTGAAGCAGGTAAGTCCAACTTGTACGATACATTCCCAATCTTTTGCAAGACTTCAAAGGGTCCGATGTACCGCGGAGCCAGCTTACCTTTCTTCCCGAACCGAACCACTCCTTTCATTGGAGACACCTTGAGCAATACCAGATCCCCCTCCTGAAACTCTACTAGTCTTCTGCGGATGTCTGCATAACTCTTCTGTCTGCTTGCAGCTGTCTTGATTCTTTCTCTGATCATGGGCACCACCCTGCTGGTGATCTCTACTAGCTCGGGTCCTGCTAAGGACCTCTCTCCTACCTCCTCCCAGCAAACAGGTGACCTGCACTTCCTTCCATATAAAGCTTCATATGGAGCCATCCCGATGCTAGCATGATGGCTGTTATTGTAGGCAAACTCCACCAGAGGTAGATGCTGCCTCCAAGAACCGCCAAAGTCCAGCACACACATCCTTAGCATATCCTCGATAGTTTGGATGGTCCTCTCTGACTGTCCGTCTGTCTGTGGGTGGAAGGCAGTGCTGAAATCCAACCTGGTACCCATGGCATCCTGCAGACTCCGCCAAAACCTGGAGGTAAACTGGGGCCCTCTATCTGACACTATAGAAACAGGAACCCCATGCAGTCTGACTATCTCATCAACGTACACCTGCGCCAACTTGTCCACAGAATAGCCACTCCTGACAGGGATGAAGTGAGCAGATTTGGTGAGTCTGTCCACAATCACCCATATGGAGTCCAATTTGTTGGACGTCACCGGTAACCCCACTACGAAGTCCATAGCTATATTCTCCCATTTCCACTCTGGAATAGGTAGCGGGTTAAGCATTCCAGCCGGCTTCTGATGTTCCAGCTTCACCCTCTGACACACTTTGTAGGCTGACACAAACTGTGCCACTTCTCTCTTCATAGCTGGCCACCAATAAACCTTCTTCAGATCTTGATACATCTTGGTGGCTCCGGGGTGAATGCTGTATCTTGCATTATGAGCCTCTCTCATAATGTCTCCTTTTAGCCCTATGTCATCTGGTACACATAAACGACTCCCATAGCGGAGGATCCCCCTATTGTCGAATCTGAACTCACTGTCCTTGCCTGACTGAACAGTCCTGGCAATCTTCACTAACTCTGGGTCCTCATGCTGTTTCTGATCCACCTGCTCTAGAAACACAGGTGTCACTTTCATCTGAGCAACCAAGGCGCCTGTACCAGACAACTCCAACTGTAGACCTTCCTCAATGAGCTTGTAAAACTCCTTCACCACTGGTCTCCTCTCTGCCGTGATGTGGGATAGACTGCCTAGTGACTTCCGGCTTAGGGCGTCTGCCACGACATTCGCCTTACCCGGATGATACTAAATCTTGCAATCATAGTCACTCAGCAACTCTACCCATCTCCTCTGTCTCAAATTCAAATCTCTTTGACTCAGGATGTACTGTAGGCTTTTATGATCTGTAAAGATCTCACATTTAACCCCATAGAGGTAGTGCCTCCACATCTTGAGTGCAAAGATTACTGCTGCCATCTCAAGGTCATGTGTGGGGTAATTCAACTCATGCTTCTTTAGCTGCCTAGAAGCATAAGCAATCACCCTCTCATTCTGCATAAGCACACAACCCAGTCCCACACGGGACGCATCACAAAAGACTGTAAAGTCCTCTCCACTAGATGGCAGAGCTAAAACTGGTGCTGAAGTCAACCTCTTCTTAAGCTCTTCAAAACTCTCCTCGCACTGGTCGGTCCACACAAACTTCTGATTCTTCCTGGTCAGTCTGGTCAGAGGAGCTGCAACTTTCGAGAAGTCCTGAACGAACCTCCTGTAGTAACCTGCTAAACCCAAGAAACTCCTGATCTCTGTCACTGAAGTGGGTCTAGGCCAGTTAACCACAGTCTCTGTCTTCTTGGGATCTACCTCAATACCATTCTCTGACACTACATGCCTCAAGAACGAAATGCTCCTCAGCCAGAACTCACATTTAGAGAACTTGGCATATAAGCCATGTTCCCTCAAAGTCTGCAAGACCAAAAGCAGATGATAGGCATGCTCCTCTGCATTCCTGGAATACACTAAGATATCATCTATGAAGACAATAACAAAGTGATCCAGGTACTGGCTAAACACTCTGTTCATGAGATCCATGAATGCTGCAGGGGCGTTAGTTAACCCGAACGGCATCACAAGGAACTCAAAATGCCCATATCTGGTTCTGAAAGCTGTCTTTGGAACGTCTTCCTCTCTGATCCTCAGCTGATGGTACCCCGATCTCAGATCTATTTTGGAGAAACAACCCGCTCCTGCTAGCTGGTCGAATAGATCATCGATCCTTGGCAATGGGTACTTGTTCTTGGTAGTGACTTTGTTCAACTGCCTGTAGTCGATACAAAGTCTAAGGGATCCATCCTTCTTTCTCACAAACAAAACCGGAGCACCCCAGGGTGAGGTACTCGGTCGGATGAAGCCCTTGTCTACCAGCTCCTGCAACTGCTCCTTCAACTCTTTCAATTCTGCTGGCGCCATCCTGTAGGGAGGGATAGAGATCGGTCGGGTTCCAGGCATCAGTTCTATCTCGAACTCTATCTCCCTAGCAGGTGGTAAACCTGGCAGTTCGTCTGGGAACACATCTAAGAACTCTCTAACCACTGGCACCGAGGCGGGCTCTCTGACCTGACTGCTAAGCTCTCTCACATGAGCCAAATACCCCTGACATCCCTTCCTAAGCAACCTACGAGCCTGAAGGGCTGATATCAGACCTCTAGGTGTACCCCTCCTGTCTCCTCTGAAGACAACCTCAGACCCATCCTGACCTCTGAACCTGACTACCTTGTCCCTGCAGTCCAAGGTAGCACCATGGGTAGATAACCAGTCCATCCCTAGAATGACGTCGAAATCTGTCAAATCTAGAACCACAAGGTCGGCGGACATGCATCTCCCCTCAACAAAAACTGGACTACACTGACAGACTGACTCTGTCACTGATGGATCACACTTGGGTCCACTGACCCAGAGAGGACACTCTAACCCAGAAGTCATCAATCTCAACCTCTCTACGGCCCTCGGAGCAATAAAAGAGTGAGATGCACCAGGGTCCATTAATGCATAAACATCCGAACAACCTATGACGAGATTACCTGCCACCACGGTGTTGGATGCGTCTGCCTCCTGCTGTGTCATTGTGAAGATCCGTGCTGGGGCTGATGGACCTTCACCTCTGAAACCCGCTGAAGAAGAGGCTGCTCCTCTCCCTCTGCCTCTGCCACTAGCCTGAGTCATGGCTGGAGCTGCTGGCTGCGCTACACTGCCTGAAGCCGTCTGCTGGGACTGAGCCATCGGGGCCGCTCTTGGACAGTCTCGAGCTATATGCCCCTCCTGACCACATCTGAAACAGGTGTTCGTCCCAAACCGACATACTCCCCTGTGTGGTCTACCACACCTCGCACAAACTACATTATCTGCACCAGAGCTTGAGCCACTCCCAAATCCCAGACTGGACTTGACCTTGTTCCAGAACTTATTCTTCTTACCCTTGGGCTTACCCCATCTCTTACTGCCTGAAGCTGCTGCACTCAAGGTAGAGGGATCTGACCTTCCCCCACCCGGAGTTTTAGAACCGGAAGACTGTGCCACTGACTGCTTAACTGTCCCCTGAACGATGGCACTGGCCTCCATTTTCCTGGCCATATCTACTATGGCATGGAAGCTCTCCCTGTCCACTGACTGAATCAAGGAGGAATACCTGGAATGAAGTTTCATGACATACCTCCTTGACCTCTTTGAATCTGTGTCCAGACTCTGCCCAGAAAAAGGCAACAGCTCCATAAATCTGTCGGTGAACTCCTCCACACCCATTTCATCCGTCTGCCTCAACTGTTCAAACTCTATCATCTTCAGCTCCCTTGAACTATCGGGAAAAGCCCATCCTGCAAACTCGTTTGCAAACTCTTCCCAGGACATGCTGTCCACTCTCGGGTTCACATAATTCTTGAACCACTCTCGTGCCTTCTTGCACTTAAGCGTGAACCCAGCCATCTGAATGGCTCTACTGTCATCAGCCCCAATCTCCTCTGTAATCACTCTAACCCTTTCAAGGTATACAAATGGGTCATCCCCTTTTTCATACTGGGGAGCACCCAATTTCATGTAATCTGTCATCTTAACCTTGCTCCCACTGGCTGAGCTAGGTCTAGATGGCTGAGCAGCTGGGGCTGCTGGTTCTGTAGGTGGTGGAGGTGGTGCAACATTTTCTGAGGTAGGGTTTGCTGGATTTGGATAGTAGGGCGGAGGTGGATACATTGGGTACTGAGAGTACGGTGGGTAGTATGGTGGGTATGGCATCTGTGTGGGATAAGGGGTGAAACTAGGGTAATCCGATGTACCTCCCATCGAATACCTGGGATGTTGTGAGAAATGTGGGTAGTGTGGTGGCTGAACAAATCCCGAGGCCTGGGTGCCTCCTTGGGACTCTCCCATTCCTTCTTCTGACATACTGACTCCCAAACTGCCATCCCTCCTCTGTTCTACGTCCATATCCTCCCCCATATCCTCTGACGCTCCTCCCTGAACTGTTCCTCTGACTGATCTGCTTCTACCCAGATCCAAAGACCTTCTAGGGTCTCTTACTGCTCTGTCCCGATTGGACCTGCTTGACATTGCCCTAGGCAATGTAGGAGGACGGGCGCTCATGCCCTCATCCTCAGGTGGCACTCCAGTCAATCGTGCAGATCGACGAGTTCCTCTCATCCTGTTCTCTGAAAAACAGTGCACATCACAAGCAACATTAGCATCATATGGTTCATGTGGGCACACATGAACCCGCATCACATACATCGCATATCATGGCATATCATTAATGCACATGCATAAAGTCATGGCATTTCACCTCATCATGCAAGACAGGACTCCACATCCTATCCTAGTGGACATGATCTTCCTATTGTGCTTGACCTTCTATAACCTCCATGAGCCCGACACTCTAGGTCCGACCATATGAACCTGGCTCTGATACCACTCTATAACGACCCGAAAATCGGACCGCTACCGGCGCTAGGATCCGGGTCGACTTAAGGCCGCCGGGACCCGTAGCAAGCCTGACATAAAACCCGTAAACCTGTATAATCCCATACATGATCAACAACATGCATAAAAATTAAAACTTTTCTTCATTCATACTGTCATCAACTAACTCAACCTGTGCATACTCTAAACATATACATAACATAGTCCCTCTGTGGGATCTCATCAAGCCTTACAGGCAAAACAACCTGTGTTGAGTTAGTTTACATAAACATCATAACATAAGACCATGTATATACAAAAGGGATTAACAATATATTATGGTCAAGCACAACTCTATCCTCAATGACCTCATTACATAACATCCTGAATATTTTTACATTTCATCATAATACAATTGTCATGTCCACAACTAACTATTACATAACATATGACTTTTTCTCTTCATGCCTTCTCTATCTATCCCGTACCTGCAAACCTGGGGGTTAGGGGAGAGGGGTGAGCTAGATGCCCAGTGAGTAGAGCTATTAAAAACACATTAACACTATGCTCTATGAAATGCATCATAACACAGACAATTCACATAAGGGTTGGGTGAACTTGTCACCAATTAGTCCAAGCTAACTCTGTGCCAGGCCGTAGCATGGGGTCCTGGTCTTCCTGTCATAGCATACATTACTTACCTTTTTCCCAGGGCCTCCTCTGGGCTCCTGGTCTTCGAGTTCCCTACTCTGTGCCAGGCCGTAGAATGGGGTCCTGGTCTTTCCTTACTCTGTGCCAGGCCGTAGAATGGGGTCCTGGTCTTCCTGTCATGGACTAATTGGATCATCCAACATTCACCCACATCAACAACAAATGATGCAATGCGGCATATTCGTGAAACTAATGCAATCATCCTATTGCATAATCATGATGCATGATACATGATAAAACATTTAATTTAAAAGATTAAGTTTACTTCCACTCACTTCTGGCTGACTCTGACAATATCGAAGCAGCTGAACTCACTGCTGGGGTCCTCGGTTCCTCGGGTCCGAACCTACACAGGTGGACTCAAATGAGGGACCAAACATACGTAAACATAACTCTAAACTACTCCCCAAAAACCCCCTAAAACATCCTGAAAACATCACATAAAAACATGCAAGAAGTGGCTGAACAGGGCACTTTCGGCGGCACCTTCGGCGGCCGAAAGTCCTGGATAGATCCGAAAGTCAGGCACTTTCGGCGGCACCTTCGGCGGCCGAAAGTCCCAGACAGAGACGAAAGTCTCTTTTCGGGGGCAACTTCGGCAGCCGAATGCTGCCTCCACAAGAGGGGTTCGGCGGCCGAAACTTCCTTCGGCTGCCGAACCTGGTTTCTGCCAAACGGGCAGAAACTTGGTTCACATGAACCTCCTGCCTCCCAAATCCACAAATCATGCATATACTTCAACCAAAACAGGCATACAAGTTCCTAGGGGTCTCAACATCCACATACCCCATCTACAACACTTCAATCACACAAGAATCAACCTACATTGTTCAAAATCACATAAAACCTAACATTTGCTTAAAAACTCATACAACCCTATACATGCCATTCTACCCCATAAAATCACTTAAAACTTACTTAAAACACATGAGGAGCTTAAGATCGGCTCTTACCTCTTGAAGATCGAGAGGGAGACGACCTAAACTTGGAGATCCACGAAAATGAGCTCCTGAGTTCCCAAAGCTCCAAAACTTGGTTTGAATGCTCAAAACTTGCAATGTGAGTTTAAAACTCAAGAAAAATGGAAGAGATTTGGAGGAAGAACACAAGATTTGCAAAGGGAAGGTCGGAAGCTTGCTGTGGTCGAAAATGGGAGAAAACTCACCCATTTCGGCTAAGTGCCCCTTTTATAGGTGTCTGGCCAGGCCACGTTCGGGGGCCGAATGCGCTCCCGCATCCATGCAATGTTCGGCGGCCGAACCTGACTTTCGGCGGCCGAAACTGGACTTCCCTAACTCATGCTTTCGGGGGCCTAACGTGCCTCCAAAACGCATGCATGTTCGGCGGCCGAACTTGGCTTTCGGCGGCCGAACCTGAGTTTTCCTCCAATGCTATTTTCATGTAAAACTCATTTAATTTCATACTTTAAAACCATTAAAAACATGAAAACATTTTACAACAATATGATTTTACCCTTCTAGAGGTCTCCGACATCCGGGATCCCACCGGACGGTAAGAATTCCGATACCGGAGTCTAGCCGGGTATTACATCGGCAGCCGAAAGGCCTGCCTCCCCAGCCATGTTCGGCGGCCGAAAGTGCCTTCGGCTGCCGAGCCTGGTTTCTGCCAAAGGGCAGAAACTCGGTTCCTTTGTGCATTTTTGCCTCCAAACTCACCAATCATGCATATACCTCACTTAAAACATGCATGCAAGATCCTAGGGGCCTCAAAACATCAAATACCCCAACTACAACACTTCAAGCATACTCAAACATGCCACATTGTTCATAAATCACATAAAACCTAACATTTGCTTAAGAACTCATACAACCCTATACATGCCATTCTACCCCATAAAATCACTTAAAACTTACTTAAAACACATGAGAAGCTTAAGATCGGCTCTTACCTCTTGAAGATCGAGAGGGAGACGACCTAAACTTGGAGATCCACGAAAATGAGCTCCTGAGTTCCCAAAGCTCCCAAAACTTGGTTTAAAAGCTCAAAACCTTCAATGCAAAGCTTAAAACTCAAGAAAAATGGTAGAGATTTGGAGGAAGAACACAAGAGTTGCAAAAGGAAGGTCGGAAGCTTGCTGTGGCCGGAAATGGGAGAAAGCTCGCCCATTTCGGCTAAGTGCCCCATTTATAGGTGGCTGGCCAGGCCACGTTCGGGGGCCGAATGTGCCTCCGCATCCATGCAATGTTCGGCGGCCGAACTTGACTTTCGGCGGCCGAACCTGGACTGCCCTCACTCATGCTTTCGGGGGCCTAACGTGCCTCCAAAACGCATGCATGTTCGGCGGCCGAACTTGACTTTCGGCGGCCGAACCTGGGTTTTCCTCCAATGCTATTTTCATGCAAAAACTCATTTAGTTTCATACTTTAAAACCATTAAAATTCATGAAAACATTTTATAAAACATGTCTTTACCCTTCTAGAAGTTCCCGACATCCGAAATTCCACCGGACGGTAGGAATTCCGATACCGGAGTCTAGCCGGGTATTACATTCTCCCCTCCTTAAGAACATTCATCCCCGAATGTTCCTCACTAGCACACATAGCATGGCAAAGAACATAACACACATACAAGGCACATAAACACATAGGGATCTAACCTAAAAAGAGATGAGGGTACTGCTGGAGCATGGACTCCCGTGTCTCCCAAGTGCATTCTTCCAAGTTGTGGTGGTTCCACAGGACTTTCACCATCGGGATTTCCTTGTTT
This sequence comes from Manihot esculenta, assembly GCF_001659605.2. Classification (NCBI taxonomy): domain Eukaryota; kingdom Viridiplantae; phylum Streptophyta; class Magnoliopsida; order Malpighiales; family Euphorbiaceae; genus Manihot; species Manihot esculenta. The sequence continues at coordinate 17,556,259 of NC_035161.2, forward strand.
CTTAACTTTCTGATCTGGGTGTCTATGATCCGCACTGGCTGTTCAACATAGGTGAGATCCTCTTGGACCTCCACATCAGGCTCATTAAGTACCTTGCTCGGATCTGACACGAACTTCCTCAACATTGAAACATGGAAAACCGGATGGATTCTTTCCATCGAAGCAGGTAAATCCAGCTTGTATGACACATTCCCAATCTTTTGCAAGATTTCAAAGGGTCCGATGTATCATGGGGCTAGTTTACCCTTCTTCCCGAAGCGAACCACTCCCTTCATGGAGACACCTTGAGCAATACCAGATCCCCCTCCTGAAACTCTAACTGTCTTCTGCGGACGTCTGCATAGCTCTTCTGTCTGCTTACAGCAGTCTTGATTCTTTCTCTGATTATGGGTACCACCCTGCTGGTGATCTCTACTAACTCAGGCCCTGCCAAGGCCCTTTCTACAACTTCCTCCCAGCAAACAGGTGATCTGCACTTCCTTCCATACAAAGCTTCATATGGAGCCATCCCGATGCTAGCATGATGGCTGTTGTTGTAGGCAAACTCCACCAAAGGTAGATGTTGCCTCCAAGAACCGCCAAAGTCCAGCACACACATTCTAAGCATATCCTCTATGGTCTGGATGGTCCTCTCTGACTGTCCGTCAGTCTGGGGGTGGAAGGCAGTACTGAAATCCAACCTAGTACCCATGGCATTCTGTAGACTCCGCCAAAACCTGGAGGTGAACTGGGGCCCTCTATCTGACACTATAGAAACAGGAACCCCATGCAGTCTGACTATCTCATCCACATATACCTGCACCAACTTGTCCACAGAGTAGCCACTCCTGACAGGAATGAAGTGAGCAGATTTGGTGAGTCTGTCCACAATCACCCATATGGAGTCCACTCTGTTGGACGCCGCCGGTAACCCCACTACGAAATCCATAGCTATATTTTCCCATTTCCACTCTGGAATAGGTAGCGGGTTAAGCATTCCAGCCGGCTTCTGATGTTCCAGCTTCACCCTCTGACATACTTCGCAGGCGGACACAAACTGTGCCACTTCTTTCTTCATCGCTGGCCACCAATAAACTTTCTTTAGATCTTGATACATCTTGGTGGCTCCGGGGTGAATGATGTATCTTGCACTATGAGCTTCTCTCATAATGTCTCCTTTTAGCCCAATGTCATCTGGTACACATAGTCTGCTCCCATAGCGGAGGATCCCCTTACTGTCGAATCTGTGCTCGCTATCATTGCCTGACTGAACAGTCCTGGCAATCTTCACTAACTCCGGGTCCTCATGTTGTTTCTGAGCCACCTGCTCCAGAAACACGGGTGCCACTCTCATCTGGGCCACCAAGGCACCTGTACCAGACAACTCCAACTGTAGGCCTTCCTCAATGAGCTTGTAGAACTCCTTCACCACTGGTCTCCTCTCTGCCGCGATGTGGGATAGACTGCCTAGTGACTTCTGGCTTAGGGCGTCTGCCACAACATTCGCCTTACCCGGATGATACTGAATCTTGCAATCATAGTCACTCAGCAACTCTACCCATCTCCTCTGTCTCAAATTCAAATCTCTTTGACTCAGGATGTACTGTAGGCTCTTATGATCTATAAAGATCTCACATTTCACCCCATAGAGGTAATGCCTCCACATCTTGAGTGCAAAGATTACTGCTGCCATCTCAAGGTCATGTGTGGGGTAATTCAACTCATGCTTCTTTAGCTGCCTAGAAGCATAAGCAATCACCCTCTCATTCTGCATAAGCACACAACCCAGTCCCACACGGGACGCATCACAAAAGACTGTGAAGTCCTCTCCACTAGATGGCAGAGCTAACACTGGTGCTGAAGTCAACCTCTTCTTAAGCTCTTCAAAACTCTCTTCGCACTGGTCGGTCCACAGAAACTTCTGATTCTTCCTGGTTAATCTGGTCAGAGGAGCTGCTATTTTTGAGAAGTCCTGAACGAACCTCCTGTAGTAACCTGCCAAACCCAAGAAACTCCTGATCTCCGTCACTGAAGTGGGTCTAGGCCAGTTAGCCACAGTTTCTGTCTTCTTGGGATCTACCTCAATACCATTCTCTGACACTACATGCCCCAAGAATGAAATGCTCCTCAGCCAGAACTCACATTTAGAGAACTTGGCATACAAGCCATGTTCCCTCAAAGTCTGCAAGACCAACCGCAGATGATGGGCATGCTCCTCTGCATTCCTGGAATACACTAAGATATCATCTATGAAGACAATAACAAAGTGATCTAGGTACTGGCTAAACACTCTGTTCATGAGATCCATGAATGCTGCAGGGGCGTTAGTTAACCCGAACGGCATCACAAGGAACTCAAAATGCCCATATCTGGTCCTGAAAGCCGTCTTTGGCACATCCTCATCCCTTATCCTTAGCTGATGGTACCCCGATCTTAGATCTATTTTGGAGAAACAACCCGCTCCGGCTAGCTGGTCGAATAGATCATCGATCCTAGCCAATGGGTACCTATTCTTGGTAGTGACTTTGTTCAACTGCCTGTAGTCGATACAAAGTCTAAGGGATCCATCCTTCTTCCTCACAAACAAGACCAGAGCACCCCAAGGTGAGGTACTCTGTCGGATGAAACCCTTTTCTACCAGCTCTTGCAATTGCTCTTTCAACTCCTTCAACTCGGCTGGAGCCATCCTGTAGGGAGGGATAGAGATCGGTCTAGTGCCAGGCACCAACTCTATCTCGAACTCTATCTCCCTAGCAGGTGGTAAACCTGGAAGCTCATCAGGAAAGACATCCTGAAACTCTCTGACAACTGGCACCGAGGCCGGCTCCCTGGCCTGACTGTCTAGCTCTCTCACATGAGCTAAGTACCCCTGACATCCTTTCCTAAGCAACCTACGAGCCTGAAGAGCTGATACCAGACCTCTAGGTGTGCCCCTCTTGTCTCCTCTGAAGACGACCTCTGACCCGTTCTGATCTCTGAACCTGACTACCTTGTCCCTGCAGTCCAAGGTAGCACCATGGGTAGATAGCCAATCCATCCCTAGAATGACGTCAAAGTCTGTCAAATCTAGAACCACAAGGTCGGCGGAGAGGCATCTTCCCTCAATAAAAACTGGACTGTACTGGCAGACTGACACTGCCACTGACGGGTCACACTTGGGTCCACTGACCCATAGGGGACACTCTAACCCAGAGACTATCAGACCTAACCTCTCAACGGCCCTCGGAGCAATAAAGGAATGAGATGCACCCGGGTCCATTAATGCATACACATCAGAACACCCAATGACGAGATTACCTGACACCACGGTGTTGGATGTGTTAGCCTCCTGCTGTGTCATGGTGAAGATCCTGGCTGGAGCTGATGGACCTTCACCTCGGGAACCAGAAGAAGAGGCTGCCCCTCTCCCTCTACCTCTGCCACTGCCCTGAGTTGTGGCTGGAACTGCTGGCTGTGCCACACTACCAGAAGCTGTCTGCTGGGGCTGGCCCATAAAAGGCGCTCTAGGACAATCCCGAGCTATGTGTCCCTCCTGTCCACATCTGAAACATGCATTAGTCCCAGCTCGACACACTCCCCTGTGCGGTCTTCCACATCTCTGGCATTCTGTACCATCTGAGCCTGAGCTCGAGCCACCGCCAAATCCCAGACCGGATTTCAACTTGTTCCAAAACTTATTCTTCTTCGGCTTCTTGGTGGTGCTATCCCACCTCTTCTTACCTGAGCTCTGAGAAGAGAAACCTGGTCCTCCTCTGCTTGGGGTCTTAACCCCTGAAGACTGGGTCACTGACTGCTTCACTGACCCCTCAACTATAGCACTTGCCTCCATTCTTCGAGCCATATCCACCACAGTGTGGAAACTTTCTCTCTCAGCTGACTGAACCAACGAGGAGTACCTGGAATGCAGCTTCATAACATATTTCTTGGCTTTCTTAGTATCTGAATCTAGAGCTTGCCCTGAAAAAGGCAATAGCTCCAAGAATTTATCCGTGAACTCCTCTACACTCATGTGCTCTGATTGCCTCAGTTGCTCAAACTCAATCATTTTCAGTTCTCTAGAACTGTCTGGAAAAGCCCATCCAGCGAACTCATTCGCAAATTCTTCCCATGTCATACCGTCTAGTCTCGGGTCCACATAACACTTGAACCATTCCCGTGCCTTCTTGCACTTTAAAGTGAACCCTGCCATCTGAATGGCCCTGCTGTCACTTGCCCCTAGCTCATCAGTTATTGTCTTCACTACTCTCAGATACTCGAAGGGGTCATCCCCTGACTTGTATTTGGGAGCATCTAACTTGAGGTAATCTGTCATCTTTACCTTGCTCCCATCGACTGAGCTAGGTCTAGGAGGTTGAGTAACTGGGGCTGCTGGTTCTGTAGGTGGTGGAGGTGGAGGTGCAGCATTCCCCGAGGCGGGGTTTGCCGGGTTTGGATGGAAAGGTGAGGGTGGATAAGCTGGGTACTGTGTGTAAGGTGGATAGAAAGGTGGATAAGGCATGTAGGTAGGGTAGGGGTTAAAGCTGGAGTAATCCGATGTACCTCCCATCGGATACCCTGAACCCTGTGGGAAGGGTGGATAATGGGGTGGAAAACCAAACCCCGAGGCCTGTACGCCTCCCTGAGACTCCCCTGTCCCTTCTTCCTCCATGCTCACATCCAGGTTCCCATCCCTTCTCTGCTCCTCTTCCATAACCTCCCTCACATCTGAAGAACTTCCTCCTCTATCAGTCCCCCTTCTACTGGCATCAAAAGACCTTCTAGGGTCCCTTGACGCTCTATCTCTGTTGGCTCTACAAGACATTGCCCTAGGCAATGTAGGAGGACGGGCGCTTGTGCCCTCATCCTCAGGTGGCACTCCAGTCAATCGCGCAGATCGACGAGTTCCTCTCATCCTATTCTCTGAAAAACAGCTCATAGCAAGCAAACATTAGCATCATATGGTTCATGTGGGCACACATGAACCCTCATCACATACATCACATAGCATAGCATATCATCAATGCACATGTACAAAATCATGGCATTTCACATCATCATGCAAGACAGGACTCAACATCCTATCCTAGTGGACATGACCTTCCCATTGTGCTTGACCTTCTATAACATCTATGAGCCCGACACTCTAGGTCCGACCATATGAACCTAGGGCTCTGATACCACTCTGTAACGCCCCGGAAATCCGGACCGCTACCGGCGCTAGGATCCGGGTCGACTTAAGGCCGCCGGGACCCGTAGCAAGCCTGACATATAACCTGTAAACCTGTATAATCCCATACATGATCAACAACATGCATAAAAATTAAAACTTTTCTTCATACATACTGTCATCAACTAACTCAACCTGTGCATACTCTGAACATATACATAACATAGTCCCTCTGTGGGATCTTATCAAGCCTTAAAGGCAAAACAACCTCTGTTGAGTTAGTTTACATAAACATCATAACATAAGATCATGTATATACAAAAGGGATTAACAATATAATATGGTCAAGCACAACTCTATCCTCAATAACCTCATTACATAACATCCTGAATATTTTACATTTCATCATAATACAGTTGTCATGTCCACAAACTAACTATTACATACATATGACTTTTTCTTCTTGCCTTCTCTATCTATCCCGTACCTGCAAACCTGGGGGTTAGGGGAGAGGGGTGAGCTACAAAGCCCAGTGAGTAGAACTGTAAAAAGAATATTTAGAATATGCTATCATGAAATGCGTCACTGCACAAATAAATCACACCACAGATGGACTGATTCAAAAATCCCTCAACTCCATGCCCGGCCCTATTATGGGCACCACAGGACTTCGTATTGCCCGGCCCTATTATGGGCACCACAGGACTTTGTACTCGGAGTTATTGCCCGGCCCTATTATGGGCACCACAGGTCTTCGTATTTGCCCGGCCCTATTATGGGCACCACAGGACTTCGTATATAGAAGGCTAATGAATCATCCTAATGTCCATCCACTATCATCTATCACAACAATACAATGCGGCATAGTCGTGAATTCTAATGCAAACAACCTATAATATGATCATGATGCATGAAGCATGATAAAAGCATTTCATTTCTTAATTTAAAAGGTTAAGTTTAGTTCCACTCACCTCTGGCTGACTCTGACAAACTCTGTAGCAGCTGGCTCACTGCTGGGGTCCTTGGTTCCTCGGGTCCGAACCTACACAGGTGGACTCCAATGAGGGACCAAACATACATAGACATAACTCTAATATATCCCCGAAAACCCCCTAAAACATCCTGAAAACATCACATGAAAATATGCATGAAATGGCTGAACAGGGCACTTTCGGCGGCACCTTCGGCGGCCGAAAGTCCTGGACAGAGACGAAACTCAGGTAGGTTCGGCGGCACCTTCGGCGGCCGAAAGTCCCAGACAGAGACGAAAGTCTCTTTTCGGGGGCAACTTCGGCAGCCGAAAGGCCTGCCTCCCCAGCCATGTTCGGCGGCCGAAAGTGCCTTCGGCTGCCGAACCTGGTTTCTGCCAAAGGGCAGAAACTCGGTTCCTTTGTGCATTTTTGCCTCCAAACTCACCAATCATGCATATACCTCACTTAAAACATGCATGCAAGATCCTAGGGGCCTTAAAACATCAAATACCCCAACTACAACACTTCAAGCATACTCAAACATGCCACATTGTTCATAAATCACATAAAACCTAACATTTGCTTAAGAACTCATACAACCCTATACATGCCATTCTACCCCATAAAATCACTTAAAACTTACTTAAAACACATGAGAAGCTTAAGATCGGCTCTTACCTCTTGAAGATCGAGAGGGAGACGACCTAAACTTGGAGATCCACGAAAATGAGCTCCTGAGTTCCCAAAGCTCCCAAAACTTGGTTTAAAAGCTCAAAACCTTCAATGCAAAGCTTAAAACTCAAGAAAAATGGTAGAGATTTGGAGGAAGAACACAAGAGTTGCAAAAGGAAGGTCGGAAGCTTGCTGTGGCCGGAAATGGGAGAAAGCTTGCCCATTTCGGCTAAGTGCCCCATTTATAGGTGGCTGGCCAGGCCACGTTCGGGGGCCGAATGTGCCTCCGCATCCATGCAATGTTCGGCGGCCGAACTTGACTTTCGGCGGCCGAACCTGGACTGCCCTCACTCATGCTTTCGGGGGCCTAACGTGCCTCCAAAACGCATGCATGTTCGGCGGCCGAACTTGACTTTCGGCGGCCGAACCTGGGTTTTCCTCCAATGCTATTTTCATGCAAAAACTCATTTAGTTTCATACTTTAAAACCATTAAAATTCATGAAAACATTTTATAAAACATGTCTTTACCCTTCTAGAAGTTCCCGACATCCGAAATTCCACCGGACGGTAGGAATTCCGATACCGGAGTCTAGTCGGGTATTACAGTGCCAGGGGCGTAGTGCAGGCCACACCTGGACTTCCATACCATATCATCATGTCATAACATATGAGGGCTAATGGATCATTCAACATTCATCCACATCAACAACATATTATGCAATGCAACATATTCGTGATTTCTAATGCAAACAACCTAAAATATCACATGGCATCCGTGATGCATGAACATGCTCAAAACTGATTTATTTACTTAAGAGCATAAGAGTTATTCCACTCACCTCTGGCTAGCTCTGACACTGACTGAAGCAACTGACTCACTCCTGGGGTCCTCGGTTCCTCGGGTCCGAACCTACACAAGTGGACTCAAATGAGAGACCAAACAACTAGAACATAACTCTAAAAACATCCCCCAAAAACCCCCTAAAACATCATGAAACAACCATAGAAGAACATGCAAAGGAGGCCTGGACAGGGCACTTTCGGCAGCAGGTTCGGCGGCCGAAAGTCCCTCCAGAGCCGAAAGTCAGGCAGGTTCGGCGGCACCTTTGGCGGCCGAAACTCCCAGACAGAGACGAAACTCATGCATGTTCGGCGGCACTTTCGGCAGCCGAAACTGCCAGACAGAGACGAAAGTCTTCTTTCAAGGGCAGGCTTCGGCAGCCGAAAGACTTGCCTCCCCAGCCATGTTCGGCGGCCGAAAGTCCTTCGGCTGCCGAACCTGGTTTCTGCCAAAGGGCAGAAACTTGGCTCCTTTTGCACATTTCGCCTCCAAACCTTCCCAACATGCATCAAACCTATTCTACAACACACAAACACAAGCATACATGTTCCTAGGGGCCACAAATCATCATAAACCCCATCTACAACACATCAAGCATCCACATTGTTCATGGGCATACATTTATACCCATAAACATAACTATAACCTAAACATGCATTCTACCCCCATAGATCTACTTAAAACTTACTTAAAACATATAATGAGCTTAAGATCGGCTCTTACCTCTTGAAGATCGAGAGAGAGACGACCTAAAACTCGGAGGTGGGAGAGATTGAGTTCTTGAACCTCCAAGCTCCAAAACTTTGCTCAAAAACTCAAATCTTCAAAACAAAGTTAAAACAAATGAAAAACTTGAAAGATCTAGAGGAAAAACATCAAAGATCGGTGAGGGACAGAGGAGAGCTCACCTTGACCGAAAATGGGGAAAAAGCTCGCCCGTTTTCGGCTAAGGGACCCTTTTTATAGTGGCTGTCCAGACCATGTTTGGGGGCCGAATGTGCCTCCGCATGCATGCCATGTTCGGCGGCCGAACCTGGGCTCCCCTCACTTATGCCTTCGGGGGCCTAAGGCTCACTCGAAATGCATGCATGTTCGGCAGCCGAACTTTGAGTTTCGGCGGCCGAACCTGAGCTTTCCTCCAAGGTTGTTTTTATTCAAAAACTCATTTCCTCTTTACTTAAAATCATCAAAAACATTAAAACATTTCATGAAAACATGGTGTTACCCTTCTAGAGGTCTCTGACATCCGAGATTCCACCGGACGGTAGGAATTTCGATACCGGAGTCTAACCGGATATTACATTCTCCCCCCCTTAAGAACATTCATCCCCGAATGTTCCTCAACTAACACATAGCATGGCATACACATATCCAACATGCAAAGCACATAAAACTTATAGGGAACTAACCTCAGAAAAGATAAGGGTATTGCTGGAGCATGGACTCCCGTGTCTCCCAGGTGCACTCTTCCATATTGTGGTGGTTCCATAGGACTTTCACCATCGGGATTTCCTTCTTTCTCAGCTTTCTGATCTGGGTGTCTATGATCCGCACTGGCTGCTCAACATAGGTGAGATCCTCTTGGATCTCCACATCAGGCTCACTAAGAACCTTGCCCGGATCTGACACAAATTTTCTCAACATTGAAACATGGAAAACCGGATGGATTCTTGCCATTGAAGCAGGCAAATCTAGCTTGTACGACACATTCCCAATCTTCTGCAAGATTTCAAAGGGTCCGATGTATCGTGGGGCTAGTTTACCTTTCTTTCCAAAGCGAACCACTCCTTTCATTGGAGACACCTTGAGCAATACCAGATCCCCCTCCTGAAACTCTACCTGTCTTCTGCGGATGTCTGCATAACTCTTCTGTCTGCTTGCAGCAGTCTTGATTCTCTCTCTGATTATGGGTACCACCCTGCTGGTGATCTCTACTAGCTCAGGCCCTGCCAAGGCCTTTTCTCCAACTTCCTCCCAGCAAACAGGTGACCTGCACTTCCTCCCATATAAAGCTTCATATGGAGCCATCCCGATGCTAGCATGATGGCTGTTATTGTAGGCAAACTCCACCAAAGGTAGATGCTGCCTCCAAGAACCGCCAAAGTCCAGCACACACATTCTAAGCATATCCTCGATAGTCTGGATGGTCCTTTCGGACTGTCCATCTGTCTGGGGGAGGAAGGCAGTACTGAAATCCAATCTAGTACCCATGGCATTCTGCAGACTCCGCCAAAACCTGGAGGTGAACTGGGGCCCTCTATCCGACACTATCGAAATAGGAACCCCATGCAGCCTGACGATCTCATCCACATATACCTGCGCCAACTTGTCTACAGAGTAGCCACTCCTGACAGGGATGAAGTGAGCAGATTTGGTGAGTCTGTCCACAATCACCCATATGGAGTCCAATCTGTTGGACGCCGCCGGTAACCCCACTACGAAGTCCATAGCTATATTCTCCCATTTCCACTCTGGAATAGGTAGCGGGTTAAGCATTCCAGCCGGCTTCTGATGTTCCAGCTTCACCCTCTGACACACTTCGCAGGCTGACATAAACTGTGCCACTTCTTTCTTCATCATTGGCCACCAATAAACTTTCTTCAAATCTTGATACATCTTGGTGGCTCCTGGGTGAACGCTGTATCTTGCATTATGAGCCTCCCTTATAATGTCTCCTTTTAGCCCTATGTCATCTGGTACACACAATCGACTCCCATAGCGGAGGATCCCCTTACTGTCAAATCTGAACTCACTGTCCTTGCCTGACTGAACAGTCCTGGCAATCTTCACTAACTCTGGGTCCTCATGCTGTTTCTGAGCCACTTGCTCCAGAAACACAGGTGTCACTCTCATCTGGGCCACTAAAGCACCGGTACCAGACAACTCCAACTGTAGACCTTCCTCAATGAGCTTGTAAAACTCCTTCACCACTGGTCTCCTCTCTGCCGTGATGTGGGATAGACTGCCTAGTGACTTCCAGCTTAGGGCGTCTGCCACAACATTCGCCTTACCTGGATGATACTGAATCTTGCAATCATAGTCACTCAGCAGCTCTACCCATCTCCTCTGTCTCAAATTCAAATCTCTTTGACTCAGGATGTACTGCAGGCTCTTATGATCTGTAAAGATCTCACATTTTACCCCATAGAGGTAGTGCCTCCACATCTTGAGTGCAAAGATTACTGCTGCCATCTCTAGGTCATGTGTGGGGTAATTCAACTCATGCTTCTTCAGCTGCCTAGAAGCATAAGCAATTACCCTCTCATTCTGCTTTAGTACACAACCCAATCCCACACGGGACGCATCACAGAAGACTGTAAAGTCCTCATCCCTAGATGGCAGGGCTAACACTGGTGCTGAAGTCAACCTCTTCTTAAGCTCTTCAAAACTCTCTTCGCACTGGTCGGTCCACACAAACTTTTGATTCTTCCTGGTTAACCTGGTCAGAGGAGCTGCAATCTTTGAGAAGTCCTGAACGACCGTCCTGTAGTAACCTGCCAAACCCAAGAAACTTCTGATCTCCATCACTGAAGTGGGTCTAGGCCAGTTAGCCACAGTTTCTGTCTTCTTGGGGTCCACCTCTATCCCATTCTCTAACACTACATGCCCCAAGAACGAAATGCTCCTCAGCCAGAACTCACACTTAGAGAAATTGGCATACAAGTCATGTTCCCTCAAGGTCTGCAAAACCAACCGCAGATGATGGGCATGCTCCTTTGCATTCCTGGAATACACCAAGATATCATCTATGAAGACAATAACAAAGTGATCTAGGTACTGGCTAAACACTCTGTTCATGAGGTCCATGAATGCTGCAGGGGCATTAGTTAACCCGAACGGCATTACAAGGAACTCAAAATGCCCATATCTGGTCCTGAAAGCCGTCTTTGGCACATCCTCATCTCTGATCCTCAGCTGATGGTACCCAGATCTCATATCTATTTTGGAGAAATAACCCGCTCCTGCTAGCTGGTCGAATAGATCAAAGGGTACTTGTTCTTGGTAGTGACTTTGTTCAACTGTCTGTAGTCGATACAAAGTCTAAGGGATCCATCCTTCTTTCTGACAAACAGGACAGGAGCACCCCAGGGTGAGGTACTCGGTCGGATGAAGCCCTTGTCTACCAGCTCTTGCAACTGTTCTTTCAATTCCTTCAACTCCGCTGGAGCCATCCTGTAGGGAGGGATAGAGATCGGTCGGGTTCCAGGCATCAATTCTATCTCGAACTCTATCTCCCTAGCAGGTGGTAAACCTGGCAACTCGTCTGGGAAGACGTCTAGAAACTCTCTAACCACTGGCACCGAGGCGGGCTCTCTAACCTGACTGCTAAACTCTCTCACATGAGCCAAATACCCCTGACATTCCCTCCTAAGCAACCTACGAGCCTGAAGAGCTGATATCAGACCTCTAGGTGTACCCCTCCTATCTCCTCTGAAGACTACCTCTGACCCATCCTGACCTCTGAACCTGACTACCTTGTCCCTGCAGTCCAATGTAGCACCATGGGTAGATAACCAGTCTATCCCTAGAATGACGTCAAAATCTGTCAAGTCTAGAACCACAAGGTCGGCGGACAAGCATCTTCCCTCAACAAACACAGGACTACACTGGCAGACTGACTCTGCCACTGATGGATCACACTTGGGTCCACTGACCCAGAGAGGACACTCTAACTCAGAGATCATCAACCCTAACCTCTGGACGGCTCTCAGTGCAATAAAAGAATGAGATGCGCCCGGGTCCATCAAGGCATACACATCTGAACAATCAATGACTAAGTTACCTGCCACCACGGTGTTAGATGCATCTGCCTCCTGCTGTGTCATTGTGAAGATCCGTGCTGGAGCTGATGGACCTTCACCTCTGAAACCCGCTGAAGAAGAGGCTACCCCTCTCCCTCTGCCTCTGCCACTGGCCTGAGTCGTGGCTGGAGCTGCTGGCTGTGCTACACTACCTGAAGTTGTCTGCTGGGACTGTGCCATCGGGGCTGCTCTTGGACATTCTCGAGACATATGCCCCTCCTGAACACATCTGTAACAGGCTGTCGTCCCAAACCGACATACTCCCCTGTGTGGCTTACCACACCTTGCACAAACTGCATTATCCGCACCAGAGCTTGAGCCACTCCCTAGTCCCAGACTGGACTTAACCTTGTTCCAGAACTTGTTCTTCTTAGACTTCCTGTGACCTCTGTCCCACTTCTTGCTACCTGAAGCTGCTGCACTCATTGAAGAAGAGCCTGGGGTCTTAGAACCAGAAGGCTGTGCCACTAACTGTTTAACTGTCCCCTGAACGATGGCACTGGCCTCCATTTTCCGGGCCATATCCACTATGGCGTGGAAGCTCTCCCTATATGCTGACTGGATCAAGGAGGAATATCTGGAGTGGAGTTTCATGATATACCTCCTTGACCTTTTCTGGTCTGAGTCAAGCTTTTGCCCTGCAAATGGCAACAACTCCAAAAATCTGTCTGTGAACTCCTCTACACCCATCTCATCAGTCTGCCTCAACTGCTCAAACTCTATCATCTTCAGCTCCCTTGAACTATCTGGGAAAACCCATCCTGCAAACTCGTTTGCAAACTCCTCCTAAGACATGCTATGCACTTTCGAGTTCACATAATTCTTAAACCACTCTCGTGCCTTCTTGCACTTAAGTGTGAACCCAGCCATCTAAATGGCTCTACTATCATCAGCCCCAATCTCATCTGTGATCACCTTGACCCTCTCAAGATACACAAACGGGTCATCCCCTTTTTCATACTGGGGAGCACCCAACTTCATGTAGTCGGTCATCTTGACCTTGCTCCCACTGGCTGAGCTAGGTCTAGAAGGTTGAGCAACTGGGGCTGCTGGTTCTGCTGGAGGAGGAGGAGGTGCAGCATCCCCTGGGGTAGGGTTTGCTGGATTTGGATAGCAAGGTGGGGGTGGATACATTGGGTATTGTGAATATGGTGGATAATAAGGTGGGTATGGCATCTGTGTGGGATAAGGGCTAAAGCTGTGGTAGTCCGATGTGCCTCCCATCGAATACCCAGGGTTTTGTGAGAAGGGTGGGTAGTAAGGTGGCTGAACAAATCCCGAGGCCTGAGTGCCTCCTTGGGATTCTCCCATTCCCTCTTCTGACATGCTAACTCCTAAACTGCCATCCCTCCTCTGCTCTACATCCATATCATCCCCCATGTTCTCTGACGCTCCTCCCTGAACTGTTCCTCTGACTGATCTGCTTCTACCCAGATCCAAAGACCTTCTAGGGTCTCTTACTGCTCTTTTTCTGCTAGACCTACTAGACATTGCCCTAGGCAATGCTGGAGGACGAGCGCTCGTGCCCTCATCCTCATGTGGTACTCCAGTCAATCTTGCTGATCGACGAGTTCCTCTCATCCTGTTTTCTGAAAAACAGTACACATCACATAAATATTAGCATCATATGGTTCATGTGGGCAGACATGAACCCGCATCACACATCATAGCATATCATTAATGCACATGCATATAATCATGGCATTTCACATCATCATGTAAGACAGGACTCCACATCCTATCCTTGTGGACATGATCTTCCTATTGTGCTTGACCTTCTATAACATCTATGAGCCCGACACTCTAGGTCCGACCATATGACCCTAGGGCTCTGATACCATTCTGTAACGACCCGAAAATCAGACCGCTACCGGTGCTAGAATCCAGGTCGACTTAAGGCCGCCGGGACCCGTAGCAAGCCTGACATGAAACCTGTAAACCTGTTTAATCCCATACATGATCAACAATCATACATAAAAATTTAAAACTTTTCTTTCATACATTCTATCATACACCAAACTCAACCTGTGCATGCACTGAACATGGTCATAATCATAAACTTTATAATACCCGGCTAGAATTCGGCACCGGAATTCCTGTTATTTGGTGGAATCCGGGGTGTCGGAATTCTATAAACCAGGTAGGAGTTTTGTTTTCTAAGTGTTATGATATGTTTTAAGGTTTATAAGTTATATAGTTTTGAGTTTTGAAGAAAAAAGAGTTCATGGAGACTTCAGCCAAGTTCGGCCGCCGAAGGTAAGTTCGGCCGCCGAAAGTGCCCAATGTTCGGCTTCTGAAATTCAAGTTCGGCCCCCGAATGTTGCATGGTTTCGCATGCGATTGGGCAGCCGAAGCTGAGTTGGCTAGTGAGCTGCGTCATGTTTTTTTTTGACAAGTGTTAGCCTCAGATTCTTGCCATGGAATGGCCACGTCTCTATGACTCATCTGGATATGTTGTGGGTGAGCATACAGAAGCTTGAGGTGCTTGCAAAGGTGTTGAGAGTTGAGAGAAACGAAAGTTATGTGTTTTGAGATTTTGAGAGGTTGAAGAGAGGTTGATCCGTTTTCCCTTGTTCAGAACGTGCATCTTCCTGTTTCCTGAGGTAAGGGAAGATTTAGAACCTGTTTATATGTTTTCTGAAGGTTTTATGGGGTTAAAAGAAGGAGATGCATGCTTAGGTTGTTCATGGTAGTTTTTGATGATTTATACATGTTGATGTGTTATGTTTGTTTTGTTGTTTGGGGTTATTAGCTAGTTTTGGACCCCTGTGAACGTATACTTGAGTATATGTGTGTTGAATACGTGAAGGAGGCATGTTAGAAAGTGGTGAAGGGAAGGAGGAGATGGTTTGTCGTTGAAGCTGAGTTCTGGATGAACTCAGGTTCGGCAGCCGAAGGTTCATTCGGCCGCCGAACCTCCTGCATGGTGGCTTAGTTGCCACAGCTTGCCCTCGAGTGTTTTTGCATGTTCGGCTCTGTTTGGGGGATTCGGCCGCCGAAGGTGCCGCCGAAGGTGCTTGAGTTTCGTCCCTGGAGAGGACATTCGGCCGCCGAACCTGCCGCCGAAAGTGTCCTGTCCAGTTTTCTTTTGCATGCTTTGCATGGATAGTTGAGTGAGTTTAAGGGGATTCTTGGGGAGTTTAAGAGAGTTATTCATAAGCTTGTTTTGGTCCCTCATTGAGTCCATCTGTATAGGTACAGACCAGAGGAACCAGAGAGAGCAGCAGTAAGTACTGCTCCAGAGATTCAGAACCTGCAGAGTCAGTCAGTCCAGAGAGCCAGAGGTGAGTGGACCTAAACTTATGACTTTTAATTGAACCACAAACTGCTTTTAGCATATCTCATGCATCATGTTATGCCATAGGTTGATTGCATTAGTATCCACGAATATGTTGCATTGCATAGTGAATTGTTGATGTGGGTAAATGCTGAATGATCCAATAGTCTCAGACAGGAAGTCCAGGAGCCTTTGACTACGCCCTGGCAGGTATAGTGAAGTCCAGGAGCCTTTGACTACGCCCTGGCAGGTATAGCAAAGTCCAGGAGCCTTTGACTACGCCCTGGCAATGGTAAGTACAGAGGTGTTATATACACATATACATATATGACAGGAAGACCAGGTGCTCGATTCTACGCCCTGGCACAGAGTTACTGGGACTATGTGGTGACAGGTTTACTCTTGATGTGGCTTGTCTGTGATATGGTGCATTCCATGAGATCATATTTTACTGAGCTGTTTTACTAGTCTACTCACTGGGCTATAGAGCTCATCCCACTCCCTTAACCCCAGTTTTGCAGGTTCAATGTAACAGTGTACAGGGACAGTCCAGCAGAGTACAGGAAAAGTAAAGAGATCTGTAATAGCTTAGAGTGGACATGTAATAGTAAAGAGATGTAATAGTTGTTGCTTGACCTAGTGATGTATGTTTTGTACATGATCTGTATATGTATATATGTTTTCCTGTATGTGAAAACCAGGCTTAACAGGTATGAGTAAACCCATCTCGAGCAAGCTCTAGTCAGGGATACAGAGTACAGAGTACATGAGTACAGAGTACAGAGATAGTGCATGCACAGGTTAAGCCTTGGTTCATAAAAGAGTTTTATTTTCACAGAAAATGTATGATCATGTATGAGGTTTACAGGTACACAGAGAGTATAGCAGGCTTGCTACGGGTTCTGGCGGCCTTAAGCCGACCTGAATCCTAGCGCCGGTGACGGTCCATTTTGGGGTCGTTACAGATTGGTATCAGAGCCCTAGGTTCACATGATCGGACCTATAGAGACAGTGTTGGGCTCAGACAAGTTAGAAGTGGTCAAGCACAATAGGAAATCATGTCCACTAGGATAGGGTCTTGAGTCCTATCTGCTATGATATGCCATGAGTGTTGTATGTGTAGGATTGACGAATTTACAGATAAGTTCCTGGATCTGCTTCAGTACGTGGGTCAAGCCTATGATACTGATCAGAAGAAAGCAAGAAGATATACCATGAGACTTCATCCTAGGTATTCTTCTTTGATCCTTCCAGCTGAGAAAGAGAGTTTTCACTCGATAGTGGACGCAGCCAGGAAAATGGAAGCTAGTGCCAATATTCAGAAACAGGCAAAGGCACAGGCTTCGGGTTCGAAAGCCCCCACTCCAAGCAGTAAAAGATGGGATAGAGCAAAAGGAACAAAGAGTAAGTTCTGGAGTAAAGTCAAGTCAGGTCTGGGAATAGGTAGTGGCTCAAGCTCTGGCACAGCTCCAGTCTACAGACGATGCGGAAAACCACATGGAGGAGTTTGTCGGTTGGGATCTACAGCTTGTTTTCGGTGTGGACAGGAAGGGCATATTGCTCGGGATTGTCCGCAGATGACTTTTGCACCATCCCAGCAGATGAGTTCAGGCAGTGTGGTACAGCCAGTTGTACGGCCAGTAGCTCCAGTCATGCCTCAGACTAGTGGCAGAGGTAGAGGGAGAGGGGTAGCCTCTACTTCAGCAGCAGGTTCCCGAGGTGGACATCCGGTAGCCCCAGCACGGATTTTCACAGTGACACAGGAGGAGGCTAACACGTCGAACACAGTAGTGTCAGGTAATCTCATCATTGGGTGTTCAGATGTGTATGCTTTGATGGACCCCGGTGCTTCTCATTCCTTTATTGCTTCGAGAGCCATAGAGCGATTGGGTTTGATCAGCTCTGAGTTAGAGTATCCTCTCTGGGTCAGTGGACCTAGATGTGACCCATCAGTGGCAGTGTCAGTCTGTCGTTTCAGTCCAGTATTCATAGAGGGTAGATGCCTTCCAGCTGACCTTGTGGTTCTAGACTTGACAGATTTTGATGTCATTCTAGGGATGGATTGGCTATCTGCATATGGTGCTACGTTGGACTGTCGAGAGAAGTTAGTGAGTCTTAGAGACCAGGATGGGTCAGAGTGTGTCTTCAGAGGAGACAGGAGAGGTACACCCAGAGGTATGATTTCAGCCCTTCAGGCTCGTCGTTTGCTTAGGAGGGGTTGTTAGGGGTTTCTAGCTCATGTGAGAGAGCTAGACAGTCAGGTGAGGGAACCAGCCACAGTACCAGTAGTCCGAGAGTTTCTCGATGTGTTCCCAGACGATTTACCAGGACTACCACCTGATAGGGAGATAGGGTTTGAAATTGAATTACTGCCAGGTACTAGACCTATCTCTATTCCTCCCTACAGGATGGCGCCAGCTGAGTTAACAGAGTTGAAAGAACAGTTGCAGGACTTGGTAGATAAGGGTTTCATCCGCCCTAGTACCTCACCTTGGGGTGCTCCAGTGCTCTTTGTCAGAAAGAAGGATGGATCCCTTAGACTTTGTGTCGACTACAGACAGTTGAACAAGGTCACTATCAAGAATAAGTATCCTTTACCTAGGATTGATGATCTATTTGACCAGCTAGCTGGAGCAGGTTGTTTCTCGAAAATAGATCTGAGATCTGGGTATCATCAGTTAAGAGTCAGAGAGGCAGATGTGCCTACGACAGCTTTCCGGACCAGATATGGGCATTATGAGTTCTTAGTGATGCCGTTCGGGTTGACTAACGCCCCTGCAGCATTTATGGATCTCATGAACAGGGTATTCAGTGAGTTTCTGGATCACTTTGTCATTGTGTTTATCGATGATATCTTAGTGTATTCCAGAGATGCAGAGGAGCATGCCCAGCATCTGAGGACAGTTTTGCAGACACTGAGAGAGCATGGTTTATATGCCAAGTTCTCGAAGTGTGAGTTTTGGTTACGGAGCATTGCCTTCTTGGGACATGTGGTATCAGCAGAGGGTATTGAGGTAGACCCCAAGAAGATAGAGGTTGTAGCTAACTGGCCCAGACCCATGACAGTGACTGAGATTAAAAGCTTTCTGGGACTGGCAGGTTACTACAGGAGGTTCGTTCAGAACTTCTCAAAGATAGCAGCTCCTATGACCAAATTGACTCAGAAGAACCAGAAGTTTATCTGGTCAGACCAGTGTGAAGAGAGCTTTGAGGAGCTCAAGAGGAGATTGACCACAGCACCAGTGTTAGCTTTGCCTGTTAGTGATGAGGATTTCACAGTGTTCTGTGATGCATCTCGAGTGGGATTGGGTTGTGTATTGATGCAGAGTGAGAGAGTAATAGCTTATGCTTCGAGACAGTTGAAGAAGCACGAGTTGAATTACCCTACCCATGACCTCGAGATGGCAGCAGTTATCTTTGCACTTAAGATGTGGCGGCATTACCTCTACGGGGTTAAATGCGAGATCTTCACTGATCACAAGAGTTTACAGTACATCTTAAGTCAGAGAGAGCTGAATTTGCGGCAGAGAAGGTGGGTCGAATTGCTCAGTGATTATGATTGTAAGATCCAGTATCATTCGGGTAAGGCGAATGTTGTCGCAGACGCCCTAAGCTGGAAATCACTAGGCAGTTTATCCCATATAGCAGCAGAGCGGAGACTAGTTGTGATGGAGCTTTATAAGCTCTTTGACGAGGGATTACAGCTAGAATTGTCTGGTACAGGAGCGTTGATCGCACAGATGAGAGTGACACCTGTGTTTCTGGAGCAGATAGCTCAGAGACAGCATGAGGACCCTGAGTTGATGAAAATTGCCAGGACTGTTCAGTCAGGCAATAGTGTAGAGTTCATATTTGACAGCAAAGGGATCCTTCGCTATGGGAGTCGACTTTGTGTACCAGATAGGGGCAGTGTGAAGGACGACATTATGAGGGAAGCTCATAATGCGAGGTATAGTGTTCACCCAGGAGCCACCAAGATGTATCAGGATCTAAAAAGGGTCTATTGGTGGCCAGCCATGAAGAAAGAAGTGGCGCAATTTGTGACAGCCTGTGAGGTTTGTCAGAGGGTGAAATTAGAGCATCAGAAACCAGCCGGAATGCTTAACCCATTACCGATTCCAGAGTGGAAATGGGAGAACATAGCCATGGATTTTGTAGTGGGTTTACCAGTAGCGTCCAACAGGATAGACTCGATATGGGTGATTGTGGACAGACTCACGAAATCTGCTCATTTTCTTCCAGTACGGAGTAACTATTCTGTGGATAAGCTGGCACAGGTCTATCTGGATGAGATAGTGAGATTACATGGAGTTCCAGTGTCTATAGTTTCAGACAGAGGACCTCAGTTTACCTCCCGCTTTTGGCGGAGTCTGCAAAGTGCGATGGGCACGAGATTGGATTTTAGTACTGCTTTCCACCCACAGACTGATGGACAGTCAGAAAGGACCATCCAGACCATAGAGGATATGCTTCGCCTTTGTGTGTTAGACTTTGGCGGTTCTTGGAGGCAGCATCTACCTTTGGTGGAGTTTGCCTACAATAACAGTCATCATGCTAGCATTGGGATGGCTCCTTATGAAGCATTATATGGGAGGAAGTGCAGATCACCTGTTTGCTGGGAAGAGGTAGGAGAGAAGACTCTTGCAGGGCCAGAGTTAGTAGACATTACCAGTAGAATGGTGCCCACGATCAGAGAGAGAATCAGAACAGCTCAGAGTAGACAGAAAAGTTATGCAGATGTTCACAGAAAGCAGTTAGAATTTCAAGAGGGTACTTGGGTATTGCTGAAAGTGTCTCCAATGAAAGGAGTGGTTCGTTTTGGGAAGAAAGGTAAATTGGCTCCACGGTACATTGGACCCTTTGAGATTTTGCAGAGGATCGGAAATGTGTCGTATAAGCTGGATTTACCTGCTTCTATGGAGAGAATTCACCCGGTATTTCATGTTTCTATGCTACGACAGTTTGTGTCAGATCCAAATCAGGTTCTGAGTGAGCCTGAGGTGGAGATTCATACAGATCTCACCTATATAGAGCAGCCAGTGCGGATTCTGGACACGCAGATCAGACAGCTAAGGAACAAGGAGATTCCGATGGTGAAAGTTCTATGGAACCACCATAATCTAGAAGAGTGCACTTGGGAGACGCGGGAGTCTATGCTCCAGCAGTATCCATATTTGTTTTGAGGTTAGTTTTCTCCATTTCATGTGTTTTGTTTTTGTTGTTTTCGGAACATCCGAGGACGAATGTTCTTAAGGAGGGGAGAATGTAATACCCGGCTAGAATCCGGCACCGGAATTCCTGTTATTTGGTGGAATCCGGGGTGTCGGAATTCTATAAACCAGGTAGGAGTTTTGTTTTCTAAGTGTTATGATGTGTTTTAAGGTTTATAAGTTATATAGTTTTGAGTTTTGAAGAAAAAATAGTTCATGGAGACTTCAGCCAAGTTCGGCCGCCGAAGGTAAGTTCGGCCGCCGAAAGTGCCCAATGTTCGGCTTCTGAAATTCAAGTTCGGCCCCCGAATGTTGCATGGTTTCGCATGCGATTGGGCAGCCGAAGCTGAGTTGGCTAGTGAGCTGCATCATGTTTTTTTTTGACAAGTGTTAGCCTCAGATTCTTGCCATGGAATGGCCACGTCTCTATGACTCATCTGGATATGTTGTGGGTGAGCATACAGAAGCTTGAGGTGCTTGCAAAGGTGTTGAGAGTTGAGAGAAACGAAAGTTATGTGTTTTGAGATTTTGAGAGGTTGAAGAGAGGTTGATCCGTTTTCCCTTGTTCAGAACGTGCATCTTCCTGTTTCCTGAGGTAAGGGAAGATTTAGAACCTGTTTATATGTTTTCTGAAGGTTTTATGGGGTTAAAAGAAGGAGATGCATGCTTAGGTTGTTCATGGTAGTTTTTGATGATTTATACATGTTGATGTGTTATGTTTGTTTTGTTGTTTGGGGTTATTAGCTAGTTTTGGACCCCTGTGAACGTATACTTGAGTATATGTGTGTTGAATACGTGAAGGAGGCATGTTAGAAAGTGGTGAAGGGAAGGAGGAGATGGTTTGTCGTTGAAGCTGAGTTCTGGATGAACTCAGGTTCGGCAGCCGAAGGTTCATTCGGCCGCCGAACCTCCTGCATGGTGGCTTAGTTGCCACAGCTTGCCCCCGAGTGTTTTTGCATGTTCGGCTCTGTTTGGGGGATTCGGCCGCCGAAGGTGCCGCCGAAGGTGCTTGAGTTTCGTCCCTGGAGAGGACATTCGGCCGCCGAACCTGCCGCCGAAAGTGTCCTGTCCAGTTTTCTTTTGCATGCTTTGCATGGATAGTTGAGTGAGTTTAAGGGGATTCTTGGGGAGTTTAAGAGAGTTATTCATAAGCTTGTTTTGGTCCCTCATTGAGTCCATCTGTATAGGTACAGACCAGAGGAACCAGAGAGAGCAGCAGTAAGTACTGCTCCAGAGATTCAGAACCTGCAGAGTCAGTCAGTCCAGAGAGCCAGAGGTGAGTGGACCTAAACTTATGACTTTTAATTGAACCACAAACTGCTTTTAGCATATCTCATGCATCATGTTATGCCATAGGTTGATTGCATTAGTATCCACGAATATGTTGCATTGCATAGTGAATTGTTGATGTGGGTAAATGCTGAATGATCCAATAGTCTCAGACAGGAAGTCCAGGAGCCTTTGACTACGCCCTGGCAGGTATAGTGAAGTCCAGGAGCCTTTGACTACGCCCTGGCAGGTATAGCAAAGTCCAGGAGCCTTTGACTACGCCCTGGCAATGGTAAGTACAGAGGTGTTATATACACATATACATATATGACAGGAAGACCAGGTGCTCGATTCTACGCCCTGGCACAGAGTTACTGGGACTATGTGGTGACAGGTTTACTCTTGATGTGGCTTGTCTGTGATATGGTGCATTCCATGAGATCATATTTTACTGAGCTGTTTTACTAGTCTACTCACTGGGCTATAGAGCTCATCCCACTCCCTTAACCCCAGTTTTGCAGGTTCAATGTAACAGTGTACAGGGACAGTCCAGCAGAGTACAGGAAAAGTAAAGAGATCTGTAATAGCTTAGAGTGGACATGTAATAGTAAAGAGATGTAATAGTTGTTGCTTGACCTAGTGATGTATGTTTTGTACATGATCTGTATATGTATATATGTTTTCCTGTATGTGAAAACCAGGCTTAACAGGTATGAGTAAACCCATCTCGAGCAAGCTCTAGTCAGGGATACAGAGTACAGAGTACATGAGTACAGAGTACAGAGATAGTGCATGCACAGGTTAAGCCTTGGTTCATAAAAGAGTTTTATTTTCACAGAAAATGTATGATCATGTATGAGGTTTACAGGTACACAGAGAGTATAGCAGGCTTGCTACGGGTTCTGGCGGCCTTAAGCCGACCTGAATCCTAGCGCCGGTGACGGTCCATTTTGGGGTCGTTACAGATTGGTATCAGAGCCCTAGGTTCACATGATCGGACCTATAGAGACAGTGTTGGGCTCAGACAAGTTAGAAGTGGTCAAGCACAATAGGAAATCATGTCCACTAGGATAGGGTCTTGAGTCCTATCTGCTATGATATGCCATGAGTGTTGTATGTGTAGGATTGACGAATTTACAGATAAGTTCCTGGATCTGCTTCAGTACGTGGGTCAAGCCTATGATACTAATCAGAAGAAAGCAAGAAGATATACCATGAGACTTCATCCTAGGTATTCTTCTTTGATCCTTCCAGCTGAGAAAGAGAGTTTTCACTCGATAGTGGACGCAGCCAGGAAAATGGAAGCTAGTGCCAATATTCAGAAACAGGCAAAGGCACAGGCTTCGGGTTCGAAAGCCCCCACTCCAAGCAGTAAAAGATGGGATAGAGCAAAAGGAACAAAGAGTAAGTTCTGGAGTAAAGTCAAGTCAGGTCTGGGAATAGGTAGTGGCTCAAGCTCTGGCACAGCTCCAGTCTGCAGACGATGCGGAAAACCACATGGAGGAGTTTGTCGGTTGGGATCTACAGCTTGTTTTCGGTGTGGACAGGAAGGGCATATTGCTCGGGATTGTCCGCAGATGACTTTTGCACCATCCCAGCAGATGAGTTCAGGCAGTGTGGTACAGCCAGTTGTACGGCCAGTAGCTCCAGTCATGCCTCAGACTAGTGGCAGAGGTAGAGGGAGAGGGGTAGCCTCTACTTCAACAGCAGGTTCCCGAGGTGGACATCCGGTAGCCCCAGCACGGATTTTCACAGTGACACAGGAGGAGGCTAACACGTCGAACACAGTAGTGTCAGGTAATCTCATCATTGGGTGTTCAGATGTGTATGCTTTGATGGACCCCGGTGCTTCTCATTCCTTTATTGCTTCGAGAGCCATAGAGCGATTGGGTTTGATCAGCTCTGAGTTAGAGTATCCTCTCTGGGTCAGTGGACCTAGATGTGACCCATCAGTGGCAGTGTCAGTCTGTCGTTTCAGTCCAGTATTCATAGAGGGTAGATGCCTTCCAGCTGACCTTGTGGTTCTAGACTTGACAGATTTTGATGTCATTCTAGGGATGGATTGGCTATCTGCATATGGTGCTACGTTGGACTGTCGAGAGAAGTTAGTGAGTCTTAGAGACCAGGATGGGTCAGAGTGTGTCTTCAGAGGAGACAGGAGAGGTACACCCAGAGGTATGATTTCAGCCCTTCAGGCTCGTCGTTTGCTTAGGAGGGGTTGTTAGGGGTTTCTAGCTCATGTGAGAGAGCTAGACAGTCAGGTGAGGGAACCAGCCACAGTACCAGTAGTCCGAGAGTTTCTCGATGTGTTCCCAGACGATTTACCAGGACTACCACCTGATAGGGAGATAGGGTTTGAAATTGAATTACTGCCAGGTACTAGACCTATCTCTATTCCTCCCTACAGGATGGCGCCAGCTGAGTTAACAGAGTTGAAAGAACAGTTGCAGGACTTGGTAGATAAGGGTTTCATCCGCCCTAGTACCTCACCTTGGGGTGCTCCAGTGCTCTTTGTCAGAAAGAAGGATGGATCCCTTAGACTTTGTGTCGACTACAGACAGTTGAACAAGGTCACTATCAAGAATAAGTATCCTTTACCTAGGATT
This sequence comes from Manihot esculenta, assembly GCF_001659605.2. Taxonomy (NCBI): domain Eukaryota; kingdom Viridiplantae; phylum Streptophyta; class Magnoliopsida; order Malpighiales; family Euphorbiaceae; genus Manihot; species Manihot esculenta. The sequence continues at coordinate 17,581,033 of NC_035161.2, forward strand.
GATGATCTATTTGACCAGCTAGCTGGAGCAGGTTGTTTCTCGAAAATAGATCTGAGATCTGGGTATCATCAGTTAAGAGTCAGAGAGGCAGATGTGCCTACGACAGCTTTCCGGACCAGATATGGGCATTATGAGTTCTTAGTGATGCCGTTCGGGTTGACTAACGCCCCTGCAGCATTTATGGATCTCATGAACAGGGTATTCAGTGAGTTTCTGGATCACTTTGTCATTGTGTTTATCGATGATATCTTAGTGTATTCCAGAGATGCAGAGGAGCATGCCCAGCATCTGAGGACAGTTTTGCAGACACTGAGAGAGCATGGTTTATATGCCAAGTTCTCGAAGTGTGAGTTTTGGTTACGGAGCATTGCCTTCTTGGGACATGTGGTATCAGCAGAGGGTATTGAGGTAGACCCCAAGAAGATAGAGGTTGTAGCTAACTGGCCCAGACCCATGACAGTGACTGAGATTAAAAGCTTTCTGGGACTGGCAGGTTACTACAGGAGGTTCGTTCAGAACTTCTCAAAGATAGCAGCTCCTATGACCAAATTGACTCAGAAGAACCAGAAGTTTATCTGGTCAGACCAGTGTGAAGAGAGCTTTGAGGAGCTCAAGAAGAGATTGACCACAGCACCAGTGTTAGCTTTGCCTGTTAGTGATGAGGATTTCACAGTGTTCTGTGATGCATCTCGAGTGGGATTGGGTTGTGTATTGATGCAGAGTGAGAGAGTAATAGCTTATGCTTCGAGACAGTTGAAGAAGCACGAGTTGAATTACCCTACCCATGACCTCGAGATGGCAGCAGTTATCTTTGCACTTAAGATGTGGCGGCATTACCTCTACGGGGTTAAATGCGAGATCTTCACTGATCACAAGAGTTTACAGTACATCTTAAGTCAGAGAGAGCTGAATTTGCGGCAGAGAAGGTGGGTCGAATTGCTCAGTGATTATGATTGTAAGATCCAGTATCATTCGGGTAAGGCGAATGTTGTCGCAGACGCCCTAAGCTGGAAATCACTAGGCAGTTTATCCCATATAGCAGCAGAGCGGAGACTAGTTGTGATGGAGCTTTATAAGCTCTTTGACGAGGGATTACAGCTAGAATTGTCTGGTACAGGAGCGTTGATCGCACAGATGAGAGTGACACCTGTGTTTCTGGAGCAGATAGCTCAGAGACAGCATGAGGACCCTGAGTTGATGAAAATTGCCAGGACTGTTCAGTCAGGCAATAGTGTAGAGTTCAGATTTGACAGCAAAGGGATCCTTCGCTATGGGAGTCGACTTTGTGTACCAGATAGGGGCAGTGTGAAGGACGACATTATGAGGGAAGCTCATAATGCGAGGTATAGTGTTCACCCAGGAGCCACCAAGATGTATCAGGATCTAAAAAGGGTCTATTGGTGGCCAGCCATGAAGAAAGAAGTGGCGCAATTTGTGACAGCCTGTGAGGTTTGTCAGAGGGTGAAATTAGAGCATCAGAAACCAGCCGGAATGCTTAACCCATTACCGATTCCAGAGTGGAAATGGGAGAACATAGCCATGGATTTTGTAGTGGGTTTACCAGTAGCGTCCAACAGGATAGACTCGATATGGGTGATTGTGGACAGACTCACGAAATCTGCTCATTTTCTTCCAGTACGGAGTAACTATTCTGTGGATAAGCTGGCACAGGTCTATCTGGATGAGATAGTGAGATTACATGGAGTTCCAGTGTCTATAGTTTCAGACAGAGGACCTCAGTTTACCTCCCGCTTTTGGCGGAGTCTGCAAAGTGCGATGGGCACGAGATTGGATTTTAGTACTGCTTTCCACCCACAGACTGATGGACAGTCAGAAAGGACCATCCAGACCATAGAGGATATGCTTCGCCTTTGTGTGTTAGACTTTGGCGGTTCTTGGAGGCAGCATCTACCTTTGGTGGAGTTTGCCTACAATAACAGTCATCATGCTAGCATTGGGATGGCTCCTTATGAAGCATTATATGGGAGGAAGTGCAGATCACCTGTTTGCTGGGAAGAGGTAGGAGAGAAGACTCTTGCAGGGCCAGAGTTAGTAGACATTACCAGTAGAATGGTGCCCACGATCAGAGAGAGAATCAGAACAGCTCAGAGTAGACAGAAAAGTTATGCAGATGTTCACAGAAAGCAGTTAGAATTTCAAGAGGGTACTTGGGTATTGCTGAAAGTGTCTCCAATGAAAGGAGTGGTTCGTTTTGGGAAGAAAGGTAAATTGGCTCCACGGTACATTGGACCCTTTGAGATTTTGCAGAGGATCGGAAATGTGTCGTATAAGCTGGATTTACCTGCTTCTATGGAGAGAATTCACCCGGTATTTCATGTTTCTATGCTACGACAGTTTGTGTCAGATCCAAATCAGGTTCTGAGTGAGCCTGAGGTGGAGATTCATACAGATCTCACCTATATAGAGCAGCCAGTGCGGATTCTGGACACGCAGATCAGACAGCTAAGGAACAAGGAGATTCCGATGGTGAAAGTTCTATGGAACCACCATAATCTAGAAGAGTGCACTTGGGAGACGCGGGAGTCTATGCTCCAGCAGTATCCATATTTGTTTTGAGGTTAGTTTTCTCCATTTCATGTGTTTTGTTTTTGTTGTTTTCGGAACATCCGAGGACGAATGTTCTTAAGGAGGGGAGAATGTAATACCCGGCTAGAATCCGGCACCGGAATTCCTGTTATTTGGTGGAATCCGGGGTGTCGGAATTCTATAAACCAGGTAGGAGTTTTGTTTTCTAAGTGTTATGATGTGTTTTAAGGTTTATAAGTTATATAGTTTTGAGTTTTGAAGAAAAAATAGTTCATGGAGACTTCAGCCAAGTTCGGCCGCCGAAGGTAAGTTCGGCCGCCGAAAGTGCCCAATGTTCGGCTTCTGAAATTCAAGTTCGGCCCCCGAATGTTGCATGGTTTCGCATGCGATTGGGCAGCCGAAGCTGAGTTGGCTAGTGAGCTGCATCATGTTTTTTTTTGACAAGTGTTAGCCTCAGATTCTTGCCATGGAATGGCCACGTCTCTATGACTCATCTGGATATGTTGTGGGTGAGCATACAGAAGCTTGAGGTGCTTGCAAAGGTGTTGAGAGTTGAGAGAAACGAAAGTTATGTGTTTTGAGATTTTGAGAGGTTGAAGAGAGGTTGATCCGTTTTCCCTTGTTCAGAACGTGCATCTTCCTGTTTCCTGAGGTAAGGGAAGATTTAGAACCTGTTTATATGTTTTCTGAAGGTTTTATGGGGTTAAAAGAAGGAGATGCATGCTTAGGTTGTTCATGGTAGTTTTTGATGATTTATACATGTTGATGTGTTATGTTTGTTTTGTTGTTTGGGGTTATTAGCTAGTTTTGGACCCCTGTGAACGTATACTTGAGTATATGTGTGTTGAATACGTGAAGGAGGCATGTTAGAAAGTGGTGAAGGGAAGGAGGAGATGGTTTGTCGTTGAAGCTGAGTTCTGGATGAACTCAGGTTCGGCAGCCGAAGGTTCATTCGGCCGCCGAACCTCCTGCATGGTGGCTTAGTTGCCACAGCTTGCCCCCGAGTGTTTTTGCATGTTCGGCTCTGTTTGGGGGATTCGGCCGCCGAACCTGCCGCCGAAAGTGTCCTGTCCAGTTTTCTTTTGCATGCTTTGCATGGATAGTTGAGTGAGTTTAAGGGGATTCTTGGGGAGTTTAAGAGAGTTATTCATAAGCTTGTTTTGGTCCCTCATTGAGTCCATCTGTATAGGTACAGACCAGAGGAACCAGAGAGAGCAGCAGTAAGTACTGCTCCAGAGATTCAGAACCTGCAGAGTCAGTCAGTCCAGAGAGCCAGAGGTGAGTGGACCTAAACTTATGACTTTTAATTGAACCACAAACTGCTTTTAGCATATCTCATGCACCATGTTATGCCATAGGTTGATTGCATTAGTATCCACGAATATGTTGCATTGCATAGTGAATTGTTGATGTGGGTAAATGCTGAATGATCCAATAGTCTCAGACAGGAAGTCCAGGAGCCTTTGACTACGCCCTGGCAGGTATAGTGAAGTCCAGGAGCCTTTGACTACGCCCTGGCAGGTATAGCAAAGTCCAGGAGCCTTTGACTACGCCCTGGCAATGGTAAGTACAGAGGTGTTATATACACATATACATATATGACAGGAAGACCAGGTGCTCGATTCTACGCCCTGGCACAGAGTTACTGGGACTATGTGGTGACAGGTTTACTCTTGATGTGGCTTGTCTGTGATATGGTGCATTCCATGAGATCATATTTTACTGAGCTGTTTTACTAGTCTACTCACTGGGCTATAGAGCTCATCCCACTCCCTTAACCCCAGTTTTGCAGGTTCAATGTAACAGTGTACAGGGACAGTCCAGCAGAGTACAGGAAAAGTAAAGAGATCTGTAATAGCTTAGAGTGGACATGTAATATTAAAGAGATGTAATAGTTGTCGCTTGACCTAGTGATGTATGTTTTGTACATGATCTGTATATGTATATATGTTTTCCTGTATGTGAAAACCAGGCTTAACAGGTATGAGTAAACCCATCTCGAGCAAGCTCTAGTCAGGGATACAGAGTACAGAGTACATGAGTACAGAGTACAGAGATAGTGCATGCACAGGTTAAGCCTTGGTTCAGAAAAGAGTTTTATTTTCACAGAAAATGTATGATCATGTATGAGGTTTACAGGTACACAGAGAGTATAGCAGGCTTACTACGGGTTCTGGCGGCCTTAAGCCGACCTGAATCCTAGCGCCGGTGACGGTCCATTTTGGGGTCGTTACAAACTTGACCCCTCTGTGGGATCTCATCAATGCCCCCAATGGGTGGCATAACAAGTGTTGAGTTGGCTAAACATAGTCATCAATAAACATTAAGATCATCTATCAAAAAGGGATTACAATATACTATGGTCAAGCACACTTCTAACCTTAATATCGTTACATTACATATCTATACATCATTATACAATCTGTCATGTCCACATTCTAACTATTACATACATAAGACTTCATTACTCTTCTTGACTTCTCTGTCTAACCCGTACCTACAAACCTGGGGAATTTGGGAGAGGGGTGAGCTACTAGAGCCCAGTGAGCAGAATCATAAAGCATTTAAAACATATGCTATCATGGAATGCATCACATCACAACTAATCATATCAAGGATGAACTTGTCACCATTTAGCCCTCTACATATTCCAATCATGCCAGGGGCGTAGTGCAGGCCACACCTGGTCTTTCTCTTATACATAACATAACATACATAATCCATGGTGCCGGGGGCGTAGTGCAGGCCACTTCCAGTCTTTCTCTTACATAGTGCCAGGGGCGTAGTGCAGGCCACACCTGGACTTCCATACCATATCATCATGTCATAACGTATGAGGGCTAATGGATCATTCAACATTCATCCACATCAACAACATATTATGCAATGCAATAAATTCGTGATTTCTAATGCAAACAACCTAAAATATCACATGGCATCCATGATGCATGAATATGCTCAAAACTGATTTATTTACTTAAGAGCATAAGAGTTATTCCACTCACCTTTGGCTAGCTCTGACACTGACTGAAGCAACTGACTCACTGCTGGGGTCCTCGGTTGCTCGGGTCCGAACCTACACAGGTGGACTCAAATGAGGGACCAAACAACTAGAACATAACTCTAAAAACATCCCCCAAAAACCCCCTAAAACGTCATGAAACAACCATAGAAGAACATGCAAAGGAGGCCTGGACAGGGCACTTTCGGTGGCAGGTTGGGCGGCCGAAAGTCCCTCCAGAGCTGAAAGTCAGGCAGGTTCAGCGGCACCTTCGACGGCCGAAACTCCCAGACAGAGACGAAACTCATGCATGTTCGGCGGCACTTTCGGCGGCCGAAACTGCCAGACAGAGACGAAAGTCTCCTTTCGGGGGCAGGCTTCGGCAGCCGAAAGGCTTGCCTCCCCAGCCATGTTGGCGGCCGAAAGTCCTTCGGCTGCCGAACCTGGTTTCTGCCAAAGGGCAGAAACTTGGCTCCTTTTACACATTTCGCCTCCAAACCTTCCCAACATGCATCAAACCTATTCTACAACACACAAACACAAGCATACATGTTCCTAGGGGCCACAAATCATCATAAACCCCATCTACAACACATCAAGCATCCACATTGTTCATGAGCATACATTTATACCCATAAACATAACTATAACCTAAACATGCATTCTACCCCCATAGATCTACTTAAAACTTACATAAAACATACAATGAGCTTAAGATCGGCTCTTACCTCTTGAAGATCGAGAGAGAGATGACCTAAAACTCGGAGGTGGGAGAGATTGGGTTCTTGAACCTCCAAGCTCCAAAACTTTGCTCAAAAACTCAAATCTTCAAAACAAAGTTAAAACAAATGAAAAACTTGAAAGATCTAGAGGAAAAACATCAAAGATCGATGACGGACGGAGGAGAGCTCACCTTGGCCGAAAATGGGGAAAAAGCTCGCCCGTTTTCGGCTAAGGGACCCTTTTTATAGTAGCTGTCCAGGCCACGTTCGGGGGCCGAATGTGCCTCCGCATGCATGCCATATTCGGCGGCCGAACCTGGGCTCCCCTCACTTATGCCTTCGGGGGCCTAAGGCTCACCCGAAATGCATGCATGTTCGGCGGCCGAACTTTGAGTTTCGGCGGCCGAACCTGAGCTTTCCTCCAAGGTTGTTTTAATTCAAAAACTCATTTCCTCTTTACTTAAAATCATCAAAAACATTAAAACATTTCATGAAAACATGGTTTTACCCTTCTAGAGGTCTCCGACATCCGAGATTCCACCGGACGGTAGGAATTCCGATACCGGAGTCTAGCCGGGTATTACACTGGGTCTCTCGCATCATGAAAATTGTTACTTCCGTTTCTTATTTTTTTGTGAGAGGCAGTGATGACTATTGTAGCGACCCAAAAATTCGGATCGCTACCGGCGCTAGGATCCAGATCGGCTTAAGGCCGCCGGGAACCGTAGCAAGCCTGACATAACCTGTAAACCTGATTAATCCCATACACGATCAACAAATCTCATAAACCTGTAAACATCCTCATATATCAACCAAGCTCATCCGGTATGTAATCATATACATAAACATAAACCTCCACTCGAGTCCTCAATCAAATACTCTAATAGGGCATCTCATCATACACAAGAACTTGGTTGACTCATAACATCAAAACTTATAAACATAAAGATCATGTATACAAAGGGGATAACCATGCTCAAAAGGGGTCAAGCACAAACTTTAATCCTCAATATCATTAATACATTACATGACTTGTACATTACTCTTACATTACAAGATTTATCATGTCCACAACTAACTATTACAACACAGGCATGAATCTACTCTTCCTGACCTTCTGGCCTATCCTGTACCTGCACACCTGGGGTTAAGGGAAAGGGGTGAGCTACTAGAGCCCAGTGAGCAGAATAATAAAACATTACATTTTTAAATTCATGCTTTCATGAAATGCGTCACATCACAACAAGGCCACATCAAGGGTAAACCTGTCACCAGCTAGTCCCATCGTCATAACCATTGCCAGCGGCGTAGTCATAGGCTCACTGGACTTCTTGTAACATATCATGACTTACACTGCCCCAAGGCCTCATTAGGCACTTGGTCTTGGCGTCCCATGGTGCCAGGGGCGTAGTCAAAGGCTCCCTGGTCTTTCTTTCTCATAGTGCCAGGGGCGTAGTCAAAGGATCCCTGGTCTTCCTGCCAGGAACTAGTGGATCATCCAGCATTTACCCACATCAACAACATAATATTCAATGCAACATATTCGTGATGTCTAATGCAAGCAACCTAGAATATCACATGGCAATAGTGATGCATGAACATGCTCAAAATTATATTTCATTGATTTAAAACTTATGAGTTTATTCTACTCACCTTTGGCTGAAGCTTTACTGACTCGGGAGCAGCTGAACTCACTGCTGAGGTCCTCGGTTCCTCGGGTCCGAACCTACACAGGTGGACTCAAATGAGGGACCAACATACTATAACATAACTCTAAAAATACTCCCCAAAAACCCCCTAAAACATCACATAAAAACATGCAAGAAATGGCTGAACAGGGCACTTTCGGCGGCAGGTTCAGCGGCCGAAAGTCCCTCCAGAGCCGAAAGTCAGGCACTTTCGGCGGCACCTTCGGCGGTCGAAAGTCCCAGACAGATCCGAAAGTCTTCTTTCGGGGGCAAGCTTCGGCAGCCGAATGCTGCCTCCACAAGGGGGTTCGGCGGCCGAAAGTCCCTTCGGCTGCCGAACCTGGTTTCTCCCAGAATGGCAGAAACTTGGTTCACATGAACCCCTTGCCTCCCAAAACATCAAATCAAGCATATAACTCAACTAAAACATGCATACAAGTTCCTAGGGGTCTCAAGACATCAAATACCCCAACTACAACACTTCAAACACATACAAACAACATACATTGTTCAAAACATCAATATTAACCCATAACTCAACATACATCCTAACATGCATTTCTACCCAAAGAACTCATAAAATCTTACTTAAAACACATAAGGAGCTTAAGATCGGCTCCTACCTCTTGAAGATCGAGAGGGAGACGACCTAAACTTGGAGATCCACGGAAATGAGCTCCTGAGTTCCCAAAGCTACAAAACTTGTTTCAAAAGTTCAAAACCTTCAATGCAAGCTTAAAACTCAAGAAAAATGGTGGGGATTTGAAGGAAGAGCACTAGATTTGGAAGAGGGAGGTCGGAAGCTAGCTGTGGCCGAAAATGGGAGAAAGCTCACCCATTTCGGCTAAGTGCCCCTTTTATAGATGGCTGGCCAGGCCACGTTCGGGGGCCGAAAGTGCCTCCGCATCCATGCAATGTTCGGCGGCCGAACTAGAGTTTCGGCGGCCGAACCTGGACTTCCCTCGCTCATGCTTTCGAGGGCCTAACGTGCCTCCAAAACGCATGCAAGTTCGACGGCCGAACTTGACTTTCGGCGGCCGAACCTGGGTTTTCCCTCCAAAGACTTTTCATGCAAAAACTCGTTTTATTTCATACTTAAAACATTAAAATTCATGAAAGCATTTTATAAAACATGTTTTTACCCTTCTAGAGGTTCCCGACATCCGAAATTCCATCGGACGATAGGAATTCCGATATCGGAGTCTAGCCGGGTATTACATTCTCCCCCCCTTAAGAACATTCGTCCCCGAATGTTCCTCAACTAGCACATGCAAAGCATACATCATAACATACATACAAAACACATAAATACCAACCTTAAAAGAGATGAGGATATTGCCGGAGCATAGACTCCCGTGTCTCCCAAGTGCATTCTTCCATATTGTGGTGGTTCCACAGGACTTTCACCATCGGGATTTCCTTGTTTCTCAGCTTTCTGATCTGGGTGTCGAGGATCCGTACTGGCTGCTCAACATAGGTGAGATCCTCTTGGATCTCCACATCATGCTCACTAAGAACCTTGCCCGGATCTGACACGAATTTTCTCAACATAGAAACATGGAAAACCGGGTGGATTCTTGCCATAGAAGCAGGTAAGTCCAGCTTGTACGATACATTCCCAATCTTTTGCAAGACTTCGAAGGGTCCGATGTACCGTGGAGCCAGCTTACCTTTCTTCCCGAATCGAACCACTCCTTTCATTGGAGACACCTTAAGCAATACCAGATCCCCCTCCTGAAACTCTACTAGTCTTCTGCGGATGTCTGCATAACTCTTCTGTCTGCTTGCGGCTGTCTTGATTCTCTCTCTGATTAAGGGTACCACCCTGCTGGTAATCTCTACTAACTCAGGCCCTGCCAAGGCCTTTTCTCCAACTTCTTCCCAGCAAACAGGTGACCTGCACTTCCTCCCATATAATGCTTCATATGGAGCCATCCCGATGCTAGCATGATGGCTGTTATTGTAGGCAAACTCCACCAAAGGTAGATGTTGCCTCCAAGAACCACCAAAGTCCAGCACACACATCCTTAGCATATCTTCTATGGTCTGGATGGTCCTCTCTGACTGTCCATCTGTCTGTGGGTGGAAGGCAGTGCTGAAATCCAATCTAGTACCCATAGCATTCTGCAGACTCCGCCAAAACCTGGAGGTGAACTGGGGCCCTCTATCTGACACTATAGAAACAGGAACCCCATGCAGTCTGACTATCTCATCAACGTACACCTGCGCCAACTTGTCCACAGAATAGCCACTCCTGACAGGGATGAAGTGAGCAGATTTGGTGAGTCTGTCCACAATCACCCATATGGAGTCCAATCTGTTGGACGTCGCCGGTAACCCCACTACGAAGTCCATAGCTATATTCTCCCATTTCCACTCTGGAATAGGTAGCGGGTTAAGCATTCCAGCCGGCTTCTGATGTTCCAGCTTCACCCTCTGACACACTTCGCAGGCTGACACAAACTGTGCCACTTCTTTCTTCATAGCTGGCCACCAATAAACCTTTTTGAGATCTTGATACATCTTGGTGGCCCCGGGGTGAATGTTGTATCTTGCATTATGAGCCTCTCTCATAATGTCTCCTTTTAGCCCTATGTCATCTGGTACACACAATCGACTCCCATAGCGGAGGATCCCCTTATTGTCGAATTTGAACTCACTGTCCTTGCCTGACTGAACAGTCCTGGCAATCTTTACTAACTCTGGGTCCTCATGCTGTTTCTGAGCCACCTGCTCCAGAAACACGGGTGTCACTTTCATCTGAGCAACCAAGGCACCTGTACCAGACAACTCCAACTGTAGACCTTCATCAATGAGCCTGTAAAACTCCTTCACCACTGGTCTCCTCTCTGCCGTGATGTGGGATAGACTGCCTAGTGACTTCCGGCTTAGGGCGTCTGCCACAACATTCGCCTTACCCGGATGATACTGAATCTTGCAATCATAGTCACTCAGCAACTCTACCCATCTCCTCTATCTCAAGTTCAAATCTCTTTGACTCAGGATGTGTTGCAGGCTCTTATGATCTGTAAAGATCTCACATTTAACCCCATAGAGGTAGTGCCTCCACATCTTGAGTGCAAAGATTACTGCTGCCATCTCAAGGTCATGCGTGGGGTAATTCAACTCATGCTTCTTCAGCTGTCTAGAAGCATAAGCAATCACCCTCTCATTCTGCATAAGCACACAACCCAGTCCCACACGGGACGCATCACAAAAGACTGTAAAGTCCTCACCACTAGATGGCAGAGCTAAAACTGGTGCTGAAGTCAACCTCTTCTTAAGCTCTTCAAAACTCTCTTCGCACTGGTCGGTCAACAGAAACTTCTGATTCTTCCTGGTCAGTCTGGTCAGAGGAGCTGCTATCTTTGAGAAGTCCTGAATGAACCTCCTGTAGTAACCTGCCAAACCCAAGAAACTCCTGATCTCTGTCACTGAAGTGGGTCTAGGCCAGTTAGCCACAGTTTCTGTCTTCTTGGGGTCTACCTCAATCCCATTCTCTAACACTACATGCCCCAAGAACGAAATGCTCCTCAGCCAGAACTCACATTTAGAGAACTTGGCATACAAGCCATGCTCTCTTAAAGTCTGCAGAACCAACCTCAGATGATGGGCATGCTCCTCTGCATTCCTGGAATACACCAAGATATTATCTATGAAGACAATAACGAAGTGATCCAGGTACTGGCTAAACACTCTGTTCATGAGGTCCATGAATGCTGCAGGGGCGTTAGTTAACCCGAACGGCATCACAAGGAACTCAAAATGCCCATATCTGGTCCTGAAAGCTGTCTTTGGCACATCTTCTTCTCTGATCCTCAACTGATGGTACCCCGATCTCAGATCTATTTTGGAGAAACAACCCGCTCCTGCTAGCTGGTCGAATAGATCATCGATCCTTGGCAATGGGTACTTGTTCTTGGTAGTGACTTTGTTCAACTACCTGTAGTCGATACAAAGTGTAAGGGATCCATCCTTCTTTCTCACAAACAGCACTGGAGCACCCCAAGGTGAGGTACTCGGTCGGATGAAGCCCTTGTCTACCAGCTCTTGCAACTGCTCTTTTAAATCTTTCAATTCTGCTAGCGCCATCCTGTAAGGAGGGATAGAGATCGGTCGAGTTCCAGGCATCAGTTCTATCTCGAACTCTATCTCCCTAGCAGGTGGTAAACCTGGCAGTTCGTCTGGGAAAACATCTAAGAACTCTCTGACCACTGGCACCGAGGCGGGCTCTCTAACCTGACTGCTAAGCTCTCTCACATGAGCCAAATACCCCTGACATCCCTTCCTAAGCAAGCTACGAGCCTGAAGAGCTGATATCAGACCTCTCGGTGTGCCCCTCCTGTCTCCTCTGAAGACAACCTCGGACCCATCCTGACCTCTGAACCTAACTACCTTGTCCCTGCAGTCCAAGGTAGCACCATGGGTAGATAGCCAGTCCATCCCTAGAATGACGTCAAAATCTGTCAAATCTAGAACCACTAGGTCGGCGGACAAGCATCTTCCCTCAACAAACACAGGACTACACTGGCAGACTGACTCTGCCACTGATGGATCACATTTGGGTCCACTGACCCAGAGAGGACACTCTAACCCAGAAGTCATCAGACCTACCCTCTCTACGGCTCTCGGAGCAATAAAAGAATGAGATGCACCAGGGTCCATCAAGGCATAAACATCTGAACAACCAATGATTAAGTTACCTGCCACCACGGTGTTAGATGCATCTGCCTCCTGCTGTGTCATCGTGAAGATCCGTGCTGGAGCTGATGGACCTTCACCTCTGAAACCTGCTGAAGAAGAGGCTGCTCCTCTCCCTCTGCCTCTGCCACTGGCCTGAGTCATGGCTGGAGCTACTGGTTGTGCTACACTACCTGAGGCTGTCTGTTGGGACTGTGCCATCGGGACTGCTCTTGGACAATCTCGAGCCATATGCCCCTCCTGACCACATCTAAAACAAGCGTTCGTCCCAAACCGACATACTCCCCTGTGTGGCCTACCACACCTTGCACAAACTGCATTGTCTGCACCAGAGCTTGAGCCACTCCCTAGTCCCAGACTGGACTTAACCTTATTCCAGAACTTATTCTTCTTCGACTTCTTGAGACCTCTGTCCCACTTTTTACTGCCTGAAGCTGCTGCACCCAGAGAAGAAGAGCCTGGGGTCTTAGAACCGGAAGGCTGTGCCACTGATTGCTTGACTTTCCCCTCGACGATAGCACTAGCCTCCATTCTTCTAGCCATATCCACTATGGCATGGAAGCTCTCCCTATCTGCGGACTGAATCAAGGAGGAATACCTGGAGTGAAGTTTCATGATATACCTCCTTGACTTCTTCTGGTCTGTGTTAAGAGTTTGCCCTGCAAACGGCAACAGCTCCAAGAATCTGTCGGTGTACTCCTCTATACTCATTTCTTCTGTCTGCCTTAACTGTTCAAACTCTATCATCTTCAGCTCCCTTGAACTATCGGGAAAAGCCCATCCTGCAAACTCGTTTGCAAACTCTTCCCAAGTCATGCTGTCCACTCTCGGGCTCACATAGTTCTTGAACCACTCACGGGCCTTTTTACATTTTAATGTGAACCCAGCCATCTGAATGGCTCTACTGTCATCTGCCCCTATCTCATCTGTAATTGCCTTGACCCGCTCCAAGTACATAAACGGATCATCATCGGTTTCAAACTGGGGAGCACCCAACTTCATATAGTCGGTCATCTTGACCTTGATCCAACTGGCTAAGCTAGATTTAGGAGGTTGAGCAACTGGGGCTGCTGGTTCCGTAGGTGGTGGAGGTGGGGCAACATTTTCTGTGGTAGGGTTTTCTGGATTTGGATAGTAAGGTGAGGGTGGATACATTGGGTACTGGGAGTATGATGGGTAGTAAGGTGGGTATGGCATCTGTGTGGGATAAGGGGTGAAGCTAGGGTAATCCGATGTACCTCCCATCGAATACCCGGGATGTTGTGAGAAGTGTGGGTAGTGGGGTGGCTGAACAAATCCCGAGGCCTGAGTGCCTCCTTGGGACTCTCCCATTCCCTCTTCTGACATACTAACTCCCAAACTGCCATCCCTCCTCTGTTCTACATCCATATCGTCCCCCATGCCCTCAGACATTCCTCCCTGAACTGTTCCTCTGACTGATCTGCTTCTACCCAGATCCAAAGACCTTCTAGGGTCTCTTGCTGTTCTTTCTCTGTTAGACCTACTAGACATTGCCCTAGGCAATGCTGGAGGACGGGCGCTCATGCCCTCATCCTCAGGTGGTACTCCAGTCAATCTTGCTGATCGACGAGTTCCCCTCATCCTGTTTTCTGAAAAACAGTACACATAGCACAAACATTAGCATCATATGGTTCATGTGGGCACACATGAACCCTCATCACATACATATCATATCATAAATGCACAAGTATACTATCATGGCATTTCACATCATCATGCAAGACAGGACTCCACATCCTATCCTAGTGGACATGATCTTTTCCTATTGTGCTTGACCTTCTATAACATCTATGAGCCCGACACTCTAGGTCCGACCATATGAACCTAGGGCTTTGATACCATTCTGTAACGACCCAAAAATTCGGACCGCTACCGGCGCTAGGATCCAGATCGACTTAAGGCCGCCGGGAACCGTAGCAAGCCTGACATAACCTGTAAACCTGATTAATCCCATACACGATCAATAAATCTCATAAACCTGTAAACATCCTCATATATCAACCAAGCTCATCCGGTATGTAATCATATACATAAACATAAACCTCCACTGGAGTCCTCAATCAAATACTCCAATAGGGCATCTCATCATACACAAGAACTTGGTTGACTCATAACATCAAAACTTATAAACATAAAGATCATGTATACAAAGGGGATAACCATGCTCAAAAGGGGTCAAGCACAAACTCTAATCCTCAATATCATTAATACATTACATGACTTGTACATTACTCTGACATTACAACATTTATCATGTCCACAACTAACTATTACAACACAGGCATGAATCTACTCTTCCTGACCTTCTGGCCTATCCCGTACCTGCACACCTGGGGTTAGGGGAAAGGGGTGAGCTACTAGAGCCCAGTGAGCAGAATAATAAAACTTTACATTTTTAAATTCATGCTTTCATGAAATGCGTCACATCACAACAAGGCCACATCAAGGGTAAACCTGTCACCAGCTAGTCCCATCGTCATAACCATTGCCAGCGGCGTAGTCATAGGCTCACTGGACTTCCTGTAACATATCATAACTTACACTGCCCCAAGGCCTCATTAGGCACTTGGTCTTGGCGTCCCATGGTGCCAGGGGCGTAGTCAAAGGCTCCCTGGTCTTCCTGCCAGGAACTAGTGGATCATCCAGCATTTACCCACATCAACAACATAATATTCAATGCAACATATTCGTGATGTCTAATGCAAGCAACCTAGAATATCACATGGCAATAGTGATGCATGAACATGCTCAAAATTATATTTCATTGATTTAAAACTTATGAGTTTATTCTACTCACCTTTGGCTGAAGCTTTACTGACTCGGGAGCAGCTGAACTCACTGCTGAGGTCCTCGGTTCCTCGGGTCCGAACCTACACAGGTGGACTCAAATGAGGGACCAACATACTATAACATAACTCTAAAAATACTCCCCAAAAACCCCCTAAAACATCACATAAAAACATGCAAGAAATGGCTGAACAGGGCACTTTCGGCGGCAGGTTCGGCGGCCGAAAGTCCCTCCAGAGCCGAAAGTCAGGCACTTTCGGTGGCACCTTCGGCGGCCGAAAGTCCCAGACAGATCCGAAAGTCTTCTTTCGGGGGCAAGCTTCGGCAGCCGAATGCTGCCTCCACAAGGGGGTTCGGCGGCCGAAAGTCCCTTCGGCTGCCGAACCTGGTTTCTCCCAGAATGGCAGAAACTTGGTTCACATGAACCCCTTGCCTCCCAAAACCTCAAATCAAGCATATAACTCAACTAAAACATGCATACAAGTTCCTAGGGGTCTCAAGACATCAAATACCCCAACTACAACACTTCAAACACATACAAACAACATACATTGTTCAAAACATCAATATTAACCCATAACTCAACATACATCCTAACATGCATTTCTACCCAAAGAACTCATAAAATCTTACTTAAAACACATAAGGAGCTTAAGATCGGCTCTTACCTCTTGAAGATCGAGAGGGAGACGACCTAAACTTGGAGATCCACGGAAATGAGCTCCTGAGTTCCCAAAGCTCCAAAACTTGTTTCAAAAGTTCAAAACCTTCAATGCAAGCTTAAAACTCAAGAAAAATGGTGGGGATTTGAAGGAAGAACACTAGATTTGGAAGAGGGAGGTCGGAAGCTAGCTGTGGCCGAAAATGGGAGAAAGCTCGCCCATTTCGGCTAAGTGCCCCTTTTATAGGTGGCTGGCCAGGCCACGTTCGGGGGCCGAAAGTGCCTCCGCATCCATGCAATGTTCGGCGGCCGAACTAGAGTTTCGGCGGCCGAACCTGGACTTCCCTCGCTCATGCTTTCGGGGGCCTAACGTGCCTCCAAAACGCATGCAAGTTCGGCGGCCGAACTTGACTTTCGGCGGCCGAACCTGGGTTTTCCCTCCAAAGACTTTTCATGCAAAAACTCGTTTTATTTCATACTTAAAACATTAAAATTCATGAAAGCATTTTATAAAACATGTTTTTACCCTTCTAGAGGTTCCCGACATCCGAAATTCCATCGGACGATAGGAATTCCGGTATCGGAGTCTAGCCGGGTATTACAACTATGGCCCGTTAATTCCAGAAAGAGGTTTGCATCAAGGTGATCCTCTCTCTCCTTACCTTTTTATTATTTGTGCTGAAGGATTATCAGCGGTTTTGTCTAAATTCCAAGCTCAGGGTCAATTGCATGGTGCTACTGTTACAAAGAGAGCCATTCCGGTTTCTCATTTATTTTTTGCAAATGACTCCCTCTTCTTTACTAGAGCTTCGGATGAGGAAGCGCATCAGTTGAAGTATTGCTTGTCTCTTTATGAACAAGCATCTGGGCAGAGGATAAATTATGATAAGTCAGCAGTGATGTTTACTCCTAATACGGATTATGTTCTTCGTGCAAGTATTTGTCAATGTTTGGGAGTACAGGAGGTGGAAAATCATGGTAATTATCTTGGCATGCCTTCGGTCATTGGCAGAGATAAGAAATTAATTTTTAATTATGTGGTGGACAAAGTGGCGAAGCGTATCCAAGGATGAAAGACGAAATTTCTTTCTAAGGCTGGGAAAGATATTCTTTTGCGTACTGTTGCGCAGTCAGTTCCCAATTATATTATGTCATTGTTTTTGTTACCGGTGGATACTTGTAAAGATATTGAGACTATAATGAATAGTTTCTTTTGGGGCAATGGAAATAATACTGGTGGTGGTATAAGATGGTTTCGATGGAAACGACTTGCAATTCCAAAGGTCGCTGGTGGTTTAGGGTACCGGGACTTACGACAGTTTAATCTTGCTTTAATGGCTAAGCAGGGTTGGAGACTTTTGAAGTATCCTAATACTTTGGCTTCTAAAGTGTTAAAGGCGAAGTATTTTCCCCATTCTGATTTTTTCCAAGCTCCTGTGGGTAATGGTCCGAGTCAGATTTGGAGAAGTATTTGTGCTTCTCGCTCTATTTTAACTTATGGCTGCAGGCGACGGATTAGGGATGGGCGTTCCACTCTCATTTGGACTGATCCTTGGATTTTAGAAGTAGGTGATCCTTATATTCGAACTGAGGTCGCTGAGAACATGCCTTTTGTTATGGTTTCCGATTTGATTTTGAACAGGACATGGAATGCCGAGTTAATTCGGACTCATTTTCAGCAGCAGGATTCTGACAACATTTTGCGTATTCCTTTATCGCTTAGGGAATGCGATGATGATTGGTGCTGGGCTTTAAATCGAAAGGGTAAGTATGTTGTGAAGGAAGGCTATCGTGTGGCAATGGAGGATAATCTTGCTGCTATCTCTGATCATAGTTTCCCATGGCATCTCATCTGGAAAGTTGTTGTTCCAGCTAAGGTAAAGCTTCTCATTTGGCGTATTTTATGAAATGCTTTGTCTTGTAAACATAATCTTCGAGTTCGTCATATGGATATTGATGAGTGTTGTCCTGTTTGTGGTGTTGGTCTGGAAACAGACTTTCATGTTCTCTATGGTTGCTCTTTTGCAAGATCTTGTTGGTTGCTGTCAAATTTAGGTTGGGTATCATTTTCTTCTCTTAACACTATGTTGTCTTATGTTCTTACTTCTTTGCCTATGTCTCAACGTGAAGAGGTTTTTATGTTGATATGGAGCTTGTGGACACACCGTAATGATATTGTGTGGAATCAGATTTTTCAGCAGCCTATTTACGTGGTTAATAGGGCTAGAGCAGTGTTGGAAGAATGGCAGCTCGCTCGGTTACATTTTCGAGTTTCAGATTCTCGTACAAAACCACTAGCTGCAGCAGTTTGGCAACCTCCTCCCCTTGGACATTATAAATGCAATATAGACATTTCAGTACAGACTAATGGTTCATATGGGTTGGGTATGGTGGTCTGAAATTCATTGGGGTACTGTTGTGAAGGTCAACTTATGGTCGTGCCGGGTTTAATGGATCCTCTATTGGGTGAAGTGTTATGTTTTAGGGAGGCATTGAGTTGGTTGAAGTCTAAAAATTATTTTCCGGTTTGTGTGGAGACGGATTGTGCGCTGGTTGTTAACGCTTTGAATTCTCCACACTCTGATTCTTCATATTTTGAGTTGATGATTAATGATTGTAAGGGTCTTCTTCATGAGCTGCAGTATGTTTCGTTTGCTTTTATTAGGAGATCAGCGAATCAAGTTGCTCATACAGTTGCAAGGGCGGCTGGTTCTTTGTTTAATTTTGATTGGGGAGTATGCCCTCCTTTATTCTTGTACGACGCATTATCCTTTGATATTAATAATATGAGCTAAGCTCTCCTTTTGATTCAAAAAAAAAAAGATAAACATACTGTATTGAGGGCCGGAGAATTAACTCTCCTCGCTTCAAACCTAGAATTTACAAACAAAATTCGAGATTTTAGTATACCTCATAACTAGGCCATGCTGAAAATTCTCTCATAGGCCCCACAAGAGCTACTAACATTTGGCCAAGGAAAACCAAACTCCCTCGTGTGTGCGGGCCATTTCTCGTGACTCCCTCATCAGAACTTCTGACCTTCAATTCTTCCTTCCTCTCATTCTTCCTCATAGCTTAATTATGAGTTTTGGTCGGTTCTTATGAGTTAATGAGTTTTAGTCGGTTCTTATGGCCTAACAATGAGATCTTTTGCCTATTTGACTTTTAAATCTTCAAACTAAATTTCCAATCTTCGATTTTTATTACTTTTATTATTTTTTATTTTTATTTAATTTTAATATTTTTATTTAACTTTTTTTTTATATTTTTTCCGTAACATGAAATATTTTTTTTATAGTTCTATTATCTTTACAGCTCTACAAATAAATTTAAATGTGCTGAAACAGTAATATAATTTTCATTATCGAACTCTTACTGCTTCATGCGCATATATCTTTTTGTTATAAAAACATGTCTACAATAATCAAATGATTATCACTCATTTCTATTTTATATAGAGAGAGAAGAGAGAGTAAATAACAACATGGACTATATATTTATAATAATGCTCAACTATCTCCCCCTGGTCTCTGAAGTCACAATTATATATATATTGAATGATGAAAATCCATTATAATGTAACCCCCAAAGAATGACAACCTCCGGCATCCAAGGGGAAGAAAGCAATAATGAAGTGTGCCGATGCCGGTATTCACAGTACAGAAACTAGGAAGCCGCAATCAATCCTTAGACTTCCATGGCGAAGCATCACCAGAATCTTCATAGTTGAAAATTACAGGATAACAAGGCTACAGGTTTAGTTCTCTTGAGTGTTGCTGATTTTCTCAACTGTTAACTACCATCTCCATTATCACGTCATTCCAGTAGTCAATTGGCCCAGGCAAACACCAATGCAGACAGTCATTCTGAACCGTGGCGTTTTTGTCCTTAGCAAATGGATAGAACTGTCTGTATGGACCTGGATGCCCATCAGGTCTTGATACTAAAAGATTTGTGAAGTCGAGAAGTTTAAGGCTTACTCCTTTTTCAGCAGCTTTTGCAGACGCCTTCTCGAATTCTGCTAATTCAGTGTCGCGCAGAATCCTGTTCAAGTCCTTCAATTCCATCTCACCCTCTTTAGCAGGCGTTGTTTTTGGACAATTCCCTCCATTATGCCATTCTCCATTATCAAAATGATCAGGAGTTGAAGTCCTAAAGAAGATCAAACCTTTATGTTTGGAAGTTGCAATGAAGTCCATTGCATAATGGAGGGCTTTCTCATAAGCAAAGACAAATCCCTTCTCTGTAAAGTTCTTTCCGGGACAGATATGGCAGCCTACTACTGTGCCTTTCTCATGATATATTGCAGCCTTGAGGAACCATTTTCCAGTTGAGATAATGGCATAGTCCAAATTCTGATACAAATTTGTCCAATTCTCATCAAGTTTGTCAAGCTGCAGTTGAACTTCAGCTGTTGAAACGCCATCATTATCTTCAAAGATTGCTGCTTCCACAAGGAAAGGAGACCAAATATTAGATATGGTAAAGTTGTAAGAGGGAAAGTGCCATCTTTTAGATTTGTATTCCTTGTCATGGTAAACTTCAACTGCTTGCTCAACCTGAAATACAACATAAGTACAGTAAATTTTCATTTGTTTTTGTTTATTAATTTATTTACTTTTTGGGGGGAGGGGGTGGGGAATACCAACAACATTGTAGTCAACAGAAAAATTCAAGTGGTACGTCACAGCAGCATTCAGTGTTACAAAACAAAAAGAAAAATTTGCTGGTACTCTTCATGGCTGAGGAGCATGAGCATTTTAGGATGACAAAACCAATATATATACAAAAGACAAATTATGGATGCTACAAAAGAAAGGGAAAAAAGGCCAAATTGTACTGTTAATCAAATTATCTGCAAGTCCACAGGAAATAAATTGTGATCAAATAACTATTACAAGGTCAGAAAAAGGGATTTAAAGAGGAAATTGAGATTCAAGTGTCTTTTAATTATCATAGAAGCTCTGCTCTTTAATCTTTATCAGAGAGAATTATTTTGTTCCAAAGCCAGGAAAACATCTGGAAGCTCATTCCTAAAGCAGCTCCACTTAACAGCCACCTAGGAACTTGACAACTTGTATGCATTGGGTATAATTTATGGCAATTCAACAGCATAATATGGGAATTCCTCAATTTCTGAGGATATACTGCCATACAATTCATAAAAACATTGCCATCATGAGGGCTAACTCAATTGAAGTCTTCCAACTACTGCAAATCCAGTAATGAATTGGTATCAAAAGGTGACATGACGTAGACTAAAGCAAAGATTTCATGAGATAACTACAATCTCATGAATCAACAAACTAGAAGCTGTGGATCATGGAATAAACAGAACAAATGTATACTAACTGAACTTGAGATAAGGCACGGGTTCATTCACAAGGACAAAAAGATGAAAGCCATAAAACATGCCTTTATTATTTAATAGTATTATTTTACATACATGAAATAAACCTAGCAAGTGGACTTCATCAATTTTACATTAAGCAGAACATCTACTAAACAAAGCCTTACTGGCAGGATGAAAATCATATAGCAAGAGACCACTAAACTGTCAAATTCCAGGCCCCATCAGAAGAGGAATTGATCAATCTACACCACCATCAATGGCATAATGAAATTTCTAAGAAGTAATATATGATGCCATTCGAAAAAACATTACTTCGCATAACAAAGATCAGTCTTAAAGTAATTGCAAAAATTAAAATAACCTATAGCATTAGTATATCCAGAAAAATAACCTGTCATTCAGTCAGCAAGCATGAACCCTCTCCAAAGAGACAAAAGCAAAACATAAGCACAAAATCTTGGGACAAAACTAGCTAGACATCACAGAACCAAAACTGTTCATTTGCTTCAATTTTAAGGCCAGGAAAAGTGAGAAACTTACTTCAATCATCCAAAACCAAAATTAAAAACTCATCAACAATCCTCAACTTACTGAAGACAGCATGCATAGCAATGACTGCACATGGTTGCGAGATATTGAATCACCAATCAATGCCCATGCTTTATTCCTCATTAATTCAAGAAATCTCTGTGGATCAAATGGAGGTAATTCACAATATCGCGGCTTCCACCTCCAGAATAAATAACCTGAATCTGGTCGACCATTCCTCATACAGTTCTGGTGACCTTCAATCAAAGGGCAGCTAGCATTTGTGTAAATCGGGCCTGACGGGTTTGGAATCCAATCCCCAGCAAAAAGATCACACTTTCCTGGATTAACTTCTGCAAAACCAAAGCTTTCCTGCTTTAAATAACAGGACTAAAAGGGTGCTCTTCAGAGGATCAATAATATCTGAAATGATGGATTTAGTGGGAAGTAAGAGAAGCTATTAAGTAGATAATAGTAGATCTACCAAACAAGCAGTACTAACTAGACCAAAAGCTATTCAAATTTTCAACATTTTGTGCAACAACAAAACTAGACCAAAAATCTCAAATTTCAAGAAAAGCTAAGTAATACTGCTAGATCTCGAGCAATTGCTCTCATTCAGGAATAAAACGGCCCACACTTGCAGATTACAGTCATTTCCCTCCTAGCTGACTCAATTTGCCAGCGCATTGGACGAGAATAGAGAAAGCAAAAAAGAAATCAGCCAAATCCCAGCTAAAGCAGCAGAATTTGATTACCATGTTTAGGCGCCTCCTCATCTTCAGGTTCAGCCACATCAACTGCAACAGGTGGGTTTGGAATATCAACAGCAACCGATGGCTCTGGAATATCAACAGCAACCGGTGGCTCTGTAATATCAACAGAAAGAGGTGGGTTTGGCACTTGCGATTTATCAACAAAAGGGTCCTCCAAATTGGGTTCAAGTATGGTAGATTGATAGAAGAAAAGCCTAAAAGCAAGACCCATCAAGAGAATGGCAACTCCAAGCTTGAATAGCCAATGGTTGTGCTTGTTAAGAGACCATAGCTTCAAAATTAACTTCATTTCCTTTCTCTGCTGTGCCTTGCTCAAGGATTCCTCTCGATTGCAAAGACCCTTGAGCTCAAGTGAGCATAAAATATAATCAAAGAACAATTGCGCTTACTATTTAACCATAAAGTGGATCAAAGCTACCGACATCGAAGACAGGACGCTATCTTCAAAAAACATAAATTATGTTATTTGAGGAAATAAAAACTTCAAAAAAAAAAAAAAAAGGAGAGACGAAACTGATGCAAAGGGGGAAAAACAGAAGATAGGTTGTTTGTAGCTGGCAGTTTTTTTTCCTGCCTCGGTCGCTGCATTTTGTCAATATTTTTTCTTTTCATTTTCTCTGTTTTTGCCTTTTTTTTAATTTAGTAGGAATTTTTTATGTGATATAGAAATTTCACCTTAATACTTGCGACTGCTTTCTTAGTTACTATTTATATTATTTCTATGTTATATCAATAATCATAGGCCAAAGTGATTGGAATAATAATTATGATAAGATGAGTATCTTTAAATAATGAATTATTAAAGGGAAAAAATAATACTAGTGAATAATGATGTTGATAAAAGGACTTTTATTTGTTAAATAAAATAGAGAAAAAGCAAAGAGCCTCTAACTATCGGACTATCGGACTTCTCCGTCTCTGGATGGAGCGGGTTCAATGGTTTTGGTTTTGTTTTAGTTTTTATTTGTTTCTTTCTTTTTTGTGTCCTTATTTGAGGTTTTCTCTTGTTTTGATTTTCTGTTGGTTGTTGTGGTGATTGTTGATGGTCTATTTTGGTCGTTATTGACGCTAGGATGAAATCAGTGACTATTCAGTGCTGGAGGCCAAGTCAAGCTCTGTAAGGCTGCTCCATGACTGGTTGAGGCTGAGAATGTCATGGGCCGATCTCTTTTCTCGGTATATGGTGGCGATGGCTTCTAGCTTGCAGCATCCTTTGGTCCAGCACTGCAATGGTATGGAGTAGTTGTTCTATGATCTTGCTATCTATCTTTGTGGTTTGGAGTTGTTCCTTTATTTTTTGCATATAAGGTTTAGATGATATTCTACTCAGTTTTTCGACTTGTGTAAGGTTTGTTGGCGTTGCCGCTTTTGAGTTTGTGGGCAATTGGCAGATCGGTGCTGCTTATGATTTGTTGCGATGGCGATATGTCAATGCAACTATCGATGATCCACCTGAGATTGTCTGTTCAGTGCTGTAAAGGAGTTGGGCCTTGTTCGGTTATTGGGCTTTTGTTTGTGAACTGTAGTTTTTTTTTTTTAGACTGTCTATAATTAGTTTTGAGTGTATTAATCTGAGCCCGGTTTGAAGCCTTTCAATACAAGATATTTTGCATGTTCAAAAAAAAAAAAGTCATGATGTTGATTTTTTTTTAAACATTCAATGAATTTGCATTAAAGAAGGTCCAGTGGATGAAAGTACAATAGACATACAAGTTTGAAGTTCAGAAATTACAATAAACTAACAACCATGTTCTAGGCTCAGTCCACCCAGATTCTTCTATTCCTCCATCGAGAAAACGAGGGCACAATCAACCCAATAAAAAACTTTTGAAATGAACCACAACATCATCAAACTAGGCATGGAAAAGTAAGTTCCTCTCAAACTAGCATCACTAATTTCTAAGACCCTTAACATTAGAAGATCAAAGAAGGAATCTAAGGAGACTAAAGAGACATCTTTCTAAGAAACAAAACTAAAACAAGTATTCAGCAAAAGTATTGAAAAATAATCGAAGCACACAACACCTACTAAGAAACGGCCTAGACATCAACGATTGCAAGTGAGGAGGATAGTGTCATGGTAGTTATAGTCTACATTAGACATGAAAGGATCGTTATGAGCTAATATCTCTTGCGCTATTTCATCATCTTTTTATAGCCACTCGCAATCTTTGAGAATTAAGGAAAGGCCAACTTCCTATACTAACTAAAATAACAAACTCGATAAACCTTAAGATAATATCACTATATATATACTCATCGACTAAAATAAACTTATAATTAAAGTAGGAGAATGTATAAATAAAATTGCCTCCTTTTCAAATAAAAAAAATTAATTCTCGTATCTCGAAAGGCAAAGGAGCCCATTAATAAGAGTTTTGATTGTATTCTAAAAGAAACCATAAAACTAATCTTAAAAGGGTTTTCACTCTCTAGAATCTTAGAAGGTA
The DNA here is from genome assembly GCF_001659605.2 of Manihot esculenta. Taxonomy (NCBI): domain Eukaryota; kingdom Viridiplantae; phylum Streptophyta; class Magnoliopsida; order Malpighiales; family Euphorbiaceae; genus Manihot; species Manihot esculenta. The sequence continues at coordinate 17,606,268 of NC_035161.2, forward strand.
TAAAGTTCCTAAACTCATACATATATATTACCTCAAACTTGTGGTCAAGTTTTATTTCTAAACAAAATAGATATTTTTAAATCTTTATATATAGTTCATTATAAAAATGAATATTTTTTAAATAACTTTATAGCAACTTTTTTCCTCTTTTATGTGGACAATTCGAATGCTTTTTTTTTATGAAAATGTGATAGAATTTAAAATTTTAAATTTCATACTATAAAAAAATTATTTTTTTATTTTTTATTTAATGACCTTTTTATACTAAAAAAAATTATGAAATTACTAATAAATAATGGGTATTGCAATAATATTCACTATATGGAAAAGAATTTATATTCAATTAGAGAATTAAATTTTATATGTACGGTAAAACAAACATAAAAACATCCAACTATATATATAACATTTTAATATTAATTTTTTTAGGATAGAAATTCATTAAAAGGTAAATGGATGAAGGCTCAATACAGACAAACAAAAGCAAGAAAATAAAACTAAAGGCCCTAAAGACATACAAGGGACACCCTTCTATCCAAAATTAGTTTGATTGAGCAAGAAAAAAGAGCAGCTCGCCAGATTCTAGCCTGCATGTGCCAAGGAGGAGCAAGATCACAAGGCTAAGAGAGAAGCTGTCGAATATTTCGCAGCCAAGGGAGAGTGGTGGTCATAGCTTCCTACATCAAACTAGTCCTTGAAGGTCACCAATCACAACTTGTTGCCTGGTACCAACCCCAGGAGGTGTCCATTGCCCAAACGAAGGTCCCTCATCGATCATCTCCCCTTCAACAAGAATCCTTAGAAATCATCAGATCTTGAACATGCAACACACTTGCCACTCAAAGGAAAAAAACCAACACCCAGAAAAGAACCAAACAAAAGAAAAAAGACAAACTATATACACCTCCCACCCGGAGGAGAAGGAACCCACTACATTGGGCTAGAGAAACGGAGCTTCGCTTGCCTAGTTTGAGTAGAGGAAGCCACGAATGGGTAAATTTCATTGATGATCCCTGAACTTAGAGTGTTATAATAATGTTGTCCTTAAACTTTAATTTGTAATATAAAACTCCTTAAATTTTAATTTGTAACATAAAACTCCTTGAACTTTAATTTAGTTAACATAAAACTCCTTGTGATCTATACTAGCCAGTTTACTGTTTAAAAACTAATGTAGCATATTCTAAACTAATTTAAAAAAAAAAAGACTTATATACCCTTCATTTATCTCTTCCCCACTCCATGGATGAAGCATCTCCTCATCCAATTCTCCCTCATTAGATCTTTATCATCAATTTTGTAGTCATCTCCACTAAGCTTACTTTACCTATACACACCTCCGCCTCCATCCTTACCACACAAATGCAATGGTGTTGTCTCGTCTCCACCACTTAACTTCGACCAAGCGTTGCCTCTTATACTTTTTTTAGGGACATCCACCTATAATCGTCCACTCCCATTGCCTACGAAATTTTCATCTACAACCATCTCATCAAGCATGCAGCTTGGTGTACCTCCAATTCACATCTTTATTGCCAAATTCATTAAGTCAACAGTTTCTCTACCATTTTGGTTTCAATTCTCTGCGCACAATCCATTCACTTCTTGTATCCAGTTCATTACTCATCCTGTGATTCCTACTATTATTGAGTAGCTCTGAACCTACAATTAGTGCAGTTGTTTGGCAAGTTTCATTCTTGGAATCATCGAGAGAAAGCTGGACATGGGCAAGCATGATGTAGTTGGCCTCATTCTCAAAGGTGTGAGTATTAAGAATCATTTTTGTTGTGGAATAATCCTTTCTAGAAGGCTTCTCACACTTGGATAATCATTCGGTGGCAAGAGTGGGTCATTCAAGAGCATGAGCAATGACCAAAACATAAAGGAAATAAGTGTTGTTTTTCCTTATTTTTTATTTTTTATTTATGAGCCCTTTTATCATTTTTTTTATTTGCATGTATTGTGCAATTCACTTAAATTAGTATACAAGATGAGCTTGGTTGTTTAACTTCTGCAGAGTTGGTTAGTAGCAGAGAAGAAAGAGACTGAGAGAGTATATGAGAAGAGAGTGAATATCATAGTAGAATAAGGGTATTTAAGTAATTTTATTATATTATAATCGATAGATTGGCTATTACAGGTGATAAGAGGTTTTATATTAACCAAATTAAAATTTAAAAAGTTATATTTTACAAATTAAAGTGTAGGGATAGTGTTGTTACAACAATCTAAATTCAAAGATGATTAGTGAAATTTACTCGGCTACGAATTCAACACAAAACAAAACTTCTTTCTCATAACGAAAAATTGAAAAAAAAAAATTTCTAAGACAGAGATAGAGGAGAGATATAGAATCCCAGTTTATTAGAAATCAATTAGATTGAGAAATGAATTCGCATTAATTAGTAGTCATACTTTTATTATTATTTTTTATTATTGATTCTTTTGACTGGTAAGATGAAACTTGAAATAGACCTCACTCCTTGCCAACTAAATTAAGAGCTGTTAAATCATGCTAGGGATACAGCGGTGACAACATTCCTAACGCTGAAGTCTGCAAGCAGCCTCTAGACAAACTACATCTTCAACTATATTTAAATATTAATTAAATACAAATATTATATATAATTCTCCTCTGAATACAATTCTTTATTGCAATTTCTATAAATTTATTTTAGTGGGACCCTCTTCCAATTAAATGGATGGCCATTATATTAATAGAATGGAGGTATGGAAACGTTACTATTTAATTTATATAGTATTGATAAATTAATAAATTAATTTTTATTAATTTTTTATATTTAAAAAATTATATTATAATATTTTTTAATTTTTTAAAATTATTAATTTAAAAAAAATAAAAAAATTTTAAAATATTCTTAATTTTTTATTTTTAAAGTATTTTACATTATAAAAATAAAAATATAACTATAATTTTTTACTAGTAAATATAGTCAATAATATAATTTAATTATAATTTTTTAATAATTTAATCGATAAATTTCATTATATTTTTTATTTTATTTTCTTGTTATATATAAAAATAATTTTGGAACAAAAATTTCTATATCTCTTTTTAGTCTTAAAAGTAATGGTAACAGTATTTTAATCAAATATCACGAATTTTTGAATAAATTTTTTAAAATTATATGAATATTATAGATTTTTTTAAAATTATATAAATATTTTAATATATTTTTAAAATTTAAAGTTAATTAATTAGTTATTTTCTAATAAAATAATGAGTTTTTCTGACAATAATTACTTGATGTAGTGGTAGCCCTCATTATATTTTTAGGGATAGAATTTATATTCAACCATTTAAAAATGTATTATTATGAGAAGCAGTTGATGAATTCTAACAAAATTATTTTTTCTATAAACTATAAACAGGAAATAAAGGAATACTCTTAATAAATTAAAAGAAAGAAAAAGTGTATTACCAAATTACAACTATATATAAGAACTTAAGCAATGGAAACTGAAAAAAAAAATCTAAATATTTTTATCTTCTCTACAAGGAAAAAATAAATAGAAAAGGGATTATGCAAAATGAATCAGTTACCCTTCATTATATAACTTAATCATATGATTTAAGAAATTTTTAAATAAATTTAATCTACCACTGCATGACCTAAAATTCAGATTTATGATATATATTTTTTTAAAATAAATTATGTCATAATAATTGCGCAAAAATATTATAAAGATATAAATGAGATGTACTTATTGATTTAATTTAGTGGTAAGTGTGTTTGAATAAATCTGAAAGTTCTCAGATTCTACTTTCTCAATTCTCGATTGCTAAAATTTTTTAGAGGAAAGTAATTAAACCATCTAAAAGAATTCTTTTCTAAATAAAGAAAAGAAATTTAAATAAAAAATTTTGATTGATTCTTTAATTTTTTTATACCCCAGCATATAGTTGTAGGATTGTTTTCTATTGATGATGATGTGCTACCTACTTTGATCTCTCTAATCTCCTTAGACATGCTAGTTTTAAGTAATATTTAGGGAACACCACAATTTTGCTTATATTTTTTTAATATTTAGGGAACACCACAATTTTGCTTATATTTTTTTCTTAAATATATAATTTGATCCATAAATTTTATAAAAAAAATATGTTCGCGTTTTAACCTTTTTTATTTTTAACTTTTGACCTCTAATCCTTATAAAGATATTATGACCGCTGGGTTTCTTCACCCTGGTCTGGGACCAGGCTCACGACACCAGCCCATCATCTAGAGGCCCTCAAGTCTCATCACATGCATCAAGTCCGGTCCACCCAGTCTGGAGATCGAACTCCCATCAATCTCCTCAATCAAGCCGGTCTAGACTTTTGGGCCCGATGAATAAAATCCTCTCTAGGTTCAGCCCATATCATATCTTTCGGTCCGGCCCGGAATCGGGAAGAAGATCTACCCACTCTTCACTTGGGACCACCCGTACACGCATCTGGGAGAATCAGGGGCCGTTACGCATAGGGCAGCGATCTGATTTCCTCGTACGTCCATATCAACGTGACAGGAACAGGCGGCCCAATGACACACTTTCTCTTACACGTCACTAGCGGACAAAAGGAAATAGATAAGAGGAGAAATGTTCTCCTCTAGGCCTAAGCTTTTTCCAGTTTTACAGAACCCTTGTAAAACCCTATTTTCTGGATCTCAGATTATCAATTGGCGCCGTCTGTGGGAACGAAGGAGATCTTTTCATCGCCGGAGTTCCACTCTGATAATACCCAATGAGATCCACGATGACTAACCACAACGAAAACAATCTTGTCAATACCCCTAATGACCTGAGCTCCACTCAGGAGGGACAACAGTTCTCTTTTTCCAGTCCCACAACACCAAACAACCAAACACCAATTCCTTTCAATCCCTCGCCAAGCCTGGCAGGGAATGCTTCCGCTGCTACCTTGTCCAACCAGGACCTCCAAACCATCGCCCTCCAACTACAAAACACCGCCCATTGGCTGGGGCAGATAATGCAGCAACAGGGCCTTAGCACCCCAGCAAACGTATTGCCAATGGTAGAGGAGCCCCAGACCAATGACCCTCAACCTACCCTCAACCATCCCCAAACAGTTAGTCGAGAAACCGGAGAAAGGGGGTTGATCGAGAATGATGAAGTCGATAGTTATTCTGCCGGAACAACCAGGTGGACGAGAAGCGAAATGGAAGAGGAAGAGTACCACCTGGAGAAGAAACCCAGGCAGGAGGAGGAAAGTGTAGACCAAAATCTACAAAAAATGAGAGAGCAGCTCTTGGCCGAGTTGGGAATGAAGGATCAGAACCAAATTCTCCTGCCCACCTCTTCACCATTCTCGAAGTGGGTGCAGTAGGAGACTGTTCCCAAGAAATTTATGATGCCACCTACGGCCGCGTACGACGGAGCTGGGAACCCCCGGGAGCACGTCTTGAACTATAAGATCTTCATGGAGCTGCAAACTCTTTCAGATGCCTTGATGTGCAAGGTATTCCCTACAACGCTCTCGGGGCCAGCACGGGCGTGGTTCAACAGCCTTGAGGCGGGAAGTATCAGCAGCTTTGGAGATCTAGCCACTCGCTTCATCAGCCGGTTTATCACCGGGGTGCCCGCAGATAGGAAGACAAGTTACCTGGAGACGATCAAGCAGAGGAGAGACGAATCGCTCAGGGAGTACGTCGCTCGTTTCAACACGGAGGCCCTGCAGATTCCCGAGCTCGATGAGGGAAGGGCGGTGGAGGCCATGCAAAAGGGGACGACCTCTGCCGAGTTCTTTGGCTCATTAAGCAGGAAGCCACCGACCTCACTGGCCAAGCTGATGAAACGGGCGGAAAAATACATAAGGCAGGATGATGCCTTGGTGACAAGCAGGTTCGCCAGGGGAGCGACCGATAAGGGGAAAGCACCAGAGGAAGGGAGGCTGGAAAGACACGAGAAAAAGCATGGCAAGAGGCCTGAGCCTTACAGACAACCCTGGGAGCGAAGGGACCAAAGATCTCTCCCTCATCGGGTCTCAGAATAGAGGCCATTCCCTCCGTGGGTTCCAGAGAAGCCGACCCCCCTCAATGCCTCTAGAGCCGAAGTGCTCATGGCCGTCCAAGACAAGGAGTTCCTCTAATGGCCCAGGCCTATGAAAACGGAAGCAAACCAGCGAGATCCTGACAAATATTATCAGTACCATCGCACGCACGGCCACGACACCAATAACTGCTTCCAGTTGATTGCTGCGAGCGAGAGGCTGATAAAGAGGGGACACCTCAAGAACTTTATAAAGAAACCGGAAGGACAAAGGCCTAAGCCGAACCCAGCAGCGCAGACACTCAGGAGAATGGGAGCAGGGCCAGTGAATGATGGGTCCAGTGGAACCATCAATATGATCGTTGGAGGAACAAAAGGTTGAATGAGCTGGTGAAGCAGAAGAGGTACTTTCCTTAGAATATTTGTGAAAAGAAATTCTTGTACTATGAAAACATGAGTAAATGAAATAACACCATCATATAACAATGATTATCTCTATTATTGTGAATATTAACTCTCTCAGAAAAAGAAAAATAGATATCAGAAGACCTCCTTGAGACATAGAGACCTCCTGGAGGTAGAAGGCCAGCGGGATCACCAAGATCTCCCCGGAGCAAAAACGGCAGGATCCCGTAAGATCTCCTGGAGCAAAAACGGCTGGCGGGATCACCAAGATCTCCCCGGAGTAAAAACGGTCAGGATCCCGTAAGATCTCCTGGAGCAAAAACGGCCGGCGGGATCACCAAGATCTCCCCAGAGCAAAAACGGCCAGGATCCCGTAAGATCTCCTGGAGCAAAAACGGCCAGCGGGATCACCAAGATCTCCCCGGAGCAAAGACGGCCAGGATCCCGTAAGATCTCCTGGAGCAAAAACGGTCGACGGGATCACTAAGATCTCCCCGGAGCAAAAACGGCCAGGATCCCGTAAGATCTCCTGGAGCAAAAATGGCCGGCGGGATCACCAAGATCTCCCCGGAGCAAAAATGGCCAGGATCCCATAAGATCTTCTGGAGCAAAAACGGCCGGCGAAGATCTCAAAGATCTCCCGGAGCGACAAAGGCCGGGAGCCCCAAAGAATTCTCTAGCGTCGTATGCTCATAGCAAACAGCGGTATACAATGACAACACGCAAAAATAACTCATAAGAACATAGTTCCGACCTCACATAAAAGATTGGGGTACGGGACCCTAAATGTAAAAGCTAAACTCCGACCTCCCAAAGGAGCTCGAGTCATGAGGTAAAGAGACTTTGATCTCACACAATAGCCAAAGCACCAAAGCACCATGCCGATCTCAAAAAAAAAATGAATTGAGCTCGGTACTGGTAAATCCAATAGGCAGACCGAATTAAGGCGAGGCTACAAGTTTATAAAAGGAAAGCTGAAGCCGAACAAATAAGCAATCAGACTGAAACATAGCCCACATAAGGCTCGACAAGAAAACAAGAAATAAAGTCCGACTTCACAAAGGAGCTCGAGGCACCAAAGTGAAGAAAGTGAAAATTCTGAACTCCTGAGCTCGCGATACAGGCAGCGTCACAGGCTACAGGCATAAAAGCCTAGGCAAAAAAGCAAAAAACCAAGCTCCCAGCTCAGATGAACTCACGACATGAAAAAAGATAAGTATAGAAGAAATAACAGAGAACCGAGCTCCCTCTATGAAAAGGCCCACAAATGCAGAAACACATAAAAGGATAAACGAAGGCAAAGGACCATGCTCACAGCTCGGGTTAACTCAGCATAAACAAATATTTAACAAGGATAACCCAGGAAGAGGAAAACGACAAACGACCGAGCTCTCTATCCCAGTGGAGCACGCAGCTCAAACCGCATCCACTGATAAAAGGTCACTTCCAGAGGGACCAGATATCCGAGCTCATAACCAGATAGAAAGGTCAAATGGTCCAAAATGGAGCCGCGCAGTTACAAATAAAGTCTAGGGATTTACCCCCTCACCACTCATGTAATAAATGCTGAGGAGGTAAAGGGGCAACCCGAGGAGAAATCCAATGGCGTGAACAGATGAGACCCCAGCTTCAGTCCAGCAAATCAAAACTAAAAGCAAAAAGGCCAGCCCTGCTCATCACCTTTCAAGGTCGAGAGTTCAGCCTACTGATAAAAACAGAGCTCACAGGTACAGCTAGTCCAGCTCGGAAAGAGCTTGTGGATAAGAATGCCTTAGCGAAATAGATAAAGTTATAAGCCAAAAGTTCAGTCAATTTATAGAATTTTAGTTCTAACGAGTTTGAAGGCAAAAAGAGAAAAAAAAGCAAAATAAATGAAAATGAAATTTCATTCAAAGAAAAAGAAGATTTACAGTCTAATCACCCACTCTATTGAAGGAAAAACTGTCCTCAAAGGACTTACATGCCTAGGTACATTATCATCTACATTTACATCACTATCACCTACACTATTATCTTAGCTTTCAATTCAGGAAGAATCCTTACAGTTCGGAAGATGAGCTTCACGAGTCTGTTGGATCCCCCCCTTTGTTTTTTGTAGCTCGGCAGACTCCCTATACTCCCTTAGACGCTCCTTACATTCCAGCTGAACTCTGTCTCGATATTATAGGAGAACTGAACAAGTTGATACCTATAAGCATCTCTTACTGTTCCATCATATGCTGTGTGTATATCACGCATGAAAAACATAAGTCTTCAAGTTAAAGTCCCGGGAAGGTCAGCATTGTCACTGAAAAAATTATCTCGATTGGCTACTGAATGAACAAAACATTCCATGGGATTCATGCGGGTTAAAAAAGAACCTTCAATGACAGCAGATGGAATATAACACTTGGCAAGTTCAGTTGCATCGTCCCCCTTTTGCTTATTCAAAGCAGCACAAGAAAATTGGCGAGGCATTCTGAAGGGCAATGGAACAACTAAACTCTGGATATCGCGAAACATATGTTTGAAAGCATCAACAGAAGCTCGATTGAGTGCAGCAAATCTCTGTTTCTCATAGCACAAGCGCTCTATATCAAAATCCTGACACGAACCCACCATGAGCTGCTTTATGTTACATGTGTGAACTGCATCTTGTATTCCACAATAAATCTCAGAAATCATGTTATTCCGTGAGTTTGAGTCCGGAGTAGACATCAGGGGCACCACGGGAACCTTTTCCTCCCTCCCGAGAGGAAGAAAGGCAGGAACCGATCTTCTAGAAGCCCAAGACTTCTTTGGAATGCAAACTAGGACAGGCACTTCGGGGACAACGGGACTCTTGTCCCCGACCTTCTCCGCTACACCCCCATCATCTACAAAAATGAGTTCCCTCCCCTCGGTAGCTGAGCTGACCTCGAGAAGGGCCCCATGAACATTCCCCGCAGAGGCAAGCTCAGTCCTGCTTGCAAGGACCCCCTTCTCAACTATGGAGGCCTCAAGCCTCTCTCCAGAAGCATCGCCAGAAGGCGGGGCAGGCTTCGCCCCCATCAACTCGGAGTCCTCGCGTGGCCTTGAAGTCTGAGGGGACCTGAGAGCTTGAACAGCTAGAGTGACTGAGACTGACCTGCCGCCGCTTGGCGGCCTTGAAGATTTGGCACCTCGAGAGCTCGACATCGGAGCTCGGGCAAGAGCAGGAGAAGGAGGTCGACCGGACGACCTGAACAATATGACTTCGGCCACTTGTTGGGTAACCCCCCTCGCCGATCGCCCTACTAAGAGGGCGTCCGAGGCAACATTCAGGCTCCCCCTGAGCAGCGTAAGAATCTTAGGGGACTTAAGCTGATCCATCTTCATCTCAGAAGCTGCAAAAAATCCAAAATCGGGGCAACTCATAATGATTCTCAGTAAAAATCACAAAAGCAAGACCAAAATAGACCTCCATGAGAGACAAAGTAATAAAATGTTCGGCTCGCCTTGACCAGTCCGAATAAGACATCGAACAAACACCCTGTGGACGTAAAACCCCCGCTCAGACAGATAGATTCGGAAGAAAACATGAAAAGAACGAAATTAGGGATCAACATTTGAGAAGCAATCTCGAAATATTAGAAAAACCCCGTGAAAGAAAGGAGATAAGGGAAAGGGTATACCATACTCTTTCTGTTTAACAGAGAAAACTGAGCGCACGTCTTTCTGAGGATCGATTATACTGGAGGTATGTGGATCGGGAAGGGAGATCCTCTCATTCCGGTGAGGGTCCCGAAGGTGAAAAGGGAGGTGATATCAAGATACACCCTGAGAATGAGGTTTTTATACCGAACAGAGTGATGCTAGACTCTAGGATAGCGGTACCAGGATCCTTAAAAGCTATTCATGGAAAAGGAAGAAAAGCGTGCCTTGAAGATAAAAGCAGGGAAATGAAGATGGCAGAGTGCACAAAGAACAGAGGAAATCCAGAAGTAGAAAAAGACAGAGAGGATTCGAAAGTCAAAACGACAATTAGGTGAAAGGGCGTTATGAGGCAAGCTGTATATCAACAGGCGCGGTCATAATGATTCTTGGTATTTACCCCCTCATCAGTTGGGCAATAACTGACGAGAAGGTAAAGGGGCAATTGATGACCGCTGGGTTTCTTTACTCTGGTCTGGGACCAGGCCCACGACACCAGCCCATCATCTAGAGGTCCTCAAGCCTCATCACATGCATCAAGTCCGGTCCACCCAGTCTGGAGATCAGACTCCTATCAATCTCCTCAATCAGGCCGGTCTAGACCTTTGGGCCCGATGAATAAAATCCTCTCTAGGTTCAGCCCATATCATATTTTCCGGTCCGGCCCGGAATCGGGAGGAAGATCTACCCACTCTTCACTTGGGACCACCCGTACACGCGTTTGGGAGAATCAGGGGCCGTTACACATGGGGCAGTGATCTGATTTCCTCATGCGTCCATATCAACGTGACAGGAACAGGTGGCCCAATGACACACGTTCTGTTACACGTCACTAGCGGACAAAAGGAAATAGATAAAGAGGAGAAATGTTCTCCTCTAGGCCTAAGCTTTTTCCAGTTTTACAGAACCCTTGTAAAACCCTATTTTCTGAATCTCAGATTATCAGATATAATTATTTATAATTTAAATTTTATAAAATATAATTATGTTGGATTTTCAATCAGATTGAATGCAGTGAAAAAAATAGAAAAATAAAATTTTACATGAATCACATTTAAATGAATAAAGCAATAATATTGAAGAGAAAATAAATATTTTTTATTTTCTTTATAAAAAAATACGAAATCATTCGTTTTGGTTAGATTGTCACAAAACACAAATCGTACAAGTGTCCGGTCTCTAACGATGTCCACTTAGAATGGCATTCGAAAAACCTTAGAACCGTTCTAAAGGTTTGAGAAGAGAAGAGATTTTGAGTGCTAACTCTTGACTACAAATTCCGGAGGCTCTTAAAAGTATTGTTTAGGGTCTCACAAGAGATCATTTTATACTAAAATCTTAGAATTTCAGTATAACAATATTTATTTATTTAACTAATTAAATAAATAAATTATAAAATATAGTCCAAAACTTTAATAAACAGGCCACATAAATTTTGGACAATTTTAATTAAATTCCTAATTAATTAATTAGATCAAAATCGTAATTCTTTCAAATTATAATTTTATCCCAATATCAATTATATGTAATCAAGTCCTACTTGATTTAACTTCTCATTTTATTTTCTGATGCAATTCTTTGCATATGACTCATTAGATTTCAAATATATTGACAACAAATATAAGTAACTAATTAATTAATTTGAAGGTGAAGAATATTATCTAATAATATGTCAAGACTACCCAAATATTTAAAATGTCAAAAGTGGTTTGACTTAACCTTTCAGTATATGATTTCTCAGTGTAATTAATATCTCTTCATCACACATATTCCGATTTAACATTTAATACATGAAGCGTGTCTGTTATATTAAATTATATTAGATTTCATTTATTAGCAATTGATCGATTGAATGAAATTTCAAATCTCATTTGTTAATTTCATTCTACCTTGTATAGGGATTTCATGATTAATGCTAGTAGAGAACAAATGGGGCATTCTCTAATTTAATCTATGGTGATCAATCATATCTTAATCACATAAACCCCTTCATACAATGATACGAATTTAATATGGGAAGCTCTAAATCATGACAAATCAAGTTATCATCGCTTAATTCAAGACTTACAAGATGAAAACTATATTTGGAAAGTATGGGAGAATAAGGAAATAAGCGACATACTCTTCAACACATGTGGATGTACAATACAATTTTAAATTGCATAATGCATGTATGACCGAATTGCAGTTAAGCCAATTTTATTATTTTTGGTATTTTAGTATTTTATAGGATTTATTTTAAATTAATTTGGCCCAATCAGAAGTCAAATTCATTCAGTCCATTTAGGAAGGAGATTTCTCCAAGACAATTTAGGAAAATGATCTTTAATGTAATCTAGATTTGACTATTTGACTATATACCCTTCCTATATTATAATTACATATTTCTACACTAGAATTAGGGTTTGGAGGCTATAAAAACACCCTTAAGGTCGCAACTACAATTAGTCAGTAAATAAAGATGATGTTATGAACAATATTTAGTTCTTCTCCATTATTTAGCAACTTATCAAGACTTAATCTTGTGGCGTTCTAATATAGATCTCCTCCGTGCTTAGTTAACTTATCAAGAATTTTTTGTGGCATTCTCGAAGATGGAATTGCTTGATTATTTATGTTTCTAATCACATTAGTTGGTTAGAGGTGTGGTAGAATAACCTTCGCTCCATAATCTTCATTTCTAATCACATTGGTTGGTTAGGGTATGGTAGAGCAATCTCTGGAAGATATCTTAGTCTCGTTCTTTATCAATTTGTCTGTTCGGAGTTTTGATCACATGTTAATCCTGAGTTCCACATCAGTTGGTATCATAGCACGGTAATAGATAAATTCCTATTTATCTATGTTTATCTATTTCATAAGTTTTATTTTTATTTTTGTTTAATTTTAGCTTTATTTCATTATTTTAGTTTGCAAAAAAAAAAAATCATTTCAGTTGTTTAAGACTTTAAAAAAAAAGAAAAAAAAAGAAAAAAAAGAAGAAGAAATAACTAAAAAAAAAAAAAAACCCTAGAACCTAAGATAAATTAGAATTTAACTCACTTTGGCTCTGATACCAAGTGACGTGGAACCCTATGGCACAAGTCTCAAACCCACACGCACGAGTAAATATGGATTCAAAGATTTAATAAACTCACATCCTATGGCACCCCACACTTAGAGAAGCTGAAACACCAATGATCGAAGGATTTAGATGAGAATCTGATAAACACTACAACGAATAGTTGATAAGTTAGCCAAGATTCTTGATGCAATTGATGAAAGCAAATTCTCACTCTCACTCAAAGCAGTACATACCACAAACATGAAGAAGATTCTAAAATTTTGATTCAAAAGTTTTCTCTTACAAGTGTTCCTTGTTCTTATATGGTAAGGATTCTAAAATTTTGATTCAAAAGTTTTCTCTTATAAGTATTCCTTATTCTTATATGGTAAGGAGAAAAAAATTAACAAATGCTATACCTTTTTGCCGTCTATCAGCTTTTTTGATTTTAAGGCTATATCTTTCTTGCATTTTTCTTTTTTTGTGATCTTCTTTTTGAATATCATTTCATGGATATTTAATGATCCAATCAGCTCATTATAGGTGTACCTTGTAAAGTCTTAGATAACTGTAGTTTTTGCTTTCTAAGACTTCGGTAGAGATTTCAAAATCTTTTTCACCAACTCAATTCTTTAAAACTTTTTCCAAGTGCTTTTAGAATATTGACTAGATCAGTAAACCTAGTGCTCATTTCAGCAATGGTTTCGCCTGGTTTCATCTCCAACAGTTCAAAGTTACAAACTAATAAGTTTACTTTTAATTCTTTTACTTGGTTCGTGACTTCATAAGTCACTTCAAGTTTGGCCCATACTTCTTTAGCAGACTCACAATCTGAAACACGATTATATTCAATTACATCTAATGCACAATAAAATATTTTTAAAACTTTAGCATTTCAAGAGATCTTTTTCCAATCCGCTTCAGTATATTCTTCTTCAGTCTTTTCTCTAGTTCCTCATATAACCAAAGGAATTTCAGGACCTTTAATAATTCTTTGCCATGCTTCTATATCAACAGATTGTATAAAATTTTTCATTTTAACTTTCTGAAAAGAGTAATTTATACCATTGAAAAGAGGTGGTCGTATGATTGATTAGCCTTTGACTAAAGGTGCAGATATACCAGCAGAATTAGAAGAACTAGCCATTTTAAAATCTCTCTAAGGTATTTGAACCTCAAGCAAAAGAGCACTGTTTTGATACAAATTTATTATCCCAAGATAAGTGACCAAGAGGGAGGGTAAATTGGTCACTTTATCAATTTTTCAGCCCTTGTTCTAAGCTTTGATGAAAAATTGTGGCTACTAATTATGTGTGTGAAAGAGTGATAGCTTAAAACGGATATTTTAAAAACAAAATCTTTAAAAGATTTTTATAAACAGCTAAACACAAATTAAAAGCATACTAAACAAATGCAGATAAAGCAAAGCATAAATTAAATTAGCAAGCTAATTTTATCATATTCTCAGCAGCATGATTTAAACTTATAAACGTAGATCTCATATTAATAATGAACGCTAAAAATAAAGAGATTATGAATAAAAAATAAATAAAACATAGAAATTTTATAGTGGTTCGCAAACACAGCCTACATCCACTCTCCCAAGATCCTTCCTTGAGTCTTCACTCCACTAAACCTCTTTTAACATGCAAGAGAACAGCCTTACATATAACATCAGGATTCTCAGGTGCTTGTAGACCTTTACACATTTGATTCACCTCTTAAACTTCTACTTAAACTTCAATAGGTGCTTAAAACCTCTATTAAGTGAACACACATACTTCATCAATCTTACATAGGTTTTAATTTTGAAAGAATCACTCTCAACAACTCTCAGTAATTACAACAGAATACTATTAAGATGAGAGAGAGAGAAGATTTGTCAATGAAGATAAAAAATTTGAATGAAAACCTTTTAATACAAGGGTTTTGAATGCTCTAAGAATATCAGTGCTTTCATTACTTATTTATGAAGGGATTTAATCTTGTAAATAGATGTCTAAAAAAAAATTTTTTTTCTTAGTTGCAAAGGTAGTTCAACGGTAATAAATTTAAAAATACTAGCCATTAAAACATTGAAATTTGTACAAACTAAAATTAGTTAAACTCCTAGACTAAAAGTAGTTAGCTAAAATAAATACAAGCAGAAATTAGATACCTAAATTTAAATTGTATCTAAAATTAGATGTCTAATTTTAGCCTTTTATAATTTTAGTTAGATAAAACAATAGCTTTATAAATTTTTCTTTCAAAAAACATTTAAATAGAATGAGTAAAAAAATTTATCATTGACATATCAACTCACTCATTCTTTTACAATAAATCATAAAGATATCTTTCTTCACTTTTTCCTTCTTTGATTCATTTTTGTGTTGCTATGAGAGTCTTCTTTCTTTTCGATATAGAGAATTTCTTTGTTTCTTCAATGCTCTCCAGATACTCTATTTTTTATACTAAATATGGTTAGACAAATATAATTTATTAATTTTTGGTATTATCAAAATCAATCTCTTTCAAAATTTATGGGGCCAACAGTATAAATATATTATATTAAATTATAATCCTCCATTTTCTTTAAAAAGAGACAAAAATAGAAAAAGAATTATTCTCCCATTTTCTTCAACTAGCCTTTGTTGAAACCCCATCTTTCATGAACCAAAGATTTTCTTCTTCTTCTACTACCATCAAATTTCCTTAGATTTTCATCTCAACTAAATTCTTGTCCTCCCTAAACATCTTTTAAAGCTAGAAATTGAAGAGAAAGGGGCAAAATCAATAGGAAATCAAGAGAGAGAGAGTTAGGGTGAATAGTAACTTCTAGAGAGAGAAAGCTTATTTGCCTCCCATAAAGCTTTTCTATGATGAAACTAAATTAAAAATTTTTTTTTTCTTATTCATTTAAAGAGAAACCAACATGGGAGTTTGAGAGCTCTAAAGAAAAAGAGAAAGAAGGAGTTTAAAAGATCTTGCAAATAAATTTTGAAACTATAAAGGTTCTTCTCTCATCTTATTCATTTAATTTCTTTAGCATGTGAAACTTAGGGCTATGTTAAAAATTTATGAAAAAAATTAGTTTAAAAGATTTGGTTATTTAATTAATAATTGTGTCTGATATAAATTTGATAAAATTAAGTTTGGTATTTAATCCTAGTTAGGCCAAAATTCTGTGTGGGTTTTATCTTAATGCATTTTGTTTTCCTTTGGCTTTAATTGTTTTCTTGATTCTTGTGGGTATCGAATTGAAAGAATGAGAAATTGAGATTTAGATTATCTATATTGGCTTAAATTTGTAGTAAGCTATTGATACGGAGTAATTAGTCTTAAATTTTACGACAGATTTAGACCGGACCTAACTTTTGCTGTAAATATCCGATGGAGACCCACGATAGTTTTTCAAAAAGAGAATTTCGAGAAGCACGATTTTCAAAAGTGTGACGAGAGCCAAAGGTCTAGTCACAAAATTCAAGCTAAAAATTTCATCGTTTAGGAAGTCAATTTTGTATTTTAATTATTTTTTAGATATTTTTATAATTTTGCGTTTTTCTATTATGAATAGCATTTCCTTGACTGTTTGAGATATTTTTCAATTTTTCAAAAATTTCAATAAATTTTTTTTTGGATTCTAACCTCTCATCTCTATTACTTCGCCTTAGTTAAACGTTATTGGTTAAAATTACTAACGGAGTCTAATCAGTCCTATATCAGCTACGGGGAGCATTTAAGTTATCTCTTGATGCTTGAATCCTTTAAAAATAAGGAACAAGAAAAATGATGAGTTCTTGATGAATAGGATACTGTAAACTTGAAAGTATAATTGAGTAAAGAGAGTGAATAGTGATTGAAATTTTACATAGAAGTATATGTTGTATGACTTTACTTTTCTTTTAGTTAAATTTTCTTAATATTTAATTGCTCTTAGAAATTTTAGGTGTGGGTTTTCAATTAAGGGTAGCACATAAAAAAAATTATAATCAAAATGAAATTTTTGGTAAAAAAATTTTTAAGCGGCCAACATGTATATAAGAAAACTACTAATTTCTTTTGTTTTCTTTTCATGTCTATTTCTTAAAATTTGACGAGCTTTTCAATGTATTGATACAGAATTTAGAATTAACTCGTGATTAAAAATACTGTTATACAAATTGACAAAGAAATTATGCTAAAATATCTTTCAAAATTATTTTATTATATCCCCTAACCAATCAATAATATAGATAATTAAGCAATTTCAGTTAAAAAATGGCACAATAAATTTTTTAATAAGTTAAAGTATAGTTTGAGGAAATCTATATTAAAAGGCCATAAAGTTGAACCTTAATAAATTGCTATGCAATTGAAAAAATCAAAATTCTAACAATAAATTCCCATTAAGGAAAAAAAAAATCAAATCTTCACTATTTTTTATATAAAATAAAGGATATTTATAACTAAATATCTCCTAATTTTAGTTGGAATAGGAAAATGACATGGAGCAACTAGCATTGAATTTTATGGTAGACTTGGACTGGGGTTAATTTTTGCATTTTAATTATTTTTTTTTTTTGGATATTTTGGGTATTTTCATAATTTTGCATATTAGGGTTTTGTTTCTATTATAAATAGCCTCCCTTTACTATTAGAAAGACACTTTTCAATCTTTGAGGAATTTCAATAAGACTTTTAGTCTTCTAACCTATCTTTTCTCTTATTTCGTCTTAGCCAAATGATATTAGTTAAAATTCATGACAGAGTCTAAATAGTCCTTTATCAGATTGGTATCA
Organism: Manihot esculenta; assembly: GCF_001659605.2. NCBI lineage: Eukaryota > Viridiplantae > Streptophyta > Magnoliopsida > Malpighiales > Euphorbiaceae > Manihot > Manihot esculenta. The sequence goes on from NC_035161.2 coordinate 17,624,139, forward strand.
GAGCAAAGTTCGACCATGGCAGATAACCAAGAGGCGCGACTTGCTGAGATTGAGGCATCTTTGGCAGTATTGAGGGAGATGATCGGACAACTGACCCTACAGCAGGGAATCCACCAACCCACCGCCGCCACACACCCCCAGCCAGTCGCCAATCCTGTGGCCGCCAATCCTGTGGTCGCCAATCCTGTACCTGCAAATCCCCAACAGAATTATCAGAAAGGTTACAAGATCAAGGTAGACCTTCAAAACTTTTCTGGTTCATTAGATGTGGAATCTGTTCTTGATTGGCTGGCAGAGGTTGAACGTTTCTTTGAAGTTATGAACGTGGAAGAGGATCGCAAGGTTCTAATTGTGGCTTTTAAGTTAAAAGGGGGTGCAGCAGCCTGGTGAAATTCGATTCAAAACGAACGCTATTAAAGGAGGCTGGAACCCATACGAAACTGGGTGTTGATAAAGCAGATGATGGAACAACGGTTCTTACCTAGCGATCACACTCAGGTTTTGTATAACTGGTATCATGACTGTGTTCAAGGGAACCGAAGGGTGGAGAAATTGCAGCTGCCTACACAGCCACACCCTTCGCCATACAAAGTCGGATGGATTAAGGAAGGTCCGACAATTGAGGTCAACAGAATCTGCAGTGTGCTTATCTCGATCGGTAAATCTTATACTGAACCTGTTAATTGTGATGTTGTGGATATGGATTGCTGTGAAATTTTGCTAAGTCGCCCTTGGCAGTTTGATGTTGATGCCTTGCATAAGGGAAAGGAGAATTCATACATGTTCACGTGGAATCAAAAGAAGATTACTATCTTGCCTTCCGGTTCTGCGAAACATTCTAAAGTGGAATGGAAGAATGTTGTTGTTGTTTCCACGGGAGTACAGAGGCTATCAGGCACAATTGAGAAATTTGGAGGTACACTGGCCTTATTAGTGAGAGCAAAAAGTACAATGGAGGATGCACCATCTTTACCACCACCCGTCAAAGAGCTGTTGAAGGAGTTTCCTAAGATAGTGGATGAATCATCCAAGCTTCCACCTCTGCGGGATATCCAATATTAGATTGATATCATTCCTGGATTAAAACTACCGAATCTGCCTCATTACAAGATGAGTCCAAAGGAGAGTGAAATCCTCCAAGACCAGGTGGAATTTGCTCACAACAGTATTGTCCATAACTCCGCTAAGATGTCACCGTTTTCTGTTGTGTACAGGAAGGTCCCAGCGTATACAGTTGATCTTATTGCCCTTCCCATAGGTTCTCACAACAGTATTGCAGCAAGCAACTTGGCAAAGCAGCACGTTGATGTTTTCAAACAGGTACAACAATGCCTTACATAAGCCAACGACAAATATAAAGCTACAGCTGATAAACATAGGCGTTTCAAGTCCTTCAATGTCGGTGACCAAGTTATGGTGTATTTACGTAAGGAGCGTGGTGGAGGACAGAAAAAGCTTGACGCCAAGAAGATTGGTCCATTTCGGATCATTCAGAAGATCAATGACAACGCCTATGTTCTTGACCTCCCACATGAGATGAAAATTTTCAAGACGTTTAATGTGGCAGATCTATTTCAGTACTACCCTGCTGATGACAACTCGAGGTCGAGTTCTTTACAAGTGGAAAGGAATAACATGGAGCAACTGGTCTTGGATTTTACGGCAGATTTGGACCGAGGCTAACTTTTGCATTTTAATTATTTTTTTTAGATATTTTGAATATTTTCATAATTTTGCATATTAGGGTTTTGTTTCTATTATAAATAGTCTCCCTTAACTACTAGAAAGACACTTTTCAATCTTTGAAGAATTTCAGTAAGACTTTTAGTCTTCTAGCCTATCTTTTCTCTTATTTCGTCTTAACCAAATGATATTGGTTAAAACTCCTGACAGAATCTAAATAGTCCTTTATCAGAAAACAAAACAAATAATTAGGATTAGAAAAACAAAACAAATTAAAATAAAAAAATAAAGCAAATCCTATTTAAAATATGAAAATATAAGGTATTCTTATTCATAAACTATATCTAACCCTACTAATTTGACTCCTAATCCATATAGGATTATAAAAAATATCAAATATCTCATATATGAATTTTTAAAATTAAATTAATTAGGGCTAAATTTGTACCACGAATTTTTTAAAAAATAAGCTCTTTTTTTTTTTCTTATCTTTCAAACGTAATATTCAACTTGAATAATTCAAATTTTTATTAATTTCTCATGATTTCAAACTTTCTATATCAAATCTTTTCCTATTAAATCTTTAAAAAATGTAATTTAAATACATAACATGTTGTTGAAAAATCGTGTTATTTCCATACTCGCATAGTTATAATTACAGTTTTAATTTTCGAACCTATAAGCTTTCAAATCCAATTATTCTAATCTTCTGATGCTACTGTTTTAGCACTCCACACCCTACAAATACATTTGTCTTTATATACTTAACAGTCCTGTTAAAGTTTATAAAGGAAAGGGTAAGACCTAATTAAAACTTCAAATATGTTAGTGATTAATTCTCTTATGATTATGAAAGATTTTGTATTCACATATTTTCCTAGAATAGTTGTGATGAATAAATTAATATTAAATACATATGAAGCAAAAAATGAGAAATTTTTACCACGTACAGATAATAGGAAACAGAGGAAAAAGAGTTTTGGAGGATCTGCATTGAATCATCATAGCTGGATAGTCTGCTAGAATAGTTTTTTTTTTTTTTTAATAATTATAAATACTTAATATTGATTTCTTGTTTTTCTAAATTTATTTTTCTTTTTAAAATCTAAATAGTTTATAAAATCTATTAAATAATCTAGCTATTACTCATACAACTCTTTTTTTTCTAAAAGTTTTAAATTTATCTTATATAAATTTGAATAGTTTAATATATAATTTCAATCATATAAATATAAAAAAAATAAAAATAATTATTACTTTTTAATAATAAAAAATAATTATATAAAAATAAATTAAATAATAAGTGAACTTACTTTATAAATATTTTAAAAATTAAAAAAATATATATACTTAAAATTGAAAATTTAAAAATTAATTTTTAAAAAATTTACTAATTTATTTCAACATCAAAATCATTCAAGCAAAATAAACTAAATAATATCTATAACTAAAATTATATGGACTAACTAATATAAATATTTAAGATAAATTAATAGAATTTTTTGATAAAATAATAAAGAATTTAATTTTATAAAATATAAAATTATTTTAATTATATAATTTTAAAACAAGGACCGATTATGAATTTTTAAAAATGTAAAAATTTAATAATAATTTCTTTTTATTTATTTAGAGTTAAGAGAAAATAATAAGTAATTGAAAAAAATTATTAAATTACTTCTTACAAATAAAAAATAATGTATAGAAATAATTTAAACAATAATTAATAACTCATCTTGAATATTTTAAAGAGAAGAAAAATCTAAGTAAAAGAATTTAAAATTGAAAGCTTGAAAATTTAAGAGTGAATTTTGTGAATTAGAAAATAATAAAGGAGAAGATACTGTAAAAATTTTTTAGAGAATTAAAGTGTTATTTATCTAATGTTTGAGAGAAAATTACTTTAAAAAAAATTTAAATATTTCATGAGGCCATAGTCTACTTTAGCAGATGGTGGCTCTGCCACTGCTCAACATGAATAGCAATAAAGTGGGAAAAGAGGAGTTGTGCAGATGGTGGTTTTGGGATGTCAAGAATAGAGATGGATGACTATTTTACTAGCAAACTATTGGATTTTTCCTTTCTTTTTTTTTTCCAATACTGCAGCAAAATTTTCATATTTCCCTCAATTTCATTTCTATGCATTTACTCTTCTATGTCTTCATTTTAAAGGTTGAAGAGCGAAACTTAGATGTAAGTGTCTTATTTCATCCAAATAATCTAACAAAAAGAAAGAGCACACCAACAAGTCCTCCACCGACTGGAAGCATAAAGGCCAGAAAAGCCTCCGCGGCAGCGTGATAAATACGTGATGCTCAGTGCATGAAGCGAGTCATGTGCGAGGCACATGACATAGTTCCTTGACATGTTCTAAACAGCATAGTGTTTGCTCAAACAACACTCATTTGGATGTTAAATTGCGCGTCGGTTAGAGCTAACTGACACATGGTTTTGTTTATGTTGGATTTTATATTGTTTTGTTCTTTTTTCCTTTTTGAAAATAAATTTTTCAACGAAAAAAATCATAAAATGTCCAAAAATATTTGTCAATTAAAATGATTTTTTTGGATTTTTTTATTTATGAAGACATTTAAAAATCATAAAATTTTATCTAATTGTTTGAAAATTATCCCAAAATTTTTTTATTGATTTATTTAATTTTAGTTACTATATTTTTTTTTAAATCATTTATTTTTTATGTAAATAATTTTTATTTAAATCTTATTTTTCTATAATATATTAAAAAAAATTATAACGTGTTTAATAAGGACGCGCAAGAGGATCTACCAGAATAAGTTAAATTAAGAAAAAACTGGCTGGACCTAAAATCAAGTATAATCAAAACCTCATGGAGGTTAGGTTGAGTATACTGTCATTTCTTCGTTATCAATCATAAGAGAATAGGATTAAGTTGTTAATTCATTGATGACAAATTATTTTTAATACTTTGAAGTACAAAATTAATATTTTTATTAATAAAATACTAATATTAATTTAAAAATACATCTAAATTATTTAATTTTTAATATATTTATTGTAGATTTATTGAATAAAAAAAATAAAATTGAACTTATTTGATAAATGTTAAAGAGACTTCGTATGGACTTCCTTTATTATATTATGAAGCCAACAGCAATCACCTTGAAAACATGCTAGGTGAAGTTTTAACAAGGCTGAATTCTATATAGGAACAAAGCTAGGACATTACTTTCCCTAAAGCTATGGTATTTTTCCAAAGGAATACTATTTTATAAACTTAAAATACTAGCTGAAGTGATACACTCGATCAATAATAATAAAACAAAATAATTAAATTAAATAATAATATTTAATAAATTTAAATTTACCTTGATTTATAGTGTATATTATGATTAGTATAGTGGTAATATGAATTTTGACAATTAATTTTACGTTATTTAGTAATTTGTTATTAGTTAGAGTTGGATGCACCGCCTCAACTTGATGAAGTAGTATTTGAAAATACTGAATAATTTCCGTTCTCAAATAGATTTAGTGCCCTTTGTACAAAATAGCTGGCAAATTAACTGGTACTATTTTTGGTTAGCCGAGCCTGTGATGCTTTTAGTCAAGGGGTGTGTTGTTTCGGGAAAAAGGTGCAACAGTTAATAGAGTTAATATTAACATCTATTCATCATATATATTTTAATTAATTTTGTATAAATCCTAATGTAAATATTTTATCAAAGACTAGTAAATTTGTTGCATAAGAAGTCAAGTCTATATTATCATACATCTTAGCTACAGCTTCAACCATGGCCTAAAACACTTATATTTTATAAAATATTGTTTTTAAATACTTAAATAAAATTACTTTTAAATATTCAAACTTTTAAATAAATATAATTTTAAAATCATGCATTTAATTTAATTTATTTTTTTTAAAATAATATTTTTTTCTAATTTAAATATATTAATTTATAATTAAAATTAAAATATTTAATAGATAAAAATATTAAAATACAATCCTATAAATATACATTTAACCAATTTAAGACTGAAGTTGCTCGTACACGAGTCAAAAGCTAAACTAAGACTTGAGAGATGCTTACGGAAACACTAGCAGTCAGATTGCTTGCAACATCCCAACTTGCGACAATATCTCCCCCAAGAGACATCACGTGCTCCCTTGACTAGAGCATGTATTCATGAAAAAGGGAGCCCCATTCACAGCAGCAGATGCAGTACTTATAATAAGTCATGTTTAAAGTCGCAAAAACTGTTCCATTCCTATATTGTGCTTTCATCTCATACACCAATCAATATTACACTTGGTGCTTATAAGTGGTGAACGCCTATCTCAATTCCCTAATCAACAAGTCATCATTATTTTTAAATTTGATCCTAGCTGTAGCAAAGAAATGCAGTTTATAATTGAGTTTAAAAGTACAACATGAACATTAAAAATGAAGATGGAATTACCAGGATATAAGAATTGGCGAGAGAGAGAGGGGGGGGGGGGGGGGGGAATGCTGCCACAGTGACGAAAATGTGTTACTGGAATGACCAAACTAAATTGCAAAAACAAATATGTTTATGCGAGGGGAGAATGGTTTTCAGTGTGAATTTCTGCAACCACAGCCATTAACAGCATCTCTGTCTACACAATTCGCTCCAACTCTCTTGCATAACTCAGAGTCTGATTGATGAGTTGTAGAGATGGTATTTCCTTGCAAGGGGCAGATTCTTTTGCCTTCTGGAAAATTACTAGACCATTCTTTATTTCCCACTCAGGATGCTCCTGCATTATACAATGAAACTTATTTCTCTTTCTGCAACATTTGAAATGCAGGATAAGTTTCCCCCCAGCTAAAACCACATGACGTTTGCAACGTCACAAAAGCTTAACCAGGACTTATAACCAAATTTGAAAAAAGTGCAAGAGGCATTTCAACTTAATCCATATATTTATATGCTCAATGAGAAAATTTAATCATCACTTAAATGACAATCACACAGATATTGAAAAAACCTGACAAAAAAAAAAGGATATTGAAAAGAAAAATCAATTGCGAAAAATACCTCCTTAATGTACTGAAAAAGTTCATCATCAGAAGAAAAGAGCAACATTCGGCTGGCATCACTAATTGAAAGATAATCATATGCCTTCTCACTGCATCCAGCTATTTCATCCCTGGAAGTAATATAACATAAATTCATAAGAATGCTAGAATGCACAAAATAAATAAATAAATAATATCAGAAGCACATTTACTATAGGTAAGCTATTGTTCATATGCTTCTGTGTAAGGTTGAGTAAGCTATCCAATTTTATTTGGTTTAGTATCCCAAATTAGTTTCAACTAGTATTAATTAGTTGATAAACTATAAATACCTAATGTCTAGGGTTTTATTAGATAGTGCTAGTGTGATTATTATGCAGAATTAATCATTATGAGAATTCATTTCTCAATGGGCAGTTAAGCTATTATATAAATCATATTAAAGCAAATTACCTCACTGTCTTTGCCAAAAGATCCATAAAATAATCATAGGTTTTGTATGGCACAGTTTGTTTTGCGCTCAACACACGGTTGTAAGCTCCTTCCATGAATGATTGCTCCAACTCCACAGCATGCTTGATGCAAGGATTTTCCAAAGCAGCGGGTGATAGCAGTTCCAGTTCAGTATGGAATTCAGCAATTCTATTCTGCACTAGGAGTCTCAAAAGATTGAGACCTAAGATCATGTACTCCTGGGAAGATGGAGGGAGACGGCTACTTCTCCATTGAAGAATAAAAAGGTAAGTCATGAACATCAACAACTTAATTATAATAATGTCCAGCATACGCATCAACATACAAGACACCTAATGTAATAATAATAATAATAATAATAAATAATTAAAAAAATTAAAAATGACCAGCTGTTTCATTGTCTAAACCAGATTATTCTTGAACCTTCTTTATGCAAGTGTCAGAATTGTCTGCTACATAAAAGCAGAACAGTAGAAAGTGAAAGCCAAATTCTCTCTTCCATAAAGGAAAACAACATAATATGTCTGGTTCAGGAAAACTTTGCAACATTACTTTATGGATAATGTCCCCTTCATGAGGTCAGATTGAGCACAAGTAAAAAATTTGAGTAAAAAGATATCCTGCTTATGGTAGGATTAGCAACAGTTGGGACAGCCATATGGCTCTGGTACTAAGGTTATTATATCTAATGGAAGGAAGGCATATTATGCAGGACCTTCCACTAGGGATTTTAGGAAGAAATTTGGAAATTTAATTTAGTAGTATTTTCTTATTTTGGAATCCTAATCCTAATAGTATTAGGATTAGTTTATAAATAACTTTACAATTCAGTCATTTTTTAGAGCTTATTATTATTGATATTATATTAACAATTGAGAATTAACAGAAGATTTGAGAGTTCCACTCCTTTTTCCCATTTGGGTGTTCTTGAATCTTTATCAGCATTGTCATGCTATTGAGAAACTATCAAATGATGAAAATTTTGGATAATACTACTAGCAGAATGAAGGTGTTCCCCCAAGAGTTAGTTACGAGACAATAGATGTGTTCACAGGAAGACTTGGCAATTCATATTAATCCTGATTTGCAGATTAAAATGATTGTAACAAAATCATCCGTTTGGAACTATTCCAAGCAAATTACCATCATTTTCAGTTTCAAAGAAATTATATTGCACTCACTTGCACAAAAGGAATCACACACTTTAAAAAACATTTGTCAATGCCCTTCAAACTCAAGTTAGTATAAAAGAATTTTAAAGTCCTCAATATTATTTACTCAATGTTCACACTATTACATATGAGTCTAGTAGTAGTTAAGAAGGGAGTTATATTTTGTGAAGATGTTTGGAGGTTGTTACAGATCTATCAGGAAAAAAGGAATTGGCTGGAACAGTCAATTCTAACTGCCTTTAGAAGAAACTGGCCTATAAAAGAGATGGAATAGCTCCAAGATTGTCATTCTGAAATTCTAATCAATAAAAATCTATTTTCTCCTCCTCTGTAAATTCTTCTTCTCTTAATTTTCTCTTCTTCTCTTTCTCCCCTTCATTTCTCTATTTCTTCTCTAATTTCTATTATTCTGTGACGGAGAATCTGGTTATGTAACAATTGGTATCACAGCTGTTCGATCAGTGGGCAACTACTGGAAATTGTTTCATTGGAGTTGTATCTATGGCAGATCAGTAGTAGTCTTCCCAAATACCAGGTTACTTCTGTTCTTTTCTCTTCCTCTCTTCCTTTCTTCCTCATTCTGCGTCTTCTCTAAGATTCCTTCCTTCTTTTCCTCTCTTCTTCTTCTTCTTCTTCTTCTTCTTCTTTTTCTTCTTTTCTGATTACCCTCTTCCTCCCTCCTACTTTCTTCCATCTCTCTCCCTCTATTCAGATTTCTTTCTTGTTCTCCCTTACTTGGAATTCTTCTTCTTCCTACTTTCTTTCTTTTTCCCAAAAATTTCCTCCCTTGAGTCATTTTGCTTCTTGAAAATCAATTACTCTTTCTTGATTTTCTTTGTTTTCTTGAAATTCTTGAATCATAGAAGCGCAATATTTGATACAAATTTTTCTTAATAGAGTTCAAGAAATTCTATATATAAGATTCTAAGAACAAATGGAGCGTTTAGAACAAAGATTTGAAAAAGTGATTCAAGAAATAGAAAGTTTAGATCAGAAATGGAAATATTTGAGCAATCAATTCAAGTGAGAAAGAAGAAGATTGCAGTCTTTGTTAATGAAACTCAAATTTTTGAAAAGCCTAGTGAAGAACAAGGTGTCTTATGTCAAACTTCTAATAAGAAAGACAAAGCCACCAAGATGGAGCATGAGTTTTTTCTTGACACATCTAATGTAAGTGAGGTTTATGAGGAGAAGAATGATGAAGATGGTGACGACCTCTCATACTATGGCTCTTCATTTTGCCATGCCGTATTCATGTCGATACAACACTACATGGGATACGACAAGGAATATGCGTCCAACACATCCATGCACTCGGACACTTTAATGACATATTCATTTATAGTTAATAAAGCATCCGTTTCTCTCAAAATAAAAAGCATGTATTTAGATAAAAGTAATTATTTGAATGTATTTTGGATTATGTATTTGATTGTAGCTGATCATCTACTTAGACTATATATAACTTTATATTTTTTTATTCTAGTTTATTTTATATAATATAATGAATCCAAACATCTGTGTCTAAATTTATATCTATATCCCCGTATTGTCAGTTTAGAAAGTTTTCAGGTCAGGCATAGGGATATGCACACATTTTTGACACTCTTATCCGAGTCCAAATAACAAAGTGACAATAGGCAACTAGAGTCTAAAATCAGGACAATATTAGTTGAATCTGAAGTGTTTGCACAACTCATTCCCAAAACTGAATGTTTTGCTACTGAAATTTTTCAAAATGTTCTAGGAAAAAAGAAAGATGAAGGTGTCACAAAAGGTGTGAGTATTGGGAACGAGTGGCAGTATTTTGGGAGCCAAGTTGGTGACTTCACTTGTTGTCATCCTAGACTTCTTATGGAAGATAAATGGGAAATAGCTAGAAAAGAAAGGAAGAAAGTTATGACATCAAGTTCATTTGTGATCTTGAAGGAACAAGCATGAGAAATTTGGAGAAGGAACAGGAAGAAAGTTTAGCATCTTCACCCAAGCTTTATGGGTCATTTCACTGGAGTTACATTTCTTACTAGCAAAGGAGGTTATTTAGGATGACAGAACCTTTGCAGTTTCAGTTTCAAACTTTGAGCATTCTTGGGGACAAGAATGCACTCATGGACGGAGTAGTGTTAGATATAAGAGTCTAGTAGTAGTTAAGAAGGGAGTTATATTCTGTATATATGTTTGGAGGTTGTTACTACTGCAGAAACAGTTAATTTTAGCTGTCTTTAGAAGAAACTGACCTATAAAAGAGATGGAATAGCTCCAAGATTGTCACTCTGAAATTGTAATCAATAAAGATCTATTTTCTCCTCTTTCTTAGTTCTCTCTTCTTCTCTTCCTCCCCTTTATTTCTCTGTTTATTCTCTAATTTCCATTATTCTGTGATGGAGAATCTGGTTATGTAACACACACCTTCTCCAAAATTCGTGTCCCAGCAATATAATTCCACAGAAAACTTCAGTTGCTACATTATAGCCTATTACAGAAAGAACATAAAAACATATAATTGATGGACATGACTCTTATCCGATGTGTTTTATGCTGAATAAGACTCATGCTCCACAAGTAGGTGAGATAAATGATTAGATCTTATGTCCAAGGCGTAATTTAAACTACAACTTTGGCAAAATTCATTCGAGGCACATTTAAGTTACCTGGCATCAGTATAATATGGCTTCAACTGAAAGAAATCTCTTTCAAAGGCATCCTGATCCCCAATCTTCACACTTAAAAGAACGGCATGCTCGTATATATCCCCTGAAAAACTTCAACATGCAAAAATAAGAGAGAGAGGGAGATAGAGAGAGCTGAGAAACAAAGGAAAAAATAGAGAAAATATTGAAAAATCAAGAATTCAATTTCAGAAGAAACACAATCAAGTGTCACATTACTTGCTAATGTCAATTCGTGAACAGCATTAGGCGTATCTTCAAACAAAGGTGGCAGGCTTCGAAATCCAGTCAACATAACCTGCAAGAAGATCAATCACACAGCCAATGCCTCTTCATTAGCACCACAAAACCCAAAACACCCAAGACGAGGGTTCCGCAAGTTTATCTAAACTTCCTACTCCACATCATTACTAATACATCAAATATATCATAGTTGTTCCAAACAAAAATCCAAATAAACAAGCTTAAAGGAACAAACTAGTATAAATTAGAGACAGAAAATAGCGAATTAAAGTAAAAAGAATACAAAAGTAAATTGTATTAGGGTTTAGTTTAGATGATGATATTGTCAAATTACCTTGAGCTTAGAAAGCAGATCGCTGCAAGTGTCAACATCCTCTCGCATACCAGCTGCTTTGAATCTCTCGAATAGCTGCGAGACCTCCGTTAGCTTATGATCCATTTCTCTCTGTCCCTACCTACAAGCGTTTCTTCTGTGTTCGCCGATGTTGCTTCGTCTTTGAGCTTTTAATGGCTTTCTTTTGAAGAAAAGAATGGGTAAATCAATATTAGGTCATTGTTAAAAAAAAAAATTAATATTAGGTCGATGTGAATATTACTTATTTAATTTCGGTTAAAGCTAAATTTAGCCCGCACTATATATCAATGCCATGCCAAATTTTATTTATTATTTTGAAATTCGTTTCATTTATCCGTTTCATTTAGGAAAATTTTTTCATATTTTTTGGTATTTGTAATTCAAAATAATCGGTTAATTAAAAATATTTTTTTATTAGGGAAAATTACTTTGTAGTCCCTGAGGTTTAACGTAATTAACACTTCTGTCCCTCTATTTTGGCGACCCAACACTTAAGTCCCCCACTTTCTTTTCTGTCCAACTTCGTAGTCCTTCAGTCCAAAATAGCCGTTTGGGACACGTGAATTGACAAAATTAACCTTCTTCTTCTTCTTCTTTCTCCTTTTCCTGCAACTTCTTCTTCTTCTTCTTCTTCTTTCTTCTTCTTCTTCTTCTTCTTCTTCTTCTTCTTTCTTCTTCCTTCTTCTTCTTCTTCTTCTTTCTTCTTCTTCTTCTTCTTCTTCTTCTTCCTACTCTTTCTACAGCAGCTTCTTCTTCTTCTTCTTCTTCTTCTTCTTCTTCTTCTTCTTCTTTCTTCTTCTTCTTCTTCTTCCTACTCTTTCTGCAGCAGCTTCTTCTTCTTCTTTCTTCTTCTTCTTCTTCTTCTTCTTCTTCTTCTTCTTCTTCTTCTTCTTCTTCTTCTTCTTCTTCTTCTTCTTCTTCTTCAACTGGAGAGAGAAAGCATGAAAGAGAAAAAAAAAAAAAAGGAATTTCACATTAAGAGAAGGGTATTTCTGGAAAAAATTATCACCTCTCACTTTTGACTCTTTGACCAAACGATTTAAATGGACGGAAGGACTACGAATTTGGACGGAAGAGAAAGTGAGGGACTTAAGTGTTGGGTCGCCAAAATAGAGGGACAGAAGTGTTAATTACGTTAAACCTCAGGGACTAAAAAGTAAATTTCCCTTTTTATTAACTAAAAATTAAGGAGCATTATAATTAAAACATTTATAATAATTTATATTTATATTTAATATTTTAAATTTTAAATGATAAAATCAAATCTTCTTAATTTATCATAATTATAATTAAAATTACTAAATTAAATTTATATAAATTAATAATAAATTATAATATAATCCTTAAAATTTTATATTATTAATAAAATATATAATTCTTTAATTTAAATTTTATATTAAAGTTAAATATATTTTACATTTATTATATATATTATTAAATATATTATATTAAATAAATTTTTATTATAAAAAAAATCATATATAAATAATATACATTAAAATATTTCATTAAATGTTAACTCAAATATATTTTTTATATTTGAAAAACTTTACTTCATAATAATAATATTTTAAATGATGTTAGTTGGGATTACATTGATGAAATGGCCAAAATAGAGCTGTGATGTGATTGGTTGAAACCTACAAGAAAGAGAATATAAGGTGGTGGTGGGTGTTCACGGCAGACACTCTGACACTCAAGTCAGTAAACTGAGAAACAGAATAAATCCAATGAATCGCTTAAAATTTAAATAGTATAAAAGAATGGCGTACCTTTACCTCTGTAATTTTTCTCATTTTATACTGTGGGCGGTGATGTGGTCGATTGCTTGATAAGGGATATTTCCATCTAATAAATTGGCAATCCCGTGATTACAAGTATAATGGAGATACGCTGAGCTATATGCCTATTACCGGTAACTTCGTGCCGAGACTCACCCTATCAAGGGAGGACGATTCTTGATGATAATTCACTGGGTGTTATGGTGTCTGGATCTTCCTTCCCTCAGGCTGCACTGTATTTTCCACTTACCAGATCCTTGCCACGTGGACTTATCTTGTGGTGACAGCTTACGACTTACTTTGAGCTCTCCCTACTGGTCTTCGATTCTTCATATTCGAATGTGACAGTTTGACTTACTGGTTATGTGGCATAATTTGATTATTGGTATTGTTTTATCTTCCCTTAGTCATGATGGTGGTCTAATTTTTCGAGCCATATTAAAGATTTTGCTAGTTGTACCATTGTATAAGAACCCTCCTTTCTTTTTTATTGTGTTTGCGACTATCGTCTGCAGGAGGCATGAAATGTGGCACTTTCTTTCTTCTTTTTGAGGATAACCAGATCTGTGTGGAGGATATCATAATGGTCTATGATGAGCAGCTAAAGGTGGATCTTCATGAGGGTGCAAACATACTACTGAGGGCTACAACCAACCCGACTATAATGCCTTTTCAGTGTCGCGATTTTTTAGTCTTCATGAAGGTGTAAGCATATTGCTTAGCTCTGGGGGCTGCAATCAGCCTGACTCTAATGCCTTTTTTAGTGTTGCAATCCTAAGGAAAGGAGTTGGATTGTACAAGATTGATTTAGAGGGCAAGGCTAGGAAGATAGTTGGAGAGACAGTCCTTCGTACGGCCTTTCAAACGACGTCTTTCCAGAGGATAAAATTGAGTTTCTGCTAATAGATTTTTAGAAGATTTTCATGTAATAGAGACTCTGCCTAAGTTCCTTTTATCCCCTTTTAATCTTTTTGTAATGAAAATGCATATCTTGCATATCTTATTCGGCAACAAAAACATATTCATCTGTAGGTTTTAACATCCAATTTAATAAATATACCTTATAGAATTTCAGAGGAATAGAATGAATACCCGGACATGTGGCTTGGCAAGTACTTGCCTTTGCACCATAAGATGCCTTGGGCATTTTTGTAATAAGGGGTTTTTACTTAATTATTTATCTAGACTCTTTGTTATGAGGCTCGTCTTATCGATATTATCCTTTGATTGGTATCGCCTTCATCTTTTAGGGATTAGTATACTCCTCTTGTGGTTGTCTAGTGCAGATGACCTGTTTATAAGGACCAACGCCTAGCTCGTGGCCTAGCGAAATTTGCCTTGTGGGCTTAATTAGTGGGATCAACGCCCGAATGGTCTAAGGGGAACTGTCCTGTGACCTAGTCTAGCGAAAACTACTTTGTGGTCTTGTTTAGTTGGACCAATGCTTGAATGATTTGGTGGGAACCGTCTTGTAACCTGACTTGGTGAAAACTACTTTTGTGCCTTTATTTACTGGGACCAACGCCCGAATAGTCTGGCGAGAACCGTTTTGTAACCTAACCTGGAGAAAATTACCTTGTAGCCTTTTCTTATCTCATTAATCTTTCTTTCTTTCAAGGAAGGCAATCAATCGTTCCTTATCACTAAAGCACACAATATATGAAAGAAATATCTCATTAACTTGTTATCGATAAAATTTTCTCAAATTATAAATATTCCAAATGTGGGTAATAAATTGACCATCTAGTTTGGCTAGCTTATATGAACCCAGACGAATAACCTTTGAGACCTTAAACGGTCCTTTCCAATTCTCACCCAGCTTACCAGGCTTGGCATTACCACTTGTTATATCCATTCTTTTGAGGACTAAGTTACCCATATTAAAGGCTCGCGGCCTGACTTTACTGTTGAACATTCTAGACATTTTATTTTTATAAACTGCCATTCTGATTGTAGCCTTTTCTCGTAGGAATTCGATTTAGTCTAAGTTGAATTGCATATCTTCGAGATTTGAAATTTCAGAGTATTGTGTCCTAAAGCTGCTTACTTGTACTTCCACAGGGATGACTGCCTTAGCCCCATATACAATGGAAAAGGGTGTTTCTCCTATAGTTGTTCTGGGAGTGGTCCTATATACCCATAGTATGTGAGGTAACTCCTCCAGCCAGTTACCTTCGGCTTGGTTGAGCCTTTTCTTCAACCCTTGTAAGATGGTTCTGTTTGTGATCTCTGTCATACCATTGGACTGAGAGTGATAGGCTGAGCTAAACCTCAAGCCAATTTTCCATTTCTTGCAAAATTCTTTAAACCTGGTGCTTGCAAACTGAGTTTCATTATTGGTGATTACTATTTTTGGTATTTTGAATTGGGTGAATATATTTTTGCTGGCGAAAAAGATTACATATTGGGTAGTGATGGACTGTACTGCCTCAACTTCCGCCCATTTGCTGAAGTGATCTATTGCCACAATAACAAACTTCCTTAACCTGGATACCTTAGGGAACGGGCTAAGAATATCTATTTTCCACTGAAAAAAAGGCCAGAGGCTTCCAATAGCTGCTTGCATTTCTCCTGGAGTCCTTGGGATGCTTGCATGTTCTTAGTATCTTCAGCACTTCTGGACGAGTTGCTTCACATTCTGCATTATCATCGGCCAGAAGTATCCTTACCTGAATGCTTTCTGGGTGATTTTCTCCTTTATGCCTCCCGCGATCACTTTCATGGATATCCTTTAGGATTTTCTAGCCTTCATCCTCTATAACACATCGCACCCATGATTGTATGGAGGACCTCCTGTATAACTATCCTTTAATTAATATGTATTTGGAAGACTTTCTTATTACCTATTTAGCTGATAACTCATCAGTTGGAAGATCATCTTATGTAAAAAATTTGTATACTGGTATCATTCATGATTCCCTTTTTTCTATAGAAAAAGACTCTTCCACCTCTGTTGCTGGAGTGTGTAATTCCTCAAACTGAAATGGTTGAGTCAAGTGCTACTCACCCATCGCTGCCATCTTGGCTAGAAGATCCACCTCTTCATTGTTGCCTCTGGCTACTTGGCGAAGTTTGAAACTGCCTTGCCTATCTTTGATCTTCTCCGTTAATGACCGAACCTTTTTCTCGTATTTGACAATACTCGATTCTCGAACTTTGAATTGTCTTTGGCACTGATTAACAACCAATTGTGAGTCACTATAAAAATAATAGATTTATGTATACCTAACTCATTGATGATTCTTAGAGCTATTATTACAGTCTCATACTCGGCTACATTATTGGTGGCATTGAAGGCAAGTTTTGCCATATACCAAAGCTTTATACCAGTTTGAGACTGAAACAGAATCCTAATTCCTAAACCCTTAGCCTCGTAAGCTCCATCTGCCCAAACTTTTCACTTTTCTATGGCTGCTTTAAAGGACTCTGAAGGTTCTAACGGCGAAATTATTTTCGCGATAAAATCGGCTAGTATCTGGGCCATCATGGCCTTCCTTGGAACATACTTGATATCATAGGCCGATAATATTATTGCCCAAGTAGATAATCGCCCTAACTCTGGCCTATACAGGACCTTTCGCAGAAGATAATCGATTTTGACTTCTATGGTGTGTGACTCGAAGTATAGTCTTAACTTTATGGCAGATATGAGAAATGCAAATACTAATTTTTCGAGAGGAGGGTAATTCAACTCTACTCCTTTCAAAACTTGATTGGCATAATATACTGGGCTGTGAACGAACACCGAGCAAATTGTTTCCTGTGTCACAGACAAATACATAAACAAAACTTCACCTTCGATGGGCAGGCTTAACAATGAAAGAGATGATAAAATGGTTATCAGATTTTCAAAAGCCTCTATACATTCTTTCCCCACTCAAACTTACCTTTGCCTTTTAAGACTTTGAAGAATGGGAAACACCTTTCTTCGGAGCATAATATGAAGCAACCCAGGGCAGTGAATCGCCCATTCAACCTTTATACTTCATTATATATTTTGGATAACACTAATTTTCTCAGGGTTCGCCTCTATGCCTCTCTTTGAGATGATGTACCCTAGAAACTTCCCAACATTTATCTAAAAGTACAGTTTTCAGGATTCAACTTCATACCTACTTTGTCTAGGACATCAAAAACTTTATGGATATTTTCTGGATGGTCTTCTAATGATCGGCTCTTTACCACCATGTTATCTACATATACCTCAACGGTTGATCTCACCATGTCTTTAAAGATTTCTTATACCAGCCTTTGGTATGTCACTCCTGCATTTTTTAAACCAGAAAGCATTACTTTGTAGCAGTAAACTCCTTCTGTTATGAACGTCGTCTACTTTACATCATCGACGTCTATAATGATTTGGTGGTATCTTGAAATGGCATCAAGAAAGGAAACCATTGTGTGACCCAAGTTCGAGTCTACTAATCTGTCGATGGATGGTAATGGATAATGATCTTTTGGACATGCTTTATCATATCAGTGAAGTCTACACACATCCTTCATTTTTCGTTAGCTTTCTTTACCAAGACCGCATTGGCCAATTATGTGGGATACTGAACTTCTTTTATCAATCTTGCACTTAAAAGCTTATCAACCTCCTTTTTGATCATTTGCTACCTCTTTGGTACAAACTTTCTTTTCTTTTGTTAGACTGATTTGACGGTCTTATCGATAAATGGCTTATGGATAATGAGAACTGGGTCCACACCTGTTACATCTTTTGGAGACCAAGCGAAGATGGTTACTTGGCTCTTTAGCAATTCTATTAGATGAGCCTTTGTTTCATCGATTAATGCAGTGTCGAAACGTACCTTTTGCTCCTCATCTATCAGGACCACCTCTACTGAGTCTGTTGGTTCTGGCTTTACATGAGATTCTTATTTCTCTAGTAAGTCGATGGGAATGGCTGCTTTTTCGAGGCTTTTTACTGGATGTTTGTAACTTTCTGTGGTCAATCTGGGATTGCCTCGGACTACTGCTAATCCTCCTGGAGCTGAAAGCTTAAGATATATAGCACTCATATCAATAACAATACCATGGCAGTATAGGACTGGACGACCGAGTATCATATTGTATGCAAATGGGATATCTACCATCACAAACTCTATATGCAACTCTCGCCTATACTTTCCGTTTCCTAATATTAAGGGAAGGTTGATGGTACCCAACATTGCCATGGTCTTATCTCCTAATCCTACTAAAGAATAGGAAACTCTAACAAGGTTATGTTTATCTAACCTTAACTTGTTAAAAATATTTAAGATGAGAAGGTTAATAGAACTACTTGTATCCACCAATACTCGCCTTATCTTGTACCAATTTAGGAGGATCTTGATGATCAATGTATTGTTTTGGAGAATCCGATTGCTTTGTCAGCAGGACCAAAACTTACTTCTTGCTTGGTCCATGGTTCTTGATGGACAGACAGGACATCCTCTGCTATACACTTATTTTTCCCTTTATCTTTGTTAGTGTAACGACCCCAAAATGGACCGTCACCGGCGCTAGGATTCAGGTCGGCTTAAGGCCGCCAGAACCCGTAGCAAGGCTGCTATACTCTCTGTGTACCTGTAAATCTCATACATGTTCATACATTTTCTGTGAAAATAAAAACTCTTTTCTCTGGATCAAGGCTTAACCTGTGCATGCACTATCTCTGTACTCTGTACTCTGTACCCCTGACTAGAGCTTGCTCTAGATGGGTTAACTCATACCTGTTAAGCCTGATTTTTCACATACTCTGTGTCCTCTCTAGAGACGAAACTCATGCACCTTCGGTGGCTGAATCTCAACTTTCGGCAGCCGAACCCTTTCGGGGGCAAGTTTCGGAGGCTGAAAGGCATTCCAGAGACGAAAGTCTCTAACCTTCGGCGGCACCTTCGGCGGCCGAACTCCCTTCCAGAGCCGAAAGTCCAAAAGCTCGGGGGTAAGCTTGGGCAACCGAAGCCACCTCCTCATGGGTTCGGCGGCCGAATGTACCTTCGGCGGCCGAACCTGAGTTCATCCGCAAGGCAGAAACTTGCTCTGCCTCTACCCAAAAGCACCAAAAGCACAAATCTCTCCCAAGCTTAAACACCTCAATCCCTCAGCTTGCATATACCCAAGTATATGCTCAAAGGGGTCAAAAACTATCTTAAAACCCCAACAACACAAACATACAACACATATACAAGCTTCTCTCACAAAAATCATCAAAACCTCAAAAATAACCCTATTCATGCAACTCTCTCCCATAACCTCCTAAAACCTTCAGAAAACATGAAAACAAGCTCAGGATCTTCACTTACCTCTTGAAACCAAGAAGATGAACAATTCTAACGCGGAGTTTTGGAGCAACTCTCCTTCAAACTCTCCAAAATACACAACTTTGAGTTTTTAGCTTAAAACCTTCAAAATAACATAAAAACTAATCAAACCTTTGCAAGATTGGATAAAAACATGTAAAATACGCAAGAAGGACAGAGTCTCACCTCAGAAAGTGAAAGGAATCGGCGAGCCTTATCCTTTCAACCGACTGAGGGCCTTTTATAGGTGGCTGGCCAGACCACCTTCGGCGGCCACACGTGAAACCGAAAGCCATGCATGTTCGGCGGCCGAACCTCAACTTCGGTGGCCGAACCTGACTTTTCTGCCTTGGTTCATTTCACTCAAAAACTCAGTTCCTTATGCTTTAAAACTATGCAACATACCAAAACCGTTTAGAAAAACATAAATCTAACCCTTCTAGAGACTTTCGGCATCCTGAACTCCATCGGAAAGTAGAATTTCGATGCCGGACTCTAGCCGGGTAGTACAGTTAGGTCCTCCCGTGATGACATGTATAATTCCGATAATTTCAAAAGATAAAGAGAAAAAATTCCTTTTTTAGATAGAAAAGGAATAAGAGCCCGATGCGAATCCAAATGAACAGAAAGAGTTTAAAGGATTTTCCAACAAACGGAATCAAATGACATTGTAGAAATTAGATTGATGCCATGACCGGAATAGAGCTGCGCTGTACTTGATTGGAACCTGCAAGAAAGAGAATATGAAGTGGTGGTGGGTGTCCACGACAGCCACTCCGATGCTCAAGTTGATAAACTAAGGAACAGAAGGAACACAATGAATCGCTTAGAACTTGAGTAGTATTAGAGAATAACGTACCTTTACTTCTATAAACCTTTCTTTTTTATACTGTAAGAAGGTGGAGATTAATATAGTATTTCTCAATTATCCGGCGGTGATGTGATTGACTGCTTGATAAGAGATATCACCCGCTAATAAGTTGGCAACCCCATGATTACAAGTATAATGGGATACACTGAATTGTACCTGTTATCGATAACTTCGTGCTGAGACTTGCCTTATCGAGAGAAGGGCGAGTCTTGATGATGATTCACCGGGTGTTATAGTATCCGGATCTTCCTTTCCTCAAGCTGGACTATATTTTCCACTTATCAAATCCTTGTCACGTGGACCTATCTCGTGGTGATAACTCACGACTTATTTTAAGTGGTTGTTATGTAATATCACTAAATAATATAAAATATTATATATTTTAAATTATAAAATTTTATTTTTTATATTTTAAATTTTTATTAATATTTATAATATTATATAAAAGTGAAAATAAAGAGTGAATAATGAGATTAATAAAAATGATATTATTGTGATAAAAATATGTATTTAAGAACTATTTTATTATTATAATAGAATTTTAGAGACTATATTGCGATTTACAGTTAACTTATATAAATTTAATTTAGTTTTTTTATTATAATCATAACAAATTGAAAAGATTTGATTTTAACGTTCAAAATTTAAAGGGTTTTATATAAATGGAAATTACTGTAAATATTTAAATTTTTTATTCAATAACATAAAATTTAATTATTTTCTACACGTGAAAGATTTTATTAACAATTTATAAATAAATTTATTAATATATTTTATTTTTTAAATTAAAATTAAAAAATAAAAAATAAATTATCTAATTGAAAAATATTTTTTATAAAAATATTTTCTAAATATAAGTTTTTTTTATAAATAAATTAATCCTAAATTTATCTTTAAATCATTATTAAAAGTTAAATATGATCAATATTTGAGAATTTAAGAATATGAATGGCAGATTTAGTTTTATGCCACTTGCCAATAATTGAGTGGTAAATTTGAACAGAAAAATTAATTTTAATATTTTTGACTCCACAACATAGTTCAATATCAAATTTAACCTTGTTGTCATTTAATTTCCATTTTCAGTTGCCTAATTTTTTTATTTTACAAAAAATGGAAATAGGAATTGGGAAAATAAAACTTACATCCGTCAAACTTACTCAGATATACTTACCACTAAATTAAACCTGTGAATATTCAGTTGCCTAATTAAAATGTTTCACTTATCTATAAAATTAAAAATCTTTATTTTAATATAAAAAAAAATAAACTTATTTTACTCTTAAATATTTATTAATTTAATTTTTAAAATAATATATATATATATATATATCCTAATATTATTATTCTTATTATTTAATCCTTTAAATATAAAATAAATCATTTTCTTCTTGTTAAAAATTAATTATAAGAGAGAAGGCGTTAAATTCACTATAGGAAAATCAAGAGAAAAAAAATTCAAAGTAATAATATTGGCTAAGGTTATGAAAAAAAACTCAATAAAAAATTTATTTCATTTAAAAAAGTCTTAACTCTAATAATAAAAATAAGGAGCAACCTCCATCATCTTAAGTGCCTCTAAAATATTGCTAAAATATTAGAAAAGTGCAGATTTGAAGCTATAAAAAATCTCAGGTGTCTCCAAAGTGTTGCCAAAATGTCAAAAAAGTGCCGATTTGAAGTTATGAGAAGAAGAAATACATAGAGCACACATAAAATATATGTATACAACTATCTCCATTCAACAAGCCCATAAATTCTAAAAAAGTTGCTAAGAAATTAAAAAAAATATGCACGAACAACTAAAAGTCATAAAAGAAATTTTAATTGAGTTTTAACTTTTTAATGGTAGGCTTGAGGATCAAAATTGTGAATTAGAGATAATTATTGTCAGTTCTCTCGAAATAATTAAGACTATTTTTAAAAAATAATATCGATACTAGAAAAACTTTCGATCTCTTAAACTGTTGAGATTTATAAACAAATAGAGTGCTTGCTTGCAATAAAAATATTCATATCCAATAAACAAAAAAATTTAGAAACAAGCTTCCCTAGAACATGCAGTTTGTAATAAAAAAAATATTACTATATATATATATACAACTCATCTAATGATAAGAGAATAAAGTTATTTTTTCAATAAAAAAATATTATTCTCCGTTTAAAAAGTTTCAAAATGAGAAAAAAAAAAGAAACCGTAAGAAATAGAAAGAGAGAAAGTATGGTAAAGATAATACTAACATCTTATCTGATAAAAAATTATAGAATTTAATTTTACAAAATACATATACATTTAATTATGTAAATAATAATTAGAGACTACATATTTAAATTGCCTAAAAAAATTATTATTCTCGTTAGGATTTTTTATTCTGGGCTACTTCGGGCCTGAATGGAGCCCATTAATCTTTTTCTAAATAAGTTGGGCCGTGATTAGACTAACTGAGCCTGATGCCATTCTCTAATATGCGACACAGTGCGCATAGCGCACCTTCCTTATCTATATCCATTTTCCCCTTTCGCTTTACTAGCCCATCGTCACTCTGTTCTGAAAACGGAGCTTCCATCAATGGCGACTTCTTCTTCTCCTTCATTTACGTCTACTCTAATAAATTCTTCGCCATTTTGCCCGAAATCCTTCTCCAAATTTCAATCTTTACCCTTCCTCTCTTTTGCTCATAAACTGAAGTCTTTTCCCGTTACGAACTCGAAAACTGTTCTTCTCCAAGGGAAGCCAGGATGCCTGACCGTCAAGGCACAAACTCTAGATTTCTCTGGTTCTTTTTATGAAGGCGGCGGGTTCGGGTCGGACGAAGACCCGCCACCGTTAAGTGGGTCAGTGATGACTGCTGTCGAGGACAAGGAACCGCCCCCATGCCCTCCGGGGCTCCGACAATATGAGACCATGGCGGTTTTGAGGCCGGATATGTCTGAAGATGAACGACTTGCTCTTACCCAGAAGTACGAGGAGGTAATATTATCGAAATTCCTTTTTATGTTATTTTATTTCACAATATCTTTTCCCTAAGATAGATAGAGTGCAAGAAAGTTTTAAACTTTTATCTCTATAGCATGAAGAGAGGTCAATTACGAAGATAAAAGTATGTGCTGTTATGTTGGAAGAACTTCTCTGAACAATATTCTTTTCTTTGGTTCAGAATTGGCGTCTTCAAAATGTTAATATGTAGGGTGGCTTCTGTGTAAATGCTTGCCTCTTGTTGTGTTTTTGGTGATATGACATCCTTGTTTGACTCTAGGTTTATTGATTAAAAGAGATCTGCATTAATTTCGGTATGCCTTAGGTGGCTGAAAAATCAGAAGAATTTGCCTTGTGTGCTGCTGAAAATCTTGCTATGGACCAGCTCAATAAGTTACTTTACCTTGTGCTCTTCATCTTTCTAAGAATGAAACTTATAGGTTGGGCATATGTTTATATTTGCTTGTTGCCTGCACACTAGTTGTTTTTAGATGAATTAAATGTAACTGATGGAGAATGGTGAATTCAACATACAAGGGAAAACATGAAATGCACTTCACTTGTGCCCATTGGATTTCAAAATTAAAATTAAAAAATCGATCGAAAGCATGGCTCTAATCTCAGATATTCTCAGCATAGTATGTGTAGATGAGGTAAACCTCCTCTAATAAACTGTGGAGTATTTCTTATTGTGGCTCCTAAAAATGGTTAGATTTATGTTTTCTGGATTATGTTATTAATTTTTGAATATACTGAAGATTAAAAGTTTGGATGGTTTTGAACCAACAATTGTTGCAAGTACATTTCAAAAAGTTGAGGAAGACTGACTAAATGGTGATTCAGCTTATTGTGCAAGCTTAGTGGTAACCAATCAGAGTCTTGATTTGCATGTCCACTTGTTTTGTTGTAATTATTAGTTTGTATCATAAATATTCGTAGCAGTTGGTCTGAAGCTTTATGTGGTGCTTCTGTTTAGATGCAGTTGAAATTTACGGACGTTTAAGCCGTGATGTTTGAGGGATGTCAAAGGCTACAAACCTTCAATAACCATTTAAGATATAATTGAATAAGGTCATTCCAGAACTGAACTCCAAGTAGTCTAAGTTAATGATATTCCATTTTTATGGATCTATTTACTTGGAGACAAGCAAGGAAACTATCCACCCAAATGCATTATCATTTTGTCTCCCAGATATTTAGTCTCTAATTTTCTAATGGAGAATGAAACTGATAAACTTCTTCCTGATTATTTTATATTTCTTGCTAATAATGGTAATCATGCAGTTGCTCGTTGCTGGGGGTGGCATGTATGTGGAGGTATTCAACCGAGGCGTCATTCCTCTAGCCTACAGCATCAGGAAGAAAAACAAAGCAGGAGAGACTAATACTTATTTGGATGGTATCTACCTCCTTTTCACCTACTTCACAAAACCTGAATCCATTGCAATCCTTGAAGCCACATTAAATACAGATGATGATGTTATCCGATCATCCACTTTCAAAGTAAGAAAGAGGAAGTATTAGAATTGGTTATATGCTATCTTTTGTGCAGTCCTGAGAGGAAAATTTGCAGTGGCTGTGTAGTCTTGTATGTTATGGATCTTTATTCTTCCAAAATCATTGAAAATTTAATTTGTTTTTCTGACAAAATCAGATCAGCAATGATGCTATTGTATTACTGGAGAGTGTGATGAGGCTTGAAATAATAGGATCTAATGACACATGATAAATTGTTGTTACCCTGTGAGAAAAGAAAGGTCCTGAATTAGGAGGGAAGAATTTAAAATGATAATTATGAGAAAGGGGCATAGATCACATACCCTGTAAAAGATGACTTGAAATGTATTTCACTGACTTTGGCCTGTGAATGAAACAATAACATGCGGAAAGAAATGAAGAACCGTGGTATTTAGATATTGTCAGCTAAATCACCTCGGTGAAAATGGCACGGTTTGGGTAGTGAAAATGGCATGGTTTGAGTAGTATGCTTGTTATGTAATGTTTGTTTTGTGAAATTAGATGCAGTTAGGAGTGGATCGGAAAGGCTAATTGGCTGAAAAATCTCAATATTTGTGTCTTTTTACATTTTAAAATTTTGTATTTTAATTTAAATATTTAAATTTTAGAGAAATTGATTTAATTTGTGAATGCAAATTTTGTAAATTTTTAAAATTAAAATATAAGAATTTAAGTGGGATGTAATTTTTTTTTTAAATATAAACTAATTCAATATATGAAAATAATATTGATTCTCATCTAATTTTTTTTTATAATACTTAAGTTAATTAATGTATTTTAGTTAAAGACAATTAACCCAATTGCAAATATACAAATGAATTTTGTTTTTTAATAATAATTATGAATATTTTATATAAATAGATTATGCTCGTGTTTAAGTATTTTATAAATAATAAATTTGGTTAAATGTTTGGTGTGTATTAATCCTATTAGATTTAACTTATATTAAGTTTGGTTAAATAATATGTCTGCCGCAAAATCTTTATAATTATTACTAAATAAAATTTATCTATTATTGAAGATATCAATTGTATATTCAATAATTAGTTATTTATTATTTCAAAAAAAATAGTTATTTATTTTTGAAATTAAATATATTAATTAATTATTGTTAGGTGAGAGTTAATATTATTTTCACATGTATAATTAGTTTATATTTAAAAATAACTATATGTGATAGGCCACTTAAATCTTCACATTTTAATTTTTAAAAATTACTAATTACATGCAAATGCAAATATTTAAATTCATTTAAAATTTAAATATTTAAATTAAAATGTAAAATAATGTAAATATTGATCATTTTTCTAATAATTAGTTAATAAACAATTATCGATCTCCTGAAATAGTTACACTATGAAGAGAAAAATAGTTCTCAAAACAATATTTGATCTTTTCCAAATTTCTTGCCATTTTAACGTCTTATTTTAGCAAAATTTATGTTATACTAAATTGCTCTCGAAATTTTTAGACTTGGGACTTATCTTTTAATTTTTATCCTTAACCTTACTTATTTATTGATTTTACGTGGCAAGTATATCTAGAATATATGGATTTCTAATCATATTAATCGACTCAATTATGAGAAATCGAGACAACTATAGGCCAAATACATCATTATATATTATTCACTTTTTGTCCTCCTTATTAAAATTATGAACTATTAGATATCGATTTTTTTTTTAAAAAAAAAAACTTATATTCAATACTCAATTCACAAATAGCTTGATTTTACAATCAAAATAGCAAGTAAATATGGTTTTTCATGCATACATAACTAAATTAATAGCAAGTTAGCAGATCCTTTAAAACAATAAATGTTATAAGATTTGCTATTATTTGCTAACTAAGCCAAGTAAAAGATCATATGCTCTTTGGTAACCGGTGTCAAATTTGAAGAAATTGATATGAATTCTTAAAAGGAGAAATCTAAGATTTTGAAAGTTGAAGCTGCTATGGAGTTAAACTAAATACAATTTGTGTATCAAGTGTGTTATTACAGAGAGACAACATGTAACAGCCCGGAAACCGATGCCCCTCTGTAACGGCCCGAACCTCTACCGGCGCTAGGATCCAGGTCGGCGTAAGGCCGCCAGGACCCGTAGCAAACCTAACCTGAACTCTGTGTACCTGATAAATCCCATACATGATCAAATACAAACATAAAGACTGTAAAACTTTTCAGGCTTAACCTAAGCATAACTCTCAGATATACCAATCTGAAACAGCCCTCAGGGCCTACACCAGTGATTACTGCCCACTTGGGTTCGCGCCCAGCGTCCTTCCCCTTACGGTTATGTTTCTGGGTCAAGAGATTCAAACCCTTTCTTCCCAAAACACATCCACTGGAGTCTCATAAAACATACCATACGTTAAGCCTGGTTCAACACATTTCTCATCAAGAAACATAAAACAGGATTCATGTACAAAGGGATTAATCATACACTAGGGCCAAGCACAACTCTAATACATTACATGCCATAACATGTCTGTACAACACACAATTTTACTTACATCATGTCCACTCTATTACATAAACAAAGCCTTGCTCTTACTTTACTCTTTACTCTTATTGACTTTGACTTCCCATAGCTAACTCTGACCCTGCAAAACTGGGGTTAGGGAGAGGGGTGAGCTATACAGCCCAGTGAGTAGAAACAATGAAAACAGTTCATTAATTATATGCTTTCATGAAATGCGCCACAGCACAGACAATTCACATCATTTCAGGTGAACATGTCCCCAAATAGTCCCGACATCCTAAACTCGTGCCAGGGCGTAGAATGGGCACCTGGTCTTCCTGTACACATCATAATAACTTACCATATACCGTGCCAGGGCGTAGAATGGGCACCTGGTCTTCCTCATCTACCGTGTCAGGGCGTAGAATGGGAACCTGGTCTTACTCAGGGACTAATGGATCATCCACTATCACCCACACCAATAACAATATAGATGCAATGCAACATATTCGTGAATTCTAATACAATCAACCTATTTCACAGTCATGATGTATGAAATATGCTAAAAGCATTTGATTTCTCAATTAACAAGCTTAAGTTTAGTTCCACTCACCTCTGGCAGACATTGGACTGACTCCGCACCAGCTAACTCTGAGGGCCTCCTCGGTTCCTCGGGTCCAAACCTACACAGGTGGACTCAGATGAGGTACCAAACATACTCTAACACAGTTCTGAACATCTCCCCAAAAACCCCCTAAAACATCATAGGCATGCATGGAAAAATAAGCAAAGGAAGGCTGGATAGGGTACCTTCGGCGGCACCTTCGGCGGCCGAACTCCCTCTCCAGAGCCGAAACTCAGGCACTTTCGGCGGCACCTTCGGCGACCGAAAGTCTCTTCCAGAGCCGAAAGTCCATTTTCGGGGGCAGGTTTAGGCGGCCAAAGCAAGCTTCCACAGGCACGTTCGGCGGCCGAAGCCACCTTCGGCTGCCGAACCTGAGTTCATCCAGAACTCAGTTTCAAGTGCAAGCAAGCCTCCCAAACCTTCCAAACACCCAAAACATGGATCCAACCCCTTAAAAACATGCATAACTCATACAACAAGCATAAAGGAGCTTAAAACAACTTAAACTCCAACAAACAAGCTCACAAAGTAAACATAGGCATAAAGGGTCCATAAACCCTAATATGCACAACCATGCAACTCATGCATAAAACTCCCTTTTCCTCTCATAAAACTTACTTAAACCATCATAAAAGCTAAGGATCTACACTTACCTCTTGAAGAACGAGAGTTGGTGTGACCCTAACTTAAAGATATGGAGGATCCAAGCTCCAAAAAGCTCCAAGCTTACAAACTTTGCTCAAAACTCACAACTCTTCAAAACAAGGAGAAAACTTATGAAAACCTTGAGAGATTTGAAGAAAAGACATGAAAACAACCAAAGGAGAGCATGAACCTACCTTTGATCAAAAAGGAGAGCTCAAACACCCTTCTTTTCCAGTCAAAGGAGCTTTTATAGGTGGCCAACTGCCTCTCATTCGGCGGCCAAAACTGCATGCAAAACCATGCAATGTTCGGCGGCCGAATATGGGGTTCGGAGGCAGCAAAACTAGGCAACCTTCGGCGGTCGAACTTCACTTTCGGCGGCCGAACCTGACAACCACCCTACTTGGTCTTTGCTTCTAAAACTCAAATCTTCTCACTTTAAAACCATCAAAACATCTTAAAAACCTGTGCTTTACCCTTCGAGAAAGCTCTGACATCTGAAATTCCTCCAAACGGTAGAAATTCCGATGCCGGGAACTAGCCGGGTATTACACAACAACTTTGAGGATATGTTGAACAAGAATGAATAGAGAAGATTTTTTGGCTATACACATTATGGATTGAGTTAAGAGTGTTGCATTTATGAGAGTTCATGATGATTTTCTATTCAGATGAATTAATGTAAATTGTGTGTGTGTTTGATTTGTATTTGGAGATGTAGACTCATTTGGTATGTGTATTTTTTGCTTGATATAATCCTTTTAGACCAGAATACTTAAAACATATCATCTTAGATTTTATTGCCAAGGATAAAAAGATTGAAAATGAAAGGAAGAAAAACAACAGAAGATGCAAAATTTTTAGAGGAAAATATATGTTTGCAACATCTTTTTTAGTGATTTGGTTGATTTCAATGTGAACTGAGATGATCTTAGTCTACTGTCTATATGGTTTTTGTAGAAGGATACGATTGACCGCCAAGTTGATCATTTGTTTATCAAGACGACCACTTGGAGAGACCACCTGAAGTAAGGTTGAGTACTTATTCAATGAGATGACCACTGGGTCAACCAAAAGATGCAATTTAGTTTAGCTTTGATTCTTTAAAGATTTTGTTCTTCTGGATTCTTCTAGTTTGTGTTGTGCACGTGGGTTAAACCTATAGATAAAGTATAAATAGCCCTTCTTGTACAAAGAAAATATATCAATATAAGAAGAAGTATTATTCTTTTCTCTCTTTTCACATGGTATCAGAGCGGGTGAGTTTCTAGGGTAAAGATTTGGTAAAGGTTGTGACTTTTGTTTCACTCAATCCATTTTGCTAAAATGCACGAAGACGAAGAAATGATAGATTCAGTACCTATGATAGAAACTAAGGCGTCCAGTTCGCAAAAGGATAAAGAACATACAGTGGACGTGGTAAACAACGGTCTGTTCTGCCTATAATCATTGGACCATCCAGGTATGGTTTTGGTCTCAACTTCTCTAATAGGGAACTGAAACTTCAGTTCTTGGGATAGAGCCATGAGAATAGCATTAAGAGCTAAGCAGAAGTTAGGCTTTGTTGATGGCACTGTTCCGGTACCGAGTAAAGATCATGAATTCTGTGAAAAATGGAAAAGATGTGACTATATGGTCACATCTTAGATTTTGAACTCCATTTTGAAATATCTCGTAAGTGGATTCATCTATACAACATCTTTAAGAAATTTGTGGTGTGAGATTACAAAAAGGTTTGGAGAGTAATGGCACTCAAATATATGAGTTGCATAGATAGATTTCTCTCATCTCTCAAGAAAATCCCCATGTTTCTCTTTACTTCACCTGTCTGAAAAGGTTGTAGGATGAGTTAGGGTCTATAGAAGTTTTACCCCCATATTCTTATGGAGCATCCAATGCCATTAATGAAATAAACAATAGGAATAGACTTATGCAATTCTCGATGGGTTTAAATAAAAATTTTGATTATATGAGAGATCAGGTTTTGGTTCTTGACCCCCTATCATCCATAAACCGGACATATTCTATGGCCCTGAAGTACAAATCTCAAAAAGGAGGTTATGAGCAAAAAAACCTGAATCAAATGAAACATTGGTGCTATTTAATCAGTCACAAAAGAGAAAATAAAAAATATATGATCCAAAAAAAGAGTACTGTAATAATTATAACATGGATGGTCATATCATGGATAATTATTTTAAGTTTATAGGATATCCTGATTGGTTCAAGAACAAAACAAAGATTAGAGGGAAACCTGTTAAATAGAAGAGAGAAAGAAATGTTGGTCGAAAGTTAATGGCTGCCACTAAGAATCTAGAATTTGAGGAGGATAGTCCTCTTGATGTAACACATGATAGTGCTAAAATCAATGAAATTGGAACAATCCTGAGTAATCTTCAACATGAGTTTCTCAATGCTAGTGAAAGGAAAGGCAGTTTTAACAGCCACGACCATTGGTGCAAATACTCAAAGATTAAATTGTGGCCCACACGCCTTTGCAGGTAATTTTTGTTCGGTTAATACTTGGACTAATGAGGTGCATAATAATGTAATCTGGATTCTAGATACAGGTACCATCGACCATATATCATCAAATAAATTTTTATTTAATAGCCTATTTAAAATATAACAATGTGTTTTTGTTCACTTGCCTAACGAGAATATGGTAGGGTAACACATGCTGGCACAATTTGCTTATTTGATTCTATTATTTTGAAAGACGTGCTCTATATTTTAAATTTTTAATTATAATCTACTATTTGTTAGTAAGTTGATAAAGCATAGCAATATTTTGTTATTTGTCCATTCTTATCTTTGTTTCATACAAGATGCACTTATTAAAAACGTAGTAGTCGAGGGAAAGAAAGAATGAGGTTTATACAAATTAAACTGGAGAAGTTTTGACGAATTTGAAGTTTATAATAGTTTGTCTAAAATTTTGCACACTGTACCTTATCTTCAGACTTTTGTAAATATTGTCCATGGTGCATCTAGAATTTGAGGATGATAGTCCTCTTGATGTAACACATGATGGTGCTAAAATCAATGAGATTAGAACAACCTTGAGTAATCTTCAACAGGAGTTCTCAAGGCTGGTGAAAGGAAATATAGCCTTAACAGCCACGACCATTGGTGCAAATACTCAAAGATTAAATTGTGGCCTACACACCTTTGCAGGTAATATCTGTTCCGTTAATACTTGGACCAATGAGGTGCATAATAATGTAATCTGGATTCTAGACACAAGTGCCACTGACCATATATCACCAAATAAATTTTTATTTAACAGCCTATATAAACTACAATAATGTGTTTTTGTTCACTTACCTAATCGGAATATGGCTAGGGTAACACATGCTGGCACAATTTGCTTATCTGATTCTATTATTTTGAAAGATGTGCTCTATATTCCAAATTTTAATTATAATCTATTATTTGTTAGCAAGTTGATAAAGCATAGCAAGATTTTGTTATTTTTCCATTATCATCTTAAGGTAGTAGCCATGGGAAAGAAAGAAGGGAGGTCAGTCCCTATATTTTTAAAAACCTATTAAAATGTCATTATTTTTTCTTTTCGTCAACGAAATAGTCCTTCCGTCTTCTTTTTCGTTAAAATTAGATAAAGAATGTGAGAGAAAATTTTTAAAATCCAATTACCCTCAAATAAAACCTCTTATTTAGTCTTTGAATATTGCTATTATTAATAAGTCAGTCCCTATATTTTCAAAAATCTATTAAAACATTCTTATCTTTTTTCATATTTATTAAAACATCCTTATCGTTTCTTTCTGTCAATGAAATATTCTCTATCTTTTCTCATATCTAGTAAAACGTCCTTATCGTTTATTTCCGTCAACGAAATAATCCATCCTCATCATTTCTTTCCGTCAATGAAATCGTCCCTCCATATATTTTCAGAAATCTATTAAAACATCCTTATCTTTTCTCATATCTATTAAAATGTCCTTATCATTTTTTTTTGTCAACGAAATAGTCCTTATCTTTTCTCACATCTATTAAAATGTTCTTATTGTTTCTTTCTGTCAACGAAATAGTCCCTCCTCCTCCTTCTCCTCCTCCTCCTCTTCCTCAAAAAAGAAGAAAAAAAGAAGATGAAGATGATGATGATGAAGGAAAAGAACTCTTCCTCCTTAAAAAAGAAAAAAAAAGAAGCAGATGATGATGATGAAGGAGAAGAAGAAGAAGAAGAAGAAGCAGAAGCAGAAGGAGGAAGAATCGATGAAGAAGAAGGAGGAGGAGGAGGAGAAGGCAAAAAAGGGGGTAATTTGGTCTTTTACTATATTGTTAACGGCAAAAATAGATGGAATGACTATTTCAGAGAGAAAATATAAGGACGTTTTAACAGGTTTCTAAAAATACAGGGACTGACTTGTTAATAATGGCAATACTCGGGGACTAAATTGTAAATCTTCCAAGAAAGAATGAGGTTTATACAAATTAAACCGGAAATGAATCTGAAGTTTATAATAGTTTGTCCAAAATTTTGCACACTGTACCTTATCTTCAGACTTTTGTAAATACTATGCATGGTGCATCTAGTATGAACAGATAAAAGATTTATAATATGACATATAAGTCTACTTGTATGCTTAGTCTTAAGGATATTCATGACAGGCTGGGTCATGTTTCTGTTGGCAAACTAAAACATATTAATGGGATTAGATATGATGAAAATGAAAATTTATAATGTGAAATATGTCATTTGACTAAATAGCCTATACTTCCTTTTCCTATAAGTCATAATTTAAGTATGAAACCCTTTGATTTGCTACATGTGGATATATGGGAGCCTTACAAAGAAGAGTCCATAACTGGAGTTAGATATTTTCTAATTATTGTTGATTATCATACTAGGACTACAGGGACCTTTATGATGCAATTCAAAGGTCAAAGTTTACATTTTCTATCCAGATTTTTAAAAATGATTGATAATCAGTTTGAGGCTAAAGCAAAAGTTATAAGGTCTGATAATGGGTATGAGTTTTTAAGCAGAGAATGTCAAAATCTGTTTGAAAATAGGGGTATTATTCACTAGAGGTTTTGCCCTTATACTTCACAACAAAATGGAGTGGTGGAGAGGAAACATAGACATCTACTAGACACTGCTAGGGCCTTAAGGTTTCAAGGCAATATGCTAAAGAAATTTTAGTTGGAATGTGTATTGACCGCCACCTATCTTATAAATAGGATGCTTATTACTAATCTTAAATGGGAAAGTCCTTATGAGAGGCTGTATAAAAGGATTCCAGATTATACACACCTTAGAAAATTTGAGTGTTTGTATTTTGCTATCAAAGTTGATCCTCATAAAGACAAGTTTGAGCCAAGATCTATTAAAACTATTATGATAGGATATGGAGGGACTCATAAGGCTTACAAACTTTATGATTTACAAACTAACAACATTGTGGTCAACAGAGATGTAGTTTTTTGTGAAGATAATTTTCCTTATGCTTATGCTATGGATTTAAATTCATCTCCCATGGTTCCTATTTCCATTATTGAACCTAACATTGTAGATAAGGCATGTTCACATTCAGTTCCTCACTTTATGTCCCACCAGTCCGACCATAGCAGTTCAGGTTACTCCATGTCCAACCAATCCGACCAGGTCCGTTCAGGTCATTCCATGTTCGACCAGATCAATTCAGGTCACTCCATTTTCAATCAGTCCGATTAGGTTAATTTAGGTCATTCCATATTTGAACAGTTCGACCAAGTCAATTCAGGTACATCTCCATCTCATAGTGAATTAAGAAGGTCCACTAGAGTTGCACGCAAACCAGCTTGGTTGCAAGACTTCGTTAGTTTTTCATCTAGCTCAACCCAACCTATTTTCGAGATGTGCTTTGAGTCACACCATCAATCCTTTATCCATAATATAGTGGTTGTTAATGAGCCTATTGTTAGTATATTTGTCCTAGGCCATTATCTTGAACCTTTTTGATATTGACCATGACTTATGTTCAAACTAGATATCACGTGACAAAGGGAGTAATACATGTTCTGTTTATTAGGCTTTATCGGACTATCGATCCTCATGTTAATTGGATAGTTATAATGTCTTGCTAGAGGCCGCTTATGATTTATGGGCCTTGTAGGACTGGGCTTATTGCTAATTAATGTGAGCCTATTGAGTCACACATAAAAGAACGTCATTGATGTGCTATGTCATATTAATGGGTTAAGAGCCCGTTAGTATAATTAATAACAATAAAGATGTTATTACTATTAATATTAATTATTTATTATTATAAGATAATAATATTTAAAAGATCTACAATCTATCTGTAACTGTTAAATTGCAAGAAACCAGGGCATTAGAAGAGAAATTGCAAGCTCTATTTGGATGAGTGCAAGAAGAAGAAGGGTAGTAAGACTACAAATTCAAGTATTTATATTATATATATTAATTTATCTATTTCTACTTCATGGGTATTAGATACTGGATGTGGTTCTTACATTTGTACTAATGTGCAGGGTCTTAAAAGGAGTAGAAAGCTGAAAAAAGGCGATGTGGACCTACGAGTAGGCAATGGAGCAAGAGTTGCTACTCTAGCTGTAGGGACTTATGAACTTGTTTTGCCTAATGGGCTTTTGTTAATTTTGAACAATTGCTTTTTTATTCCTACTTTGAGTAGAAATATTATTTCAGTTTCTGTTTTGGACGATGAAGGTTTTTCATTTCTCATTAAGAATAAGAAATGCTCCATTTATAATAAAGATAATTTGCTTTATGGTATTACAAATTTATATGATGGCCTTTATGTTCGTAATCTAGATGATTCTAGAGACAATAATATCTATAACATAACTTCTAAGAAAATTAAGCCAAATGAGTTAAACCTAATATATTTATGGCATTGTCGTCTTAGTCATATAAATGAGAACCACATATCTAAGCTCTATAAGGATGGTTTATTAGATTCATTTAATTTGCTAAACTTGAGGCAGAGACGGTGGGTAGAATTGCTCAGTGATTATGATTGCAAGATCTAGTATCACCCGGGTAAGGCTAATGTTGTAGCTGATGCCTTAAGCCGGAAGTCACTCGGCAGTTTCTCCCACATTACAGCAGAGAGGAGGCCGGTGGTGAAGGATTTCTACAAGCTCATAGAAGAAGGGCTACAGTTAGAGTTATCTGGTACCGGTGCTTTGATTGCATAGATGAGAGTTACTCCCGTGTTTCTAGAGCAAGTGGCTCTGAAACAGCACGAGGACCCTGAGTTAGTGAAAAATGCCAGGACTGTTCAGTCAGGCAACAGTGCGGAGTTTAGATTTGACAGTGAGGGGATGCTTCGTCACGGAAAGAGGTTATGCGTGCCAGATGACAGCAGTTTAAAGGAAGACATTATGAGAGAAGCTCATCATGCTCGATATAGCGTTCACCCTGGAGCCACCAAGATGTATCAAGACTTGAGAAAAGTGTATTGGTGGCCAGCGATGAAGAGAGAAGTGGCACAGTATGTGTCAGCCTGCGAAACATGTCAAAGGGTGAAGCTAGAGCACCAGAAGCCGGCTGGAATGCTTAACCCACTGCCGATTCCAGAGTGGAAGTGGGAGAATATAGCGATGGATTTTGTAGTGGGGTTACCGGCGACGTCCAACAGGCTAGACTCCATATGGGTGATTGTGGATAGACTGACTAAATTTGCTCACTTCATTCCAGTCAGGAGTAACTATTCTGTGGACAAGCTAGCGCAGGTGTATGTAGAAGAGATAGTAAGGATGCATGGAGTTCCTATGTCAATCGTATCAGATAGAAGACCTCAGTTCACCTCCAGGTTTTGGCGGAGTCTGCAAGCTGCTATGGGCACGAGGTTGGATTTTAGCACTGCTTTCCATCCATAGACAGACGGTCAGTCAAAGAGGACCATCCAGACAATAGAGGATATGCTCCGAATGTGTGTGTTAGACTTTGGCGGTTCTTGGAGGCAGCATCTACCTTTGGTGGAGTTTGCCTACAATAACAGCCATCATGCTAGCATAGGGATGGCTCCTTATGAAGCTCTGTATGGGAGAAAGTACAGAACACCTGTTTGCTGGGAAGAGGTCGGAGAGAAGGCTCTTGCACGGCCAGAGTTAGTCGAGATTACCATCAGATTAGTGCCTATCATCAGACAGAGGATCAAAACAGCTGTCAGCAGACAGAAAAGCTATGCAGATGTCCGTAGGAAGCAGATAGAGTTCCAGGAGGGGGATATGGTTTTGCTGAAGGTGTCTCCAATGAAGGGCGTGGTTCGCTTTGGGAGAAAGGGTAAGCTAGCTCCACGATACATTGGTCCCTTTGAGATTCTGCAGAGGATCGGGAATGTGTCGTACAAGCTAGATTTACCTGCATCTATGGAAAGAATCCATCCAGTTTTTCATGTTTCTATGCTATGGAAATTTGTGTCAGATCCGGGCCAGGTTCTTAGTGAGCCTGATGTGGAGATCCTAGGAGATCTCACATATGTAGAACAGCCAGTGAGGATCATTGACTCCCAGATCAGAAAATTGAGAAACAAGGAAATTCCGATGGTAAAAGTCCTGTGGAACCACCATAACCTAGAAGAGTGTACCTGGGAGACACGGGAGTCTATGCTCCAGCAATACCCATATCTGTTTTGAGGTTAGTTTTCCCCTTTTCTATGTGTTTATGTGCTTCGTGTTTGTGGAACATTCGGGGACGAATGTTCTTAAGGGGGGGAGAATGTAATACCCGGCTAGAGTCCGGCGTCAGAACTCCTATAGTCCAGTGGAATTTCTGATGTCGGAATCCTCTGGAAGGGTACGGATTATGTTTTTCTATGTTTTGAAAGCGTTTTCATGTTTTAAAGTGTTTAAAGAAGTAAGGTTTTGCAAGAAAAGCAAGAAAAGCACCAAGGCAGAAAAGCCAAGGTTCGGCCGCCGAAAGTGACTTTCGGCCGCCGAACGTGCATGGCATTCGGGTTCTCATTCGGCCGCCGTAGTTGGTCTGGCCAGCCAACTATAAAAGGCCCTAGGTCGGTCAAATGGATAAGATTTGCTTTCCATTTGCACGAGCTGAGGTGAGACTTGATCTTCCTTGAGTGATTTATGTGTTTTCTCAAATCTTTCATGGTTTTTGATGGATTTTCATGTGGTTTTGAAGTTTTTGAGACATAGAGTAAGGTTGGAAGCTTAGAGAGGTTG
The DNA here is from genome assembly GCF_001659605.2 of Manihot esculenta. Lineage (NCBI taxonomy): Eukaryota > Viridiplantae > Streptophyta > Magnoliopsida > Malpighiales > Euphorbiaceae > Manihot > Manihot esculenta. The sequence continues at coordinate 17,662,093 of NC_035161.2, forward strand.
AGAGAGGATTTCTCCATATCTCCACGTAGGGATCGTTCAATCTCTTATTTGGAAGAGGTAAGTGAAGATCCTGAACTTCCTTTCTTGATTTTGAAGGTTTTATGGGAGTTGTATGGGTAGTTATGCATGTTTAAGTTAAGGGAGGTTTTTGAGGATTTTGGTGTATCAGCATGGTTAAGTGTTGTTTGATATGTTTGTTGGAGGTGTTAGGATAGGTTTAGATGTAATACCCGGCTAGACTCCGGTATCGGAATTCCTACCGTCCGGTGGAATCTCGGATGTCGGAAGCCTCTAGTAGGGTAAAACCATGTTTTTTATGAAATGTTTTAATGTGTTTTATGTTTTAAGCATGAAAGAAAATGAGTTTTTGCATGAAAATAGCATTGGAGGAAAACTCAGGTTCGGCCGCCGAACATGCATGCGTTGCGGGTGTGCTTTAGGCCCTTGAAAGCATAAGTGAGGGAAGTCCAGGTTCAGCCGCCGAACCCCAAGTTCGGCCGCCGAACATGGCATGCATGCGGAGGCACATTCGTCCCCCGAACGTGGTCTGACCAGCCACTATAAAAGGGTCCCTTAGCCGAAAACGGGCGAGCTTTTTCCCCATTTTCGGCCAAGGTGAGCTCTTTGCCGTCCCTCACCCATCTTTGATGTTTTTCCTCTAAATCTTTCAAGATTTTCATTTGTTTTAACTTTGTTTTGAAGATTAAAGCTTTTGAGCAAAGTTTTGGAGCTTGGAGGTTCAAGAACCCAATCTCTCCCAACTTCGAGTTTAGGTCGTCTCCCTCTCGATCTTCAAGAGGTAAGAGCCGATCTTAAGCTCATTGCATGTTTTAAGTAGATCTATGGGATAGAATGCATGTTTAGGTTATGGTTATGTTTTTGGAGTTTATGGGTATAAATGTATGTTCATGAACAATGTGAGTTACTTGGTGTGTTGTAGATGGGGTTTATGTTGGTTTCAGGCCCCTAGGAACATGTATGCTTGTGTTTGTGTGTTGTAGAATAGGTTTGATGCATGTTTGATAAGTTTGGAGGCGAAATGTGCAAAGGGAGCCAAGTTTCTGCCCTTTGGCAGAAACCAGGTTCGGCAGCCGAACATGGCTGGGGAGGCAGCCTTTCGGCTGCCGAAGCTTGCCCCCGAAAGGGAGACTTTCGTCTCTGTCTGGCAGTTTCGGCCGCCGAAAGTGCCGCTGAACATGCATGAGTTTTGTCTCTGTAATACCCGGCTAGATTCCGGCATCGGAATCCCTACCTTCCGGCGGAATCTCCGTTGGAATATGGAATTTTGATGATGCCAGAGTCTCCTAGAGGGGTAAAATGTGATTTCTAAAATGATTTTTTTTACTGATTTCATGGTTTTAAATGAAAGAGAATTGAGTTTTGAAAAAAGAAAAGACCAAGGAGGTTTTTGCCAGGTTCGGCCGCCGAAAGTGAAGTTCGGCCGCCGAAAGTGAAGTTCGGCCGCCGAACATGAGCTGGTTTTGGGAGCACTTTTGGCCTCCGAAAGCCTTGTTTGAACAAACCAGGTTCGGCCGCCGAACCTCAAGTTCGGCCGCCGAACATGGGGGTGTTTTGCGTGCACGTTAGGCCGCCGAAGGAGGTTTGGCTGGCCACCTATAAAAGCCCCTCAGACTGAAAATGGGCGAGTTTTCTCCCCATTCTCGAGCTCAGGTGTGTTCATGTCCTCCTTTGGTCATTTTCATGTTTTCTATTCATCTCCTTCATATTTTTTTATGAGTTCCATGGTTGTTTTGAAGAGTTTTCAAGCTTAGATCAAAGTTTTGGGAGCTTGGAGACCCAAGGAGTAGTTTCCTCCCATCTCCAAGTTAGAGCTCGCACAAACCCTCGATCTTCAAGAGGTAAGTGTGGATCTATACTTTTCTTTACGTTTCATGAAGTTTTAAGTGAGTTTAAGATGGTTTTGATGGTTGAGTATGGGTAGATATGCATGTTAGGGTTTATGTGGGTTTTATGCCCAATGTATGATAATGTATGTTTATGTGATGTTTGTGTTGGGGTTTAGGTTAGTTTTCAAGCCCCTTGAGCATATGGGAGAGAGTATGCATGATTGGGAGAGAGTATGTGAGGTTTGGTTTGTTTTGATGGTTTTGGCCTATGTGGGTCATAAACTATCTATGTATGCTTTAGATGTTGTTTTTGGGAGTTTAAGCTTGTTTGAGCTCCCTTGTGCATGGTTAAGGATGTATGCATGTGTTTGAGAAGTTGGATGCTTGTTTTGGGGTGTTTGGAAGGTATGGGAGGCTTGAAATGCACAAAGGCTGAGTTCTGGATGAACTCAGGTTCGGCCGCCGAAGGTGGTTTCGGCCGCCGAACCTGCCAGAGGACGCATGGATTGGCCGCCTAACCTTGCCCCCGAAAGTTGAGTTTTGGCTTGAAAGCAGACTTTCGGCCGCCGAAGGTAATGTTCGGCCGCCGAAAGTGCCTGACTTTCGTCTCTGGAGAGAGAGTTCGGCCGCCAAAGGTGCCGCCGAACCTGCCTGACTTTCGTCTCTGGAAGGGACCTTCGGCCGCCGAAAGTGCCGCCGAAAGTGCCCTGTCCAGCCTTTTCATGAGTGTTTTCTATGCATGTTTAAGTGATGCTTTAGGGGGTTTTTGGGGAGTTGTTTATGAGTTGTTTAGAGTATGTTTGGCACCTCACTGGAGTCCACCTATGTAGGATCGGACCCGAGGAACCAAGGTGTTTAGCAGTGTTAGCTGCTTCAGAGTTAGTCCAGAGCTAGCCAGAGGTGAGTGGAACTAACCCTTATGTTTTAAATCAAATGTTTTCAGCATGTTCAAGCATGTTCATGCATCATGAATACCATGTTATGCAATAGGTTATTTGCATTAGAATTCACGAATATGATGCATTACATAATACGATGATAATGATGTGGATGGATACTGGATGATCCTCTAGCCCTCAGTATGTTATGACATGATATGGATTGATATGATATGGCATGTACGATATGATATGAGATGAGAAGTCCAGGTGTGGCCGTATCGCCCCTGGCATAGAGCATGAGAAGTCCAGGTGTGGCCGTATCGCCCCTGGCATAGAGCATATGAAGTCCAGGCGTGGCTGTATCGCCCTTGGCATAGAGTATTGTTGACTTGTTATGGTACGAGATAGATGTGTGGAGGGCTATTGGTGACAGATTCATCCTTGAGGTAATATATTTGTGATGTGACGCATTCCATGATAGCATACGTTAAAATGAACTGTTTTCTTTTATGGTTTCTGCTCACTGGGCTTTTTAGCTCACCCCTCTCCCCTAACCCCAGGTTTGCAGGGTCAGAGGTAGTTCAGGAAGACGACAAGATATGGTTATGGTCATGATATGTAATAGAATAGCAGTGGACATGATGTAATGTAAGGATTATGTATTGATGTAAAAAGAGTTGTATCGCATAATGATATTATGTTATATGTTCAGAATTATAGTATTGTGCTTGGCCCGAGTTGGATAATCCCTTGGTACATGAGTTTTATTTTATGTTGCTTCATGTGATGGACCGAGTTTGACATAGGGTATGCTGACCCTAGGGGTTCTATGAGTTCAGTCATAGTGCATACACAGGTCAAACGGGTTAAAGAAAAAGTTTATAGTTTTATGTTTTAAAGTTTATGCTTATGTTTGATCATGTATGGGATTATACCAGATGTACAGGATGTATGTTAGGCTTGCTACGGGTCCCGGCGACCTTAAGTCGATCCGGATCCTAGCGCCGGTAGCGGTCCGATTTTCGGGTCATTACAGTCTCTGTCTGGGAGTTTCGGCCGTCGAAGGTGCCGCCGAACCTGCTTGACTTTCGGCTCTGGAGGGACTTTCGGCCGCCGAACCTGCCGTCGAAAATGCCCTGTCCAGGCCTCCTTTGCATGATTTTGTATGGTTGTTTCATGATGTTTTAGGGGGGTTTTGGGGAGTAGTTTATAGTTATGTTCAGGTGTGTTTGGTCCCTCATTTGAGTCCACCTGTGTAGGTTCGGACCCGAGGAACCGAGGACCCCAGCAGTGAGTTCAGCTGCTTCGGTGTTGTCAGAGTCAGCGAAAGGTGAGTGGAACTAAACTTAATCTTTTAAATTAAATGTTTTATCATGTTTCATGCATCATGATTATGCAATAGGATGATTGCATTAGTTTCACGAATATGCCGCATTGCATCGATTGTTGTTGATGTGGGTGAATGTTGGATGACCCAATTAGTCCATGACAGGAAGACCAGGACCCCATTCTACGGCCTGGCACAGAGTAAGGAAAGACCAGGACCCCATTCTACGGCCTGGCACGGTAATGGGACTCGAAGACCAGGAGCCCAGAGGAGGCCCTGGGATAATGGTAAGTAATGTATGTATGACAAGAAGACCAGGACCCCATGCTACGGCCTGACACAGAGTTAGCTTGGACTAATTGGTGACAAGTTCACCCAACCCTTATGTGAATTGTCTGTGTTATGATGCATTTCATTGGAGCATAGTGTTATTATGTTTTATAGTTCAACTCACTGGGCTTTTAGCTCACCCCCTCTCCCTTTTACCCCCAGGCTTGCAGGTACAGGATAGAAGAGGAGGTCGGTTAGAGTAAAGCTTGTTGTGTAATAGATAGAATGTGGACATGACAAATCGTAGTACGATGTAATGTAAAAGTACAGTATAGTTATGTAAGGATGTTTATGGATGTTAGAGGTGTGCTTGACCATTGATGGTTGCTATCCCTTTTATTACATGATCTTAGAGATTTTATGATGTTTATGTAAACCAACTCAACATATGTTATGTCACCCATTTGGGGGCACTGATGAGATCCCACAGAGGGATCAATGTTTATGATTTATGTTATATACAGTGCATGCACAGGTTGAGTATGGTTGATGTATATGGAAACACAAGTTTTAGTTTTTTATGTATGTTGTTGATCATGTATGGGATTATACAGGTTTACAGGTTAGATGTCAGGCTTGCTACGGGTCCCCGCGGCCTTAAGCCGATCTGGATCCTAGCGCCGGTAGCGGTCCGATTTTCGGGTCGTTACAGAATGGTATCAGAGCCCTAGGTTCATATGGTCGGTCCTAGAGTGTCGGGCTCATAGAGGTTATAGAAGGTCAAGCACAATAGGAAAGATCATGTCCACTAGGATAGGATGTGGAGTCCTATCTTGAATAATGATGTGAAATGCCATGATGATATGCATGTGCATTAATGATATGCTATGATATGTGATGTATGTGATGTGGGTTCATGTGTGCCCACATGAACCATATGATGCTAATGTTTATGTGATGTGTACTGTTTTTCAGAAAACAGGATGAGGGGAACTCGTCGATCAGCAAGATTGACTGGAGTGCCACCTGAGGATGAGGGCACGAGCGCCCGTCCTCCAGCATTGCCTAGGGCAATGTCTAGTAGGTCTAGCAGAGACAGAGCAGTTAGAGACCCTAGAAGGTCTTTGGATCTGGGTAGAAGTAGATCAGTTATGTAACAGCCCGGCCCTTTTCGCACGACACTGTTACCGCTCACGGCCCAGGGCTATCCCTCGCCTGGCCTCTTGCCACCTCGGGCTTTCCACTGGCGTCGTGAGCAGCTCTTAACATCCCTTCACCCTCACGGGTTCCAGGCAGGATTTGTCCCCTTGGGTTCTCGTCAAACGCATCCTTCCCCAAGTGGATTTGGCCCAAATTTCCCTTAGGAAATTAGGTCGCCTCCCCCACTGCTCGAACCCTTGACCTCCCACTTTAAGGGAATAGTCTGGTGAGAGTGAGTACCAATTGTTCCATTTCTGTAACGACCCGAAAATCGGACCGCTACCGGCGCTAGGATCCGGGTCGACTTAAGGCCGCCGGGACCCGTAGCAAGCCTGACATAAGACCTGTAAACCTGTATAATCCCATACATGATCAACAATAAGCATAAAAATTAAAACTTTCCTTTGCATACTCATCAACCAAACTCAACCTGTGCATAAACATTAACATAACCTTGATCCCTCTGTGGGATCTCATCTGTGCCCTCAATGGGTAACATACATCTGTTGAGTTGGTTTACATAAACATCAACAAAATCTCTAAGATCATGTATAAAAGGGATACAACAATCTATGGTCAAGCACATACTAACATCCATAAAACTCATTACATAACTATACTGTACTTTTACATTGCAATTTGATCATGTCCATTTCTATCTATTACATAAGCATGACTTCTTCACTCTATCCGAACTCCCGCACTATATCCTGTACCTGTAAGCCTGGGGGTAAAGGGAGAGGGGTGAGCTAAAAGCCCAGTGAGTAGAGCTAGTAAAACACATTAACACTATGCTCTATGAGAATGCATCATAACACAAACAATTCACATAAGGGTTGGGTGAACTCGTCACCAAATAGTCCATGTTAACTCTGTGCCAGGCCTGTAGAATGGGGCCTGGTCTTCCTGTCATAACATACATTACTTACCATTTTCCCAGGGCCTCCTCTGGGCTCCTGGTCTTCGAGTCCCATAACCGTACCTTACTCTGTGCCAGGCCTGTAGACTGGGGCCTGGACTTGCTTACTCTGTGCCAGGCCTGTAGCATGGGGCCTGGTCTTCCTGTCTTGGACTAATTGGGTCATCCAACATTCACCCACAACAACAACAATTTATGCAATGCGACATATTCGTGAAACTAATGCAATCATCCTATTGCATAATCATGATGCATGAAACATGATAAAACATTTAATTTTAAAAGATTGAGTTAGTCCTACTCACCTCTGGCTGACTCTGACAATACCGAAGCAGCTGAACTCACTGCTGGGGTCCTCGGTTCCTCTGGTCCGAACCTACACAGGTGGACTCAAATGAGGGACCAAACATATATAAACATGACTCTAATATATCCCCCAAAAACCCCCTAAAACATCATGAAAACATCACAGAAAATATGCATGAAATGGCTGAACAGGGCACTTTCGGCGGCACCTTCGGCGGCCGAAAGTCCTGGACAGAGACGAAACTCAGGTAGGTTCGGCGGCACCTTCGGCGGCCGAAAGTGCCAGACAGAGACGAAAGTCTCTTTTCGGGGGCACCTTCGGCAGCCGAATGCTGCCTCCACAAGAGGGGTTCGGCGGCCGAAACTTCCTTCGGCTGCCGAACCTGGTTTCTGCCAAACGGGCAGAAACTTGGTTCACATGAACCTCCTGCCTCCCAAACCCACAAATCATGCATAAACTTCAACCAAAACATGCATACAAGTTCCTAGGGGTCTCAAAACATGCATATACCCCATCTACAACACTTCAAACATACTCAAACAACACACAATCAAGCTACATTGTTCAAAGAGTCATAAAAAACCCATAGGTTCAACATATCCCTTAACATGCATTCTACCCCTTAAAACTTCATAAAACTTGTTTAAATCATACATTGAGCTTAAGATCGGCTCTTACCTCTTGAAGATCGAGGGTTGAGGAGATCTAAACTTGGAGATGGGGGAAGTTCCAACTTTTGGTCTCCAAGCTCCAAAACTCGTTCTAAGCTCAAAGATCTTCAAAAACAAAGTTATAAACTTGTAAAGATCATGGAAAAAGGAAGGAAAAACTCAAGATTGGGGAAGGATAGCGGAATGCTCACCTTGGCCGAAATAGGGAGAAAAAGCTCGCCCATTTTCGGCTAAGGGACCCTTTTATAGGTGGCTGGCCAGGCCACGTTCGGGGGCCGAATGTGCCTCCGCATGCATGCCATGTTCGGCGGCCGAACTTCACTTTCGGCGGCCGAACCTGAACTTCCCTCACTCATGCTTTCGGGGGCCTAACGTGCCTCCAAAGCGCATGCATGTTCGGCGGCCGAACTTGACTTTCGGCGGCCGAACCTGGGTTTTCCTCCAAGGACTTTTTCATGTAAAAACTCATTTAATTTCATACTTAAAATCGTAAAACACCTTAAAACATTTTTATAAAACATGATTCTACCCTTCTAGAGGTCTCCGACATCCGAGATTCCACCGGACGGTAGGAATTCCGATACCGGAGTCTAGCCGGGTATTACATTCTCCCCCCCTTAAGAACATTCGTCCCCGAATGTTCCTCAACTAGCACATGCATAGCAATCAACATAACATACATACATAAACACATAAAGATCTAACCTTAAAAGAGATGGGGATACTGTTGGAGCATGGACTCCCGTGTCTCCCAAGTACATTCTTCCATATTGTGGTGGTTCCACAGGACTTTCACCATCGGGATTTCCTTATTTCTTAACTTTCTGATCTGGGTGTCTAGGATCCGTACCGGCTGCTCAACATAGGTTAGATCCTCTTGGATCTCCACATCAGGCTCACTAAGAACCTTGCCCGGATCTGACACGAATTTTCTCAACATAGAAACATGGAAAACCGGATGGATTCTCTCCATTGAAGCAGGTAAATCCAGCTTGTACGATACATTCCCAATCTTTTGCAAGACTTCAAAGGGTCCGATGTACCGCGGAGCCAGCTTACCTTTCTTCCCGAACCGAACCACTCCTTTCATTGGAGACACCTTAAGCAATACCAGATCCCCCTCCTGAAACTCTACTAGCCTTCTGCGGATGTCTGCATAACTCTTTTGTCTGCTTGTAGCCGTTTTGATTCTCTCTCTGATCATGGGCACCACCCTGCTGGTGATCTCTACTAGCTCGGGTCCTGCTAAGGACCTCTCTCCTACCTCTTCCCAGCAAACAGGTGATCTGCACTTCCTTCCATATAAAGCTTCATATGGAGCCATCCCGATGCTAGCATGATGGCTGTTATTGTAGGCAAACTCCACCAAAGGTAGATGCTGCCTCCAAGAACCGCCAAAGTCCAGCACACACATTCTCAGCATATCTTCTATGGTCTGGATGGTCCTCTCTGACTGTCCGTCTGTCTGTGGATGGAAGGCAGTGCTAAAATCCAATCTAGTACCCATGGCGTTCTGCAGACTCCGCCAAAACCTGGAGGTGAACTGGGGCCCTCTATCTGACACGATGGAAACAGGAACCCCGTGCAGTCTGACTATCTCATCAACGTACACCTGCGCCAACTTGTCCACAGAATAGCCACTCCTGACAGGGATGAAGTGAGCAGATTTGGTGAGTCTGTCCACAATCACCCATATGGAGTCTAATCTGTTGGACGTCGCCGGTAACCCCACTACGAAGTCCATAGCTATATTCTCCCATTTCCACTCTGGAATGGGTAGCGGGTTAAGCATTCCAGCCGGCTTCTGATGTTCCAGCTTCACCCTCTGACATATCTCGCAGGCTGACACAAACTGTGCCACTTCTCTCTTCATAGCTGGCCACCAATAAACCTTTTTAGATCCTGATACATCTTGGTGGCTCCGGGGTGAACGCTGTATCTTGCATTATGAGCCTCTCTCATAATGTCTCCTTTTAGCCCAATGTCATCTGGTACACACAATCGACTCCCATAGCGGAGGATCCCCCTATTGTCAAATCTGAACTCACTGTCCTTGCCTGACTGAACAGTCCTGGCAATCTTCACTAACTCTGGGTCCTCATGCTGTTTCTGAGCCACCTGCTCCAGAAATACGGGTGTCACTTTCATCTGAGCAACCAAGGCACCTGTACCAGACAACTCCAACTGTAGACCTTCCTCAATGAGCTTGTAAAACTCCTTCACCACCGGTCTCCTCTCTGCCGTGATGTGGGATAGACTGCCTAGTGACTTCCGGCTTAGGGCGTCTGCCACGACATTCGCCTTACCCGGATGATACTGAATCTTGCAATCATAGTCACTCAGCAACTCTACCCATCTCCTCTGTCTCAAATTCAAATCTCTTTGACTCAGGATGTACTGCAGGCTTTTATGATCTGTGAAGATCTCACATTTTACCCCATAGAGGTAATGCCTCCACATCTTGAGCGCAAAGATTACTGCTGCCATCTCAAGGTCATGTGTGGGGTAATTCAACTCATGCTTCTTTAGCTGCCTAGAAGCATAAGCAATCACCCTCTCATTCTGCATAAGCACACAACCCAGTCCCACACGGGACGCATCACAAAAGACTGTAAAGTCCTCACCACTAGATGGCAGAGCTAAAACTGGTGCTGAAGTCAATCTCTTCTTGAGCTCTTCAAAACTCTCCTCGCACTGGTCGGTCCACAGAAATTTATGATTCTTCCTGGTCAGTCTGGTCAGAGGAGCTGCAATTTTTGAGAAGTCCTGAACGAACCTCCTGTAGTAACCTGCCAAACCCAAGAAACTCCTGATCTCTGTCACTGAAGTGGGTCTAGGCCAGTTAGCCACAGTTTCTGTCTTCTTGGGGTCTACCTCTATTCCATTTTCTGACACTACATGCC